>NW_027192675.1:669666-1004500 GCF_949987515.2 Delphinus delphis | reverse complement strand
AAATTTAACTCTCATTTCCCACCAGGAAGAGGAATTAACCAAAGGCTCAGCGTGCCGTGCCAGAACCAGATTAGGGCCTGAAGACATCCTGTAGTGTTGCGGCCAGGTCACAAAAAAGCGAGTTGAAGAAAGGAGCTCAGGGGCACTGTAATTCACAAACCTGCAGAGTTATAAATGACAGCTATTGTCCAAAAATAGACTGAAGTAAGGCTGCCAAGAGGACTTGAAAGCGGGGCAGAATTGCAGGAAACCGATTTCAGGAGGTAGACAGGAATTGCATTGAAAGCATAGGAAAAGAGGCAGAACGTCCACAATGATGCACTTGGCCAAAAAGTGCGTATGCGTTTTTTCCTGAATATATTCAGGAAAAAACGCATACGCCCTTTTTGGCCAACCAAGCAAACTTGCAAAGGAAATCTGCACTACAATGAAGTCTCACTTCCCCCCGGTCAAAAGGGCCATCTGAAAAAAAGTGTAAAATCCAGAAAGGCAGGACAGGCCATGGAGAACTGGGAGCCTTGTTATGCTGATGGGCGGGATGTAAATTGCCAACAACCACTTGGGAGAATTGTATGGTGTTTCCTGAAACATCTAAAAAACAAAGCAACAGAGCCTAGGGCACTTCCACTTATGGTCCTATAGCTTAGGGAAATTAAAATCAAAAAGACACAGCCACCCCAAAGTTTGGGACGACTCTGTTTAAAAGAACCTCGTTTACCGTACAAGTTCAATATCACAGAAAGTGAAAAATGGATAAAGAACTTGTGGTACTTACGTACAATGCAGTATCACTCAGCAATGAAATCTATGTCATGAGGCCCGTAGCAGCATAATGAGTAGATTCAGGTACGATGATTCTAACTGAAATAAGTCACACAGAAAAAGAAACATCATAAGATATCACTAATACACGGAATGTAAACCTGGCTACACAGGAACTGAATTCCAAAACAGAACAGGTTCTCAAATTTAGAAAACCAACTTATGCTTGCTTAAGGGGAATGGTGAGTTGGGTTGCTGCATAAAACCAGAGATTGAAATGAGCACAGATAAAGTTCCTTAAGCCAAATATGGAATAGACAAGAGCTACTCCTTGCTCAACGAAATGGACTCAAAACCCCATATTAAACGCCTAAGAATGTACCTGACTAGTAAGTATCTTAAAACTTATGGATTGCTATGTCTCCAAAAGAGAATCAAGCGTGTGTACAGGGGCATAAACGCAGCAGTGATAGGATTGGAGAGGTTCGGTGAGCAAATGAAGACCCTTTGAAGTCATATTGCATGGTACCCATTCCACGGGTCTCAACTCTCCAGGTTTAAGGTATTCTTCCTTCAGCTAAAACATGCATGTGGAACCCAGAGTATGATCAACCATGTGAACGGGAGACGTGTTCAAATATGTCTCAGTTTTCCTCCCCTGGTACTCGGGTGCAACATTCCAGACGCTTTACTAACACTCTCCCGACTTGGAGAGTCAGTCCCTTTAACCTCCTGTTTGGCCCAGTTTGCAATTTCTGCGGAAGATGAACAGGAATAGCGAGAACCAATGAGAGACTAGCTGGAGGTGTCTGAACGGGCAAATTTAACTCTCATTTCCCACCAGGAAGAGGAAATAACCAAAGGCTCAGCGTGCCGTGCCGGAACCAGATTAGGGCCTGAAGCCATCCTGCGGTGTTGCGGCCAGCTCACAAGAAAGCGAGTTGAAGAAAGGAGCTCAGGGGCACTGTAATTCACAAACCTGCAGAGTTATAAATGACAGCTATCGTCCAAAAATAGACTGAAGTAAGGCTGCCAAGAGGACTTGAAAGCGGGGCAGAATTGCAGGAAACCGATTTCAGGAGGTAGACTGGAATTGCATTGAAAGCATAGGAAAAGAGGCAGAACGTCCACAATGATGCACTTGGCCAAAAAGGGCGTATGCGTTTTTTCCTGAATATATTCAGGAAAAAACGCATACGCCCTTTTTGGCCAACCAAGCAAGCTTGCAAAGGAAATCTGCACTACAATGAAGTCTCACTTCCCCCCGGTCAAAAGGGCCATCTGAAAAAAGTGTAAAATCCAGAAAGACAGGACAGGCCATGGAGAACTGGGAGCCTTGTTATGCTGATGGGCGGGATGTAAATTGCCAACAACCACTCGGGAGAAGTGTATGGTGTTTCCTGAAACATCTAAAAAACAAAGCAACAGAACCTTGGGCACTTCCACTTATGGTCCTATAGCTTAGGGAAATTAAAATCAAAAAGACACAGCCACCCCAAAGTTTGGAATGGCTCTGTTTACAAGAACCTCGTTTACAGTACAAGTTCAACATCGCAGAAAGTGAAAAATGGATAAAGAAGTTGTGGTATTTACTTACAAAGCAATATCACTCAGCAATGAAATCTGTGTCATCAGACCCTTAGCAGCACAATGAGTGGATTCAGGTATGATGATTCTAACTGAAATAAGTCACACAGAAAAAGAAACATCATAAGATATCAGTAATACACGGAATGGAAACTTGGCTACACAGGAACTGAATTACAGAACAGAACAGGGTCTCAAATTTAGAAAACCAACTTATGCTTGCTTAAGGGTAAAGGTGAGTTGGGATGCTGCATAAAACCAGAGATTGAAATGAGCACAGATAAAGTTCCTTGAGTCAAATATGGAATAGACAAGAGCTACTCCTTGCTCAACGAAATGGACTCAACACCGCATATTAAACGCCTAAGAATATACCTGACTAGTAAGTATCTTAAAACCTATGGATTGCTATGTCTCCGAAAGAGAATCAAGCATGTGTACAGGGGCATAAACGCAGCAGTGATAGGATTGGAGAGGTTCGGTGAGCAAATGAAGACCCTTTGAAGTCATATTGCATGGTACCCATTCCACGGGTTTCAACTACCCAGGTTTAAGGTATTCTTCCTTCAGCTAAAACATGCATGTGGAACCTAGAGTATGATCAACCATGTGATCGGGAGACGTGTTCAAATATGTCTCAGTTTTCATACCCTGGTACTCGGGTGCAACATTCCAGACGCTTTACTAACACTCTCCCGACTTGGAGAGTCAGTCCCTTTAACCTCCTGTTTGGCCGAGTTTGCAATTTCTGCGGAAGATGAACAGGAATAGCGAGAACCAATGAGAGGCTAGCTGGAGGTGTCTGGACGGGCAAATTTAACTCTCATTTCCCACCAGGAAGAGGAATTAACCAAAGGCTCAGCGTGCCGTGCCGGAACCAGATTAGGGCCTTAAGCCATCCTGCGGTGTTGCGGCCAGCTCAAAAGAAAGCGAGTTGAAGAAAGGAGCTCAGGGGCACTGTAATTCACAAACCTGCAGAGTTATAAATGACAGCTATCGTCCAAAAATAGACTGAAGTAAGGCTGCCAAGAGGACTTGAAAGTGGGGCAGAATTGCAAGAAACCGATTTCAGGAGGTAGACTGGAATTGCATTGAAAGCATAGGAAAAGAGGCAGAACGTCCACAATGATGCACTTGGCCAAAAAGGGCGTATGCGTTTTTTCCTGAATATATTCAGGAAAAAACGCATACGCCCTTTTTGGCCAACCAAGCAAGCTTGCAAAGGAAATCTGCACTACAATGAAGTCTCACTTCCCCCCGGTCAAAAGGGCCATCTGAAAAAAGTGTAAAATCCAGAAAGGCAGGACAGGCCATGGAGAACTGGGAGCCTTGTTATGCTGATGGGCGGGATGAAAATTGCCAACAGACACTCGGGAGAAGTGTATGGTGTTTCCTGAAACATCTAAAAAACAAAGCAACAGAGCATAGGGCACTTCCACTTATGGTCCTATAGCTTAGGGAAATTAAAATCAAAAAGACACAGCCACCCCAAAGTTTGGGACCCCTCTGTTTACAAGAACCTCGTTTACTGTACAAGTTCAATATCACAGAAAGTGAAAAATGGATAAAGAACTTGTGGTACTTACGTACAATGCAGTATCACTCAGCAATGAAATCTATGTCATCAGGCCCGTAGCAGCATAATGAGTGGATTCAGGTACGATGATTCTAACTGAAATAAGTCACACAGAAAAAGAAACATCATAAGATATCACTAATACACGGAATGTAAACTTGGCTACACAGGAACTGAATTACAGAACAGAACAGGTTCTCAAATTTAGAAAACCAACTTATGCTTGCTTAAGGGTAAAGGTGAGTTGGGGTGCTGCATAAAACCAGAGATTGAAATGAGCACAGATAAAGTTCCTTAAGCCAAATATGGAATAGACAAGAGCTACTCCTTGCTCAACGAAATGGACTCAACACCGCATATTAAACGCCTAAGAATGTACCTGACTAGTAAGTATCTTAAAACCTATGGATTGCTATGTCTCCGAAAGAGAATCAAGCATGTGTACAGGGGCATAAACGCAGCAGTGATAGGATTGGAGAGTTTCGTGAGCCAATGAAGACCCTTTGAAGTCATATTGCATGGTACCCATTCCACAGGTTTCAACTACCCAGGTTTAAGGTATTCTTCCTTCAGCTAAAACATGCATGTGGAAGCTAGAGTATGATCAACCATGTGATCGGGAGACGTGTTCAAATATGTCTCAGTTTTCGTACCCTGGTACTCGGGTGCAACATTCCAGACGCTTTACTAACACTCTCCCCACTTGGAGAGTCAGTCCCTTTAACCTCCTGTTTGGCCCAGTTTGCAATTTCTGCGGAAGATGAACAGGAATAGCGAGAACCAATGAGAGACTAGCTGGAGGTGTCTGGATGGGCACATTTAACTCTCATTTCCCACCAGGAAGAGGAATTAACCAAAGGCTCAGCGTGCCGTTCCAGAACCAGATTAGGGCCTGAAGACATCCTGCGGTGTTGTGGCCAGGTCACAAGAAAGCGAGTTGAAGAAAGGAGCTCAGGGGCACTGTAATTCACAAACCTGCAGAGTTATAAATGACAGCTATCGTCCAAAAATAGACTGAAGTAAGGCTGCCAAGAGGACTTGAAAGCGGGGCAGAATTGCAGGAAACCGATTTCAGGAGGTAGACTGGAATTGCATTGAAAGCATACGAAAAGAGGCAGAACGTCCACAATGATGCACTTGGCCAAAAAGGGCGTATGCGTTTTTTCCTGAATATATTCAGGAAAAAACGCATACGCCCTTTTTGGCGAACCAAGCAAACTTGCAAAGGAAATCTGCACTACAATGAAGTCTCATTTCTCCCCGGTCAAAAGGGCCATCTGAAAAAAGTGTAAAATCCAGAAAGGCAGGACAGGCCATGGAGAACTGGGAGCCTTGTTATGCTGATGGGCGTGATGTAAATTGCCAACAGACACTCAGGAGAAGTGTATGGTGTTTCCTGAAACATCTAAAAAACAAAGCAACAGAGCCTAGGGCACTTCCACTTATGGTCCTATAGCTTAGGGAAATTAAAATCAAAAAGACACAGCCACCCCAAAGTTTGGGACGCCTCCGTTTAGAAGAACCTCGTTTACCGTACAAGTTCAATATCACAGAAAGTGAAAAATGGATAAAGAACTTGTGGTACTTACGTACAATGCAATATTACTCAGCAATGAAATCTATGTCATCAGGCCCGTAGCAGCATAATGAGTGGATTCAGGTACGATGATTCTAACTGAAATAAGTCACACAGAAAAAGAAATATCATAAGATTTCACTAATACACGGAATGTAAACTTGGCTACACAGGAACTACATTCCAAAACAGAACAGGGTCTCAAATTTAGAAAACCAACTTATGCTTGCTTAAGGGGAAAGGTGAGTTGGGGTGCTGCATAAAACCAGAGATTGAAATGAGCACAGATAAATTTCCTTAAGCCAAATATGGAATAGACAAGAGCTACTCCTTGCTCAAAGAAATGGACTCAAAACCCCATATAAAACGCCTAAGAATGTACCTGACTAGTAAGTATCTTAAAACCTAGGGATTGCTATGTCTCCGAAAGAGAATCAAGCATGTGTACAGGGGCATAAACGCATCAGTGATAGGATTGGAGAGGTTCGGTGAGCAAATGAAGACCCTTTGAAGTCATATTGCATGGTACCCATTCCACGGGTTTCAACTACCCAGGTTTTAGGTATTCTTCCTTCAGCTAAAACATGCATGTGGAACCCAGAGTATGATCAACCATGTGATCGGGAGACGTGTTCAAATATGTCTCAGTTTTCCTCCCCTGGTACTCGGGTGCAACATTCCAGACGCTTTACTAACACTCTCCCCACTTGGAGAGTCAGCGCCTTTAACCTCCTGTTTGGCCCAGTTTGCAATTTCTGCGGAACATGTACAGGAATAGGGAGAACCAATGAGAGACAAGCGGGAGGTGTTTGGACGGGCAAATTTATCTCTAATTTCCCATCAGGATGAGGAATTAACCAAAGGCTTAGCGTGCCGTGCCAGAACCAGATTATGGCCTGAAGCCATCCTGCGGTGTTGCGGCCAGCTCACAAGAAAGCGAGTTGAAGAAAGGAGCTCAGGGGCACTGTAATTCACAAACC
Organism: Delphinus delphis; assembly: GCF_949987515.2. Classification (NCBI taxonomy): domain Eukaryota; kingdom Metazoa; phylum Chordata; class Mammalia; order Artiodactyla; family Delphinidae; genus Delphinus; species Delphinus delphis. Next base: position 998,019 of record NW_027192675.1, on the reverse strand, counting down.
TGCAGAGTTATAAATGACAGCTATCGTCCAAAAATAGACTGAAGTAAGGCTGCCAAGAGGACTTGAAAGCGGGGCAGAATTGCAGGAAACCGATTTCAGGAGGTAGACTGGAATTGCATTGAAAGCATAGGAAAAGAGGCAGAACGTCCACAATGATGCACTTGGCCAAAAAGGGCGTATGCGTTTTTTCCTGAATATATTCAGGAAAAAACGCATACGCCCTTTTTGGCCAACCAAGCAAGCTTGCAAAGGAAATCTGCACTACAATGAAGTCTCACTTCCCCCCGGTCAAAAGGGCCATCTGAAAAAAGTGTAAAATCCAGAAAGGGAGGACAGGCCATGGAGAACTGGGAGCCTTGTTATGCTGATGGGCGGGATGTAAATTGCCAACAACCACTCGGGAGAAGTGTATGGTGTTTCCTGAAACATCTAAAAAACAAAGCAACAGAACCTAGGGCACTTCCACTTATGGTCCTATAGCTTAGGGAAATTAAAATCAAAAAGACACAGCCACCCCAAAGTTTCGAACGGCTCTCTTTACAAGAACCTCGTTTACAGTACAAGTTCAACATCGCAGAAAGTGAAAAATGGATAAAGAAATTGTGGTATTTACTTACAAAGCAATATCACTCAGCAATGAAATCTGTGTCATCAGGCCCTTAGCAGCACAATGAGTGGATTCAGGTATGATGATTCTAACTGAAATAAGTCACACAGAAAAAGAAACATCATAAGATATCAGTAATACACGGAATGGAAACTTGGCTACACAGGAACTGAATTACAGAACAGAACAGGGTCTCAAATTTAGAAAACCAACTTATGCTTGCTTAAGGGGAAAGGTGAGTTGGGGTGCTGCATAAAACCAGAGATTGAAATGAGCACAGATAAAGTTCCTTAAGTCAAATATGGAATAGACAAGAGCTACTCCTTGCTCAACGAAATGGACTCAACACCGCATATTAAACGCCTAAGAATGTACCTGACTAGTAAGTATCTTAAAACCTATGGATTGCTATGTCTCCGAAAGAGAATCAAGCATGTGTACAGGGGCATAAACGCAGCAGTGATAGGATTGGAGAGGTTCGGTGAGCAAATGAAGACCCTTTGAAGTCATATTGCATGGTACCCATTACACGGGTCTTAACTCTCCAGGTTTAAGGTATTCTTCCTTCAGCTAAAACATGCATGTGGAACCCAGAGTATGATCAACCATGTGAACGGGAGACGTGTTCAAATATGTCTCAGTTTTCCCCCCCTGGTACTCGGGTGCAACATTCCAGACGCTTTACTAACACTCTCCCGACCTGGAGAGTCAGTCCCTTTAACCTCCTGTTTGGCCCAGTTTGCAATTTCTGCGGAAGATGAACAGGAATAGCGAGAACCAATGAGAGGCTAGCTGGAGGTGTCTGGACGGGCAAATTTAACTCTCATTTCCCACCAGGAAGAGGAATTAACCAAAGGCTCAGCGTGCCGTGCCAGAACCAGATTAGGGCCTGAAGCCATCCTGCGTTGTTGCGTCCAGGTCACAAGAAAGCGAGTTGAAGAAAGGAGCTCAGGGGCACTGTAATTCACAAACCTGCAGAGTTATAAATGACAGCTATCGTCCAAAAATATACTGAAGTAAGGCTGCCAAGAGGACTTGAAAGCGGGGCAGAATTGCAGGAAACCGATTTCAGGAGGTAGACTGGAATTTCATTGAAAGCATAGGAAAAGACGCAGAACGTCCACAATGATGCACTTGGCCAAAAAGGTCATATGCGTTTTTTCCTGAATATATTCAGGAAAAAACGCATACGCCCTCTTTGGCCAACCAAGCAAGCTTGCAAAGGAAATCTGCACTACAATGAAGTCTCACTTCCCCCCGGTCAAAAGGGCCATCTGAAAAAAGTGTAAAATCCAGAAAGGCAGGACAGGCCATGGAGAACTGGGAGCCTTGTTATGCTGATGGGCGGGATGTAAATTGCCAACAGACACTCGGGAGAAGTATATGGTGTTTCCTGAAACATCTAAAAAACAAAGCAACAGAGCCTAGGGCACTTCCACTTATGGTCCTATAGCTTAGGGAAATTAAAATCAAAAAGACACAGCCACCCCAAAGTTTGGAACGGCTCTGTTTACAAGAACCTCGTTTACAGTACAAGTTCAACATCGCAGAAAGTGAAAAATGGATAAAGAAGTTGTGGTATTCACTTACAAAGCAATATCACTCAGCAATGAAATCTATGTCATCAGGCCCTTAGCAGCACAATGAGTGGATTCAGGTATGATGATTCTAACTGAAATAAGTCACACAGAAAAAGAAACATCATAAGATATCAGTAATACACGGAATGTAAACTTGGCCACACAGGAACTGAATTACAGAACAGAACAGGGTCTCAAATTTAGAAAACCAACTTATGCTTGCTTAAGGGGAAAGGTGAGTTGGGGTGCTGCATAAAACCAGAGATTGAAATGAGCACAGATAAAGTTCCTTAAGCCAAATATGGAATAGACAAGAGCTACTCCTTGCTCAACGAAATGGACTCAACACCGCATATTAAACGCCTAAGAATGTACCTGACTAGTAAGTATCTTAAAACCTATGGATTGCTATGTCTCTGAAAGAGAATCAAGCATGTGTACAGGGGCATAAACGCAGCAGTGATAGGATTGGAGAGGTTCGGTGAGCAAATGAAGACCCTTTGAAGTCATATTGCATGGTACCCATTACACGGGTTTCAACTACCCAGGTTTAAGGTATTCTTCCTTCAGCTAAAACATGCATGTGGAGCCTAGAGTATGATCAACCATGTGATCGGGAGACGTGTTCAAATATGTCTCAGTTTTCGTACCCTGGTACTCGGGTGCAACATTCCAGACGCTTTACTAACACTCTCCCCACTTGGAGAGTCAGTCCCTTTAACCTCCTGTTTGGCCCAGTTTGCAATTTCTGTGGAAGATGAACAGGAATAGCGAGAACCAATGAGAGACTAGCTGGAGGTGCCTGGATGGGCAAATTTAACTCTCATTTCCCACCAGGAAGAGGAATTAACCAAAGGCTCAGCGTGCCGTGCCAGAACCAGATTAGGGCCTGAAGACATCCTGCAGTGTTGCGGCCAGGTCACAAGAAAGCGAGTTGAAGAAAGGAGCTCAGGGGCACTGTAATTCACAAACCTGCAGAGTTATAAATGACAGCTATCGTCCAAAAATATACTGAAGTAAGGCTGCCAAGAGGACTTGAAAGCGGGGCAGAATTTCAGGAAACCGATTTCAAGAGGTAGACTGGAATTGCACTGAAAGCATAGGAAAAGAGGCAGAACGTCCACAATGATGCACTTGGCCAAAAAGGGCGTATGCGTTTTTTCCTGAATATATTCAGGAAAAAACGCATACGCCCTTTTTGGCCAACCAAGCAAGCTTGCAAAGGAAATCTGCACTACAATGAAGTCTCACTTCCCCCCCGGTCAAAAGGGCCATCTGAAAAAAGTGTAAATTCCAGAAAGGCAGGACAGGCCATGGAGAACTGGGAGCCTTGTTATGCTGATGGGCGGGATGTAAATTGCCAACAGACACTCAGGAGAAGTGTATGGTGTTTCCTGAAACATCTAAAAAACAAAGCAACAGAGCCTAGGGCACTTCCACTTATGGTCCTATAGCTTAGGGAAATTAAAATCAAAAAGACACAGCCACCCCAAAGTTTGGAACGGCTCTGTTTACAAGAACCTCGTTTACAGTACAAGTTCAACATCGCAGAAAGTGAAAAATGGATAAAGAAGTTGTGGTATTCACTTACAAAGCAATATCACTCAGCAATGAAATCTATGTCATCAGGCCCTTAGCAGCACAATGAGTGGATTCAGGTATGATGATTCTAACTGAAATAAGTCACACAGAAAAAGAAACATCATAAGATATCAGTAATACACGGAATGGAAACTTGGCTACACAGGAACTGAATTACAGAACAGAAGAGGGTCTCAAATTTAGAAAACCAACTTATGCTTGCTTAAGGGGAAAGGTGAGTTGGGGTGCTGCATAAAACCAGAGATTGAAATGAGCACAGATAAAGTTCCTTAAGCCAAATATGGAATAGACAAGAGCTACTCCTTGCTCAACGAAATGGACTCAACACCGCATATTAAACGCCTAAGAATGTACCTGACTAGTAAGTATCTTAAAACCTATGGATTGCTATGTCTCCGAAAGAGAATCAAGCATGTGTAAAGGGGCATAAACGCAGCAGTGATAGGATTGGAGAGGTTCGTGAGCAAATGAAGACCCTTTGAAGTCATATTGCATGGTACCCATTCCACGGGTTTCAACTACCCAGATTTAAGGTATTCTTCCTTCAGCTAAAACATGCATGTGGAACCTAGAGTATGATCAACCATGTGATCGGGAGACGTGTTCAAATATGTCTCAGTTTTCGTACCCTGGTACTCGGGTGCAACATTCCAGACGCTTTACTAACACTCTCCCCACTTGGAGAGTCAGTCCCTTTAACCTCCTGTTTGGCCCAGTTTGCAATTTCTGTGGAAGATGAACAGGAATAGCGAGAACCAATGAGAGACTAGCTGGAGGTGTCTGGATGGGCAAATTTAACTCTCATTTCCCACCAGGAAGAGGAATTAACCAAAGGCTCAGCGTGCCGTGCCAGAACCAGATTAGGGCCTGAAGACATCCTGTAGTGTTGCGGCCAGGTCACAAAAAAGCGAGTTGAAGAAAGGAGCTCAGGGGCACTGTAATTCACAAACCTGCAGAGTTATAAATGACAGCTATTGTCCAAAAATAGACTGAAGTAAGGCTGCCAAGAGGACTTGAAAGCGGGGCAGAATTGCAGGAAACCGATTTCAGGAGGTAGACAGGAATTGCATTGAAAGCATAGGAAAAGAGGCAGAACGTCCACAATGATGCACTTGGCCAAAAAGGGCGTATGCGTTTTTTCCTGAATATATTCAGGAAAAAACGCATACGCCCTTTTTGGCCAACCAAGCAAACTTGCAAAGGAAATCTGCACTACAATGAAGTCTCACTTCCCCCCGGTCAAAAGGGCCATCTGAAAAAAAGTGTAAAATCCAGAAAGGCAGGACAGGCCATGGAGAACTGGGAGCCTTGTTATGCTGATGGGCGGGATGTAAATTGCCAACAACCACTTGGGAGAATTGTATGGTGTTTCCTGAAACATCTAAAAAACAAAGCAACAGAGCCTAGGGCACTTCCACTTATGGTCCTATAGCTTAGGGAAATTAAAATCAAAAAGACACAGCCACCCCAAAGTTTGGGACGACTCTGTTTAAAAGAACCTCGTTTACCGTACAAGTTCAATATCACAGAAAGTGAAAAATGGATAAAGAACTTGTGGTACTTACGTACAATGCAGTATCACTCAGCAATGAAATCTATGTCATGAGGCCCGTAGCAGCATAATGAGTAGATTCAGGTACGATGATTCTAACTGAAATAAGTCACACAGAAAAAGAAACATCATAAGATATCACTAATACACGGAATGTAAACCTGGCTACACAGGAACTGAATTCCAAAACAGAACAGGTTCTCAAATTTAGAAAACCAACTTATGCTTGCTTAAGGGGAATGGTGAGTTGGGTTGCTGCATAAAACCAGAGATTGAAATGAGCACAGATAAAGTTCCTTAAGCCAAATATGGAATAGACAAGAGCTACTCCTTGCTCAACGAAATGGACTCAAAACCCCATATTAAACGCCTAAGAATGTACCTGACTAGTAAGTATCTTAAAACTTATGGATTGCTATGTCTCCAAAAGAGAATCAAGCGTGTGTACAGGGGCATAAACGCAGCAGTGATAGGATTGGAGAGGTTCGGTGAGCAAATGAAGACCCTTTGAAGTCATATTGCATGGTACCCATTCCACGGGTCTCAACTCTCCAGGTTTAAGGTATTCTTCCTTCAGCTAAAACATGCATGTGGAACCCAGAGTATGATCAACCATGTGAACGGGAGACGTGTTCAAATATGTCTCAGTTTTCGTACCCTGGTACTCGGGTGCAACATTCCAGATGCTTTACTAACACTCTCCCGACTTGGAGAGTCAGTCCCTTTAACCTCCTGTTTGGCCCAGTTTGCAATTTCTGCGGAAGATGAACAGGAATAGCGAGAACCAATGAGAGACTAGCTGGAGGTGTCTGAACGGGCAAATTTAACTCTCATTTCCCACCAGGAAGAGGAAATAACCAAAGGCTCAGCGTGCCGTGCCGGAACCAGATTAGGGCCTGAAGCCATCCTGCGGTGTTGCGGCCAGCTCACAAGAAAGCGAGTTGAAGAAAGGAGCTCAGGGGCACTGTAATTCACAAACCTGCAGAGTTATAAATGACAGCTATCGTCCAAAAATAGACTGAAGTAAGGCTGCCAAGAGGACTTGAAAGCGGGGCAGAATTGCAGGAAACCGATTTCAGGAGGTAGACTGGAATTGCATTGAAAGCATAGGAAAAGAGGCAGAACGTCCACAATGATGCACTTGGCCAAAAAGGGCGTATGCGTTTTTTCCTGAATATATTCAGGAAAAAACGCATACGCCCTTTTTGGCCAACCAAGCAAGCTTGCAAAGGAAATCTGCACTACAATGAAGTCTCACTTCCCCCCGGTCAAAAGGGCCATCTGAAAAAAGTGTAAAATCCAGAAAGACAGGACAGGCCATGGAGAACTGGGAGCCTTGTTATGCTGATGGGCGGGATGTAAATTGCCAACAACCACTCGGGAGAAGTGTATGGTGTTTCCTGAAACATCTAAAAAACAAAGCAACAGAACCTTGGGCACTTCCACTTATGGTCCTATAGCTTAGGGAAATTAAAATCAAAAAGACACAGCCACCCCAAAGTTTGGAATGGCTCTGTTTACAAGAACCTCGTTTACAGTACAAGTTCAACATCGCAGAAAGTGAAAAATGGATAAAGAAGTTGTGGTATTTACTTACAAAGCAATATCACTCAGCAATGAAATCTGTGTCATCAGACCCTTAGCAGCACAATGAGTGGATTCAGGTATGATGATTCTAACTGAAATAAGTCACACAGAAAAAGAAACATCATAAGATATCAGTAATACACGGAATGGAAACTTGGCTACACAGGAACTGAATTACAGAACAGAACAGGGTCTCAAATTTAGAAAACCAACTTATGCTTGCTTAAGGGTAAAGGTGAGTTGGGATGCTGCATAAAACCAGAGATTGAAATGAGCACAGATAAAGTTCCTTGAGTCAAATATGGAATAGACAAGAGCTACTCCTTGCTCAACGAAATGGACTCAACACCGCATATTAAACGCCTAAGAATATACCTGACTAGTAAGTATCTTAAAACCTATGGATTGCTATGTCTCCGAAAGAGAATCAAGCATGTGTACAGGGGCATAAACGCAGCAGTGATAGGATTGGAGAGGTTCGGTGAGCAAATGAAGACCCTTTGAAGTCATATTGCATGGTACCCATTCCACGGGTTTCAACTACCCAGGTTTAAGGTATTCTTCCTTCAGCTAAAACATGCATGTGGAACCTAGAGTATGATCAACCATGTGATCGGGAGACGTGTTCAAATATGTCTCAGTTTTCATACCCTGGTACTCGGGTGCAACATTCCAGACGCTTTACTAACACTCTCCCGACTTGGAGAGTCAGTCCCTTTAACCTCCTGTTTGGCCGAGTTTGCAATTTCTGCGGAAGATGAACAGGAATAGCGAGAACCAATGAGAGGCTAGCTGGAGGTGTCTGGACGGGCAAATTTAACTCTCATTTCCCACCAGGAAGAGGAATTAACCAAAGGCTCAGCGTGCCGTGCCGGAACCAGATTAGGGCCTTAAGCCATCCTGCGGTGTTGCGGCCAGCTCAAAAGAAAGCGAGTTGAAGAAAGGAGCTCAGGGGCACTGTAATTCACAAACCTGCAGAGTTATAAATGACAGCTATCGTCCAAAAATAGACTGAAGTAAGGCTGCCAAGAGGACTTGAAAGTGGGGCAGAATTGCAAGAAACCGATTTCAGGAGGTAGACTGGAATTGCATTGAAAGCATAGGAAAAGAGGCAGAACGTCCACAATGATGCACTTGGCCAAAAAGGGCGTATGCGTTTTTTCCTGAATATATTCAGGAAAAAACGCATACGCCCTTTTTGGCCAACCAAGCAAGCTTGCAAAGGAAATCTGCACTACAATGAAGTCTCACTTCCCCCCGGTCAAAAGGGCCATCTGAAAAAAGTGTAAAATCCAGAAAGGCAGGACAGGCCATGGAGAACTGGGAGCCTTGTTATGCTGATGGGCGGGATGAAAATTGCCAACAGACACTCGGGAGAAGTGTATGGTGTTTCCTGAAACATCTAAAAAACAAAGCAACAGAGCATAGGGCACTTCCACTTATGGTCCTATAGCTTAGGGAAATTAAAATCAAAAAGACACAGCCACCCCAAAGTTTGGGACCCCTCTGTTTACAAGAACCTCGTTTACTGTACAAGTTCAATATCACAGAAAGTGAAAAATGGATAAAGAACTTGTGGTACTTACGTACAATGCAGTATCACTCAGCAATGAAATCTATGTCATCAGGCCCGTAGCAGCATAATGAGTGGATTCAGGTACGATGATTCTAACTGAAATAAGTCACACAGAAAAAGAAACATCATAAGATATCACTAATACACGGAATGTAAACTTGGCTACACAGGAACTGAATTACAGAACAGAACAGGTTCTCAAATTTAGAAAACCAACTTATGCTTGCTTAAGGGTAAAGGTGAGTTGGGGTGCTGCATAAAACCAGAGATTGAAATGAGCACAGATAAAGTTCCTTAAGCCAAATATGGAATAGACAAGAGCTACTCCTTGCTCAACGAAATGGACTCAACACCGCATATTAAACGCCTAAGAATGTACCTGACTAGTAAGTATCTTAAAACCTATGGATTGCTATGTCTCCGAAAGAGAATCAAGCATGTGTACAGGGGCATAAACGCAGCAGTGATAGGATTGGAGAGTTTCGTGAGCCAATGAAGACCCTTTGAAGTCATATTGCATGGTACCCATTCCACAGGTTTCAACTACCCAGGTTTAAGGTATTCTTCCTTCAGCTAAAACATGCATGTGGAAGCTAGAGTATGATCAACCATGTGATCGGGAGACGTGTTCAAATATGTCTCAGTTTTCGTACCCTGGTACTCGGGTGCAACATTCCAGACGCTTTACTAACACTCTCCCCACTTGGAGAGTCAGTCCCTTTAACCTCCTGTTTGGCCCAGTTTGCAATTTCTGCGGAAGATGAACAGGAATAGCGAGAACCAATGAGAGACTAGCTGGAGGTGTCTGGATGGGCACATTTAACTCTCATTTCCCACCAGGAAGAGGAATTAACCAAAGGCTCAGCGTGCCGTTCCAGAACCAGATTAGGGCCTGAAGACATCCTGCGGTGTTGTGGCCAGGTCACAAGAAAGCGAGTTGAAGAAAGGAGCTCAGGGGCACTGTAATTCACAAACCTGCAGAGTTATAAATGACAGCTATCGTCCAAAAATAGACTGAAGTAAGGCTGCCAAGAGGACTTGAAAGCGGGGCAGAATTGCAGGAAACCGATTTCAGGAGGTAGACTGGAATTGCATTGAAAGCATACGAAAAGAGGCAGAACGTCCACAATGATGCACTTGGCCAAAAAGGGCGTATGCGTTTTTTCCTGAATATATTCAGGAAAAAACGCATACGCCCTTTTTGGCGAACCAAGCAAACTTGCAAAGGAAATCTGCACTACAATGAAGTCTCATTTCTCCCCGGTCAAAAGGGCCATCTGAAAAAAGTGTAAAATCCAGAAAGGCAGGACAGGCCATGGAGAACTGGGAGCCTTGTTATGCTGATGGGCGTGATGTAAATTGCCAACAGACACTCAGGAGAAGTGTATGGTGTTTCCTGAAACATCTAAAAAACAAAGCAACAGAGCCTAGGGCACTTCCACTTATGGTCCTATAGCTTAGGGAAATTAAAATCAAAAAGACACAGCCACCCCAAAGTTTGGGACGCCTCCGTTTAGAAGAACCTCGTTTACCGTACAAGTTCAATATCACAGAAAGTGAAAAATGGATAAAGAACTTGTGGTACTTACGTACAATGCAATATTACTCAGCAATGAAATCTATGTCATCAGGCCCGTAGCAGCATAATGAGTGGATTCAGGTACGATGATTCTAACTGAAATAAGTCACACAGAAAAAGAAATATCATAAGATTTCACTAATACACGGAATGTAAACTTGGCTACACAGGAACTACATTCCAAAACAGAACAGGGTCTCAAATTTAGAAAACCAACTTATGCTTGCTTAAGGGGAAAGGTGAGTTGGGGTGCTGCATAAAACCAGAGATTGAAATGAGCACAGATAAATTTCCTTAAGCCAAATATGGAATAGACAAGAGCTACTCCTTGCTCAAAGAAATGGACTCAAAACCCCATATAAAACGCCTAAGAATGTACCTGACTAGTAAGTATCTTAAAACCTAGGGATTGCTATGTCTCCGAAAGAGAATCAAGCATGTGTACAGGGGCATAAACGCATCAGTGATAGGATTGGAGAGGTTCGGTGAGCAAATGAAGACCCTTTGAAGTCATATTGCATGGTACCCATTCCACGGGTTTCAACTACCCAGGTTTTAGGTATTCTTCCTTCAGCTAAAACATGCATGTGGAACCCAGAGTATGATCAACCATGTGATCGGGAGACGTGTTCAAATATGTCTCAGTTTTCCTCCCCTGGTACTCGGGTGCAACATTCCAGACGCTTTACTAACACTCTCCCCACTTGGAGAGTCAGCGCCTTTAACCTCCTGTTTGGCCCAGTTTGCAATTTCTGCGGAACATGTACAGGAATAGGGAGAACCAATGAGAGACAAGCGGGAGGTGTTTGGACGGGCAAATTTAACTCTAATTTCCCATCAGGATGAGGAATTAACCAAAGGCTTAGCGTGCCGTGCCAGAACCAGATTATGGCCTGAAGCCATCCTGCGGTGTTGCGGCCAGCTCACAAGAAAGCGAGTTGAAGAAAGGAGCTCAGGGGCACTGTAATTCACAAACCTGCAGAGTTATAAATGACAGCTATCGTCCAAAAATAGACTGAAGTAAGGCTGCCAAGAGGACTTGAAAGCGGGGCAGAATTGCAGGAAACCGATTTCAGGAGGTAGACTGGAATTGCATTGAAAGCATAGGAAAAGAGGCAGAACGTCCACAATGATGCACTTGGCCAAAAAGGGCGTATGCGTTTTTTCCTGAATATATTCAGGAAAAAACGCATACGCCCTTTTTGGCCAACCAAGCAAACTTGCAAAGGAAATCTGCACTACAATGAAGTCTCACTTCTCCCCGGTCAAAAGGGCCATCTGAAAAAAGTGTAAAATCCAGAAAGGCAGGACAGGCCATGGAGAACTGGGAGCCTTGTTATGCTGATGGGCGGGATGTAAATTGCCAACAGACACTCGGGAGAAGTGTATGGTGTTTCCTGAAACATCTAAAAAACAAAGCAACAGAGCCTAGGGCACTTCCACTTATGGTCCTATAGCTTAGGGAAATTAAAATCAAAAAGACACAGCCACCCCAAAGTTTGGGACGCCTCCGTATACAAGAACCTCGTTTACCGTACAAGTTCAATATCACAGAAAGTGAAAAATGGATAAAGAACTTGTGGTACTTACGTACAATGCAGTATCACTCAGCAATGAAATCTATGTCATCAGGCCCGTAGCAGCATAATGAGTGGATTCAGGTACGATGATTCTAACTGAAATAAGTCACACAGAAAAAGAAATATCATAAGATATCACTAATACACGGAATGTAAACTTGGCTACACAGGAACTGCATTCCAAAAGAGAACAGGGTCTCAAATTTAGAAAACCAACTTATGCTTGCTTAAGGGGAAAGGTGAGTTGGGGTGCTGCATAAAACCAGAGATTGAAATGAGCACAGATAAATTTCCTTAAGCCAAATATGGAATAGACAAGAGCTACTCCTTGCTCAAAGAAATGGACTCAAAACCCCATATAAAACGCCTAAGAATGTACCTGACTAGTAAGTATCTTAAAACCTAGGGATTGCTATGTCTCCGAAAGAGAATCAAGCATGTGTACAGGGGCATAAACGCATCAGTGATAGGATTGGAGAGGTTCGGTGAGCAAATGAAGACCCTTTGAAGTCATATTGCATGGTACCCATTCCACGGGTTTCAACTACCCAGGTTTTAGGTATTCTTCCTTCAGCTAAAACATGCATGTGGAACCCAGAGTATGATCAACCATGTGATCGGGAGACGTGTTCAAATATGTCTCAGTTTTCCTCCCCTGGTACTCGGGTGCAACATTCCAGACGCTTTACTAACACTCTCCCCACTTGGAGAGTCAGCGCCTTTAACCTCCTGTTTGGCCCAGTTTGCAATTTCTGCGGAACGTGTACAGGAATAGGGAGAACCAATGAGAGACAAATGGGAGGTGTTTGGACGGGCAAATTTAACTCTAATTTCCCATCAGGATGAGGAATTAACCAAAGGCTTAGCGTGCCGTGCCAGAACCAGATTATGGCCTGAAGCCATCCTGCGGTGTTGCGGCCAGCTCACAAGAAAGCGAGTTGAAGAAAGGAGCTCAGGGGCACTGTAATTCACAAACCTGCAGAGTTATAAATGACAGCTATCGTCCAAAAATATACTGAAGTAAGGCTGCCAAGAGGACTTGAAAGCGGGGCAGAATTGCAGGAAACCGATTTCAGGAGGTAGACTGGAATTGCATTGAAAGCATAGGAAAAGAGGCAGAACGTCCACAATGATGCACTTGGCCAAAAAGGGCGTATGCGTTTTTTCCTGAATATATTCAGGAAAAAACGCATACGCCCTTTTTGGCCAACCAAGCAAGCTTGCAAAGAAATCTGCACTACAATGAAGTCTCACTTCCCCCCGGTCAAAAGGGCCATCTGAAAAAAGTGTAAAATCCAGAAAGACAGGACAGGCCATGGAGAACTGGGAGCCTTGTTATGCTGATGGGCGGGATGTAAATTGCCAACAACCACTCGGGAGAAGTGTATGGTGTTTCCTGAAACATCTAAAAAACAAAGCAACAGAACCTAGGGCACTTCCACTTATGGTCCTATAGCTTAGGGAAATTAAAATCAAAAAGACACAGCAACCCCAAAGTTTGGAATGGCTCTGTTTACAAGAACCTCGTTTACAGTACAAGTTCAACATCGCAGAAAGTGAAAAATGGATAAAGAAGTTGTGGTATTTACTTACAAAGCAATATCACTCAGCAATGAAATCTGTGTCATCAGACCCTTAGCAGCACAATGAGTGGATTCAGGTATGATGATTCTAACTGAAATAAGTCACACAGAAAAAGAAACATCATAAGATATCAGTAATACACGGAATGGAAACTTGGCTACACAGGAACTGAATTACAGAACAGAACAGGGTCTCAAATTTAGAAAACCAACTTATGCTTGCTTAAGGGTAAAGGTGAGTTGGGATGCTGCATAAAACCAGAGATTGAAATGAGCACAGATAAAGTTCCTTAAGTCAAATATGGAATAGACAAGAGCTACTCCTTGCTCAACGAAATGGACTCAACACCGCATATTAAACGCCTAAGAATGTACCTGACTAGTAAGTATCTTAAAACCTATGGATTGCTATGTCTCCGAAAGAGAATCAAGCATGTGTACAGGGGCATAAACGCAGCAGTGATAGGATTGGAGAGGTTCGGTGAGCAAATGAAGACCCTTTGAAGTCATATTGCATGGTACCCATTACACGGGTTTCAACTACCCAGGTTTTAGGTATTCTTCCTTCAGCTAAAACATGCATGTGGAACCCAGAGTATGATCAACCATGTGATCGGGAGACGTGTTCAAATATGTCTCAGTTTTCCTCCCCTGTTACTCGGGTGCAACATTCCAGACACTTTACTAACACTCTCCCCACTTGGAGAGTGAGCGCCTTTAACCTCCTGTTTGGCCCAGTTTGCAATTTCTGCGGAAGATGAACAGGAATAGCGAGAACCAATGAGAGGCTAGCTGGAGGTGTCTGGACGGGCAAATTTAACTCTCATTTCCCACCAGGAAGAGGAAATAACCAAAGGCTCAGCGTGCCGTACCGGAACCAGATTAGGGCCTGAAGCCATCCTGCGGTGTTGCGGCCAGCTCAAAAGAAAGCGAGTTGAAGAAAGGAGCTCAGGGGCACTGTAATTCACAAACCTGCAGAGTTATAAATGACAGCTATCGTCCAAAAATAGACTGAAGTAAGGCTGCCAAGAGGACTTGAAAGCGGGGCAGAATTGCAGGAAACCGATTTCAGGAGGTAGACTGGAGTTGCATTGCAAGCATAGGAAAAGAGGCAGAACGTCCACAATGATGCACTTGGCCAAAAAGGGCGTATGCGTTTTTTCCTGAATATATTCAGGAAAAAACGCATACGCCCGTTTTGGCCAACCAAGCAAGCTTGCAAAGGAAATCTGCACTACAATGAAGTCTCACTTCCCCCCGGTCAAAAGGGCCATCTGAAAAAAGTGTAAAATCCAGAAAGGCAGGACAGGCCATGGAGAACTGGGAGCCTTGTTATGCTGAAGGGCGGGATGTAAATTGCCAACAACCACTCGGGAGAAGTGTATGGTGTTTCCTGAAACATCTAAAAAACAAAGCAACAGAACCTAGGGCACTTCCACTTATGGTCCTATAGCTTTGGGAAATTAAAATCAAAAAGACACAGCCACCCCAAAGTTTGGAACGGCTCTGTTTACAAGAACCTCGTTTACAGTACAAGTTCAACATCGCAGAAAGTGAAAAATGGATAAAGAAGTTGTGGTATTTACTTACAAAGCAATATCACTCAGCAATGAAATCTGTGTCATCAGGCCCTTAGCAGCACAATGAGTGGATTCAGGTATGATGATTCTAACTGAAATAAGTCACACAGAAAAAGAAACATCATAAGATATCAGTAATACAAGGAATTTAAACTTGGCTACACAGGAACTGAATTACAGAACAGAACAGGGTCTCAAATTTAGAAAACCAACTTATGCTTGCTTAAGGGGAAAGGTGAGTTGGGGTGCTGCATAAAACCAGAGATTGAAATGAGCACAGATAAAGTTCCTTAAGCCAAATATGGAATAGACAAGAGCTACTCCTTGCTCAACGAAATGGACTCAACACCGCATATTAAACGCCTAAGAATGTACCTGACTAGTAAGTATCTTAAAACCTATGGATTGCTATGTCTCCGAAAGAGAATCAAGCATGTGTACAGGGGCATAAACGCAGCAGTGATAGGATTGGAGAGGTTCGGTGAGCAAATGAAGACCCTTTGAAGTCATATTGCATGGTACCCATGCCACGGGTCTCAACTCTCCAGGTTTAAGGTATTCTTCCTTCAGCTAAACGATGCATGTGGAACCCAAGTATGATCAACCATGTGAACGGGAGACGTGTTCAAATATGTCTCAGTTTTCCTCCCCTGGTACTCGGGTGCAACATTCCAGACGCTTTACTAACACTCTCCCCACTTGGAGAGTCAGCGCCTTTAAACTCCTGTTTGGCCCAGTTTGCAATTTCTGCGGAAGATGAACAGGAATAGCGAGAACCAATGAGAGGCTAGCTGGAGGTGTCTGGACGGGCAAATTTAACTCTCATTTCCCACCAGGAAGAGGAAATAACCAAAGGCTCAGCGTGCCGTACCGGAACCAGATTAGGGCCTGAAGCCATCCTGCGGTGTTGTGGCCAGGTCACAAGAAAGCGAGTTGAAGAAAGGAGCTCAGGGGCACTGTAATTCACAAACCTGCAGAGTTATAAATGACAGCTATCGTCCAAAAATAGACTGAAGTAAGGCTGCCAAGAGGACTTGAAAGCGGGGCAGAATTGCAGGAAACCGATTTCAGGAGGTAGACTGGAATTGCATTGCAAGCATAGGAAAAGAGGCAGAACGTCCACAATGATGCACTTGGCCAAAAAGTGCGTATGCGTTTTTTCCTGAATATATTCAGGAAAAAACGCATACGCCCTTTTTGGCCAACCAAGCAAGCTTGCAAAGGAAATCTGCACTACAATGAAGTCTCACTTCCCCCCGGTCAAAAGGGCCATCTGAAAAAAGTGTAAAATCCAGAAAGGCAGGACAGGCCATGGAGAACTGGGAGCCTTGTTATGCTGATGGGCGGGATGTAAATTGCCAACAACCACTCCGGAGAAGTGTATGGTGTTTCCTGAAACATCTAAAAAACAAAGCAACAGAACCTAGGGCACTTCCACTTATGGTCCTATAGCTTAGGGAAATTAAAATGAAAAAGACACAGCCACCCCAAAGTTTGGGACGGCTCTGTTTACAAGAACCTCGTTTACAGTACAAGTTCAACATCGCAGAAAGTGAAAAATGGATAAAGAAGTTGTGGTATTTACTTACAAAGCAATATCACTCAGCAATGAAATCTGTGTCATCAGGCCCTTAGCAGCACAATGAGTGGATTCAGGTATGATGATTCTAACTGAAGTAAGTCACACAGAAAAAGAAACATCATAAGATATCAGTAATACACGGAATGTAAACTTGGCTACACAGGAACTGAATTACAGAACAGAACAGGGTCTCAAATTTAGAAAACCAACTTATGCTTGCTTAAGGGTAAAGGTGAGTTGGGGTGCTGCATAAAACCAGAGATTGAAATGAGCACAGATAAAGTTCCTTAAGTCAAATATGGAATAGACAAGAGCTACTCCTTGCTCAACGAAATGGACTCAACACCGCATATTAAACGCCTAAGAATGTACCTGACTAGTAAGTATCTTAAAACCTATGGATTGCTATGTCTCCGAAAGAGAATCAAGCATGTGTACAGGGGAATAAACGCAGCAGTGATAGGATTGGAGAGGTTCGGTGAGCAAATGAAGACCCTTTGAAGTCATATTGCATGGTACCCATTCCACGGGTATCAACTACCCAGGTTTAAGGTATTCTTCCTTCAGCTAAAACATGCATGTGGAACCTAGAGTATGATCAACCATGTGATTGGGAGACGTGTTCAAATATGTCTCAGTTTTCGTACCCTGGTACTCGGGTGCAACATTCCAGACGCTTTACTAACACTCTCCCGACTTGGAGAGTCAGTCCCTTTAACCTCCTGTTTGGCCCAGTTTGCAATTTCTGCGGAAGATGAACAGGAATAGCGAGAACCAATGAGAGGCTAGCTGGAGGTGTCTGGACGGGCAAATTTAACTCTCATTTCCCACCAGGAAGAGGAATTAACCAAACGCTCAGCGTGCCGTGCCGGAACCAGATTAGGGCCTGAAGCCATCCTGCGGTGTTGCGGCCAGGTCACAAGAAAGCGAGTTGAAGAAAGGAGCTCAGGGGCACTGTAATTCACAAACCTGCAGAGTTATAAATGACAGCTATCGTCCAAAAATAGACTGAAGTAAGGCTGCCAAGAGGACTTGAAAGCGGGGCAGAATTGCAGGAAACCGATTTCAGGAGGTAGACTGGAATTGCATTGCAAGCATAGGAAAAGAGGCAGAACGTCCACAATGATGCACTTGGCCAAAAAGGGCGTATGCGTTTTTTCCTGAATATATTCAGGAAAAAATGCATACGCCCTTTTTCGCCAACCAAGCAAGCTTGCAAAGGAAATCTGCACTACAATGAAGTCTCACTTCCCCCCGGTCAAAAGGGCCATCTGAAAAAAGTGTAAAATCCAGAAAGGCAGGACAGGCCATGGAGAACTGGGAGCCTTGTTATGCTGATGGGTGGGCTGTAAATTGCCAACAGACACTTGGGAGAAGTGTATGGTGTTTCCTGAAACATCTAAAAAACAAAGCAACAGAGCCTAGGGCACTGCCACTTATGGTCCTATAGCTTAGGGAAATCAAAATCAAAAAGACACAGCCACCCCAAAGTTTGGGACGCCTCTGTTTACAAGAACCTCGTTTCCAGTACAAGTTCAACATCGCAGAAAGTGAAAAATGGATAAAGAAGTTGTGGTATTTACTTACAAAGCAATATCACTCAGCAATGAAATCTATGTCATCAGGCCCGTAGCAGCACAATGAGTGGATTCAGGTATGATGATTCTAACTGAAATAAGTCACACAGAAAAAGAAACATCATAAGATATCAGTAATACACGGAATGTAAACTTGGCTACACAGGAACTGAATTACAGAACAGAACAGGGTCTCAAATTTAGAAAACCAACTTATGCTTGCTTAAGGGTAAAGGTGAGTTGCGGTGCTGCATAAAACCAGAGATTGAAATGAGCACAGATAAAGCTCCTTAAGCCAAATATGGAATAGACAAGAGCTACTCCTTGCTCAACGAAATGGACTCAAAACCCCATATTAAACGCCTAAGAATGTACCTGGCTAGTAATTATCTTAAAACCTATGGATTGCTATGTCTCCGAAAGAGAATCAAGCGTGTGTACAGGGGCATAAACGCAGCAGTGATAGGATTGGAGAGGTTCGGTGAGCAAATGAAGACCCTTTGAAGTCATATTGCATGGTACCCATTACACGGGTCTCAACTCTCCAGGTTTAAGGTATTCTTCCTTCAGCTAAAACATGCATGTGGAACCCAGAGTATGATCAACCATGTGAACGGGAGACGTGTTCAAATATGTCTCAGTTTTCGTACCCTGGTACTCGGGTGCAACATTCCAGACGCTTTACTAACACTCTCCCGACTTGGAGAGTCAGTCCCTTTAACCTCCTGTTTGGAGGTTAACCAAATTAACCAAAGGCTCAGCATGCCGGGCCGGAACCAGATTAGGGCCTGAAGCCATCCTGCGGTGTTGCGGCCAGGTCACAAGAAAGCGAGTTGAAGAAAGGAGCTCAGGGGCACTGTAATTCACAAACCTACAGAGTTATAAATGACAGCTATCGTCCAAAAATATACTGAAGTAAGGCTGCCAAGAGGACTTGAAAGCGGGGCAGAATTGCAGGAAAGCGATTTCAGGAGGTAGACTGGAATTGCATTGCAAGCATAGGAAAAGAGGCAGAACGTCCACAATGATGCACTTGGCCAAAAAGGGCGTATGCGTTTTTTCCTGAATATATTCAGGAAAAAATGCATACGCCCTTTTTGGCCAACCAAGCAAGCTTGCAAAGGAAATCTGCACTACAATGAAGTCTCACTTCCCCCCGGTCAAAAGGGCCATCTGAAAAAAGTGTAAAATCCAGAAAGGCAGGACAGGCCATGGAGAACTGGGAGCCTTGTTATGCTGATGGGCGGGATGTAAATTGCCAACAACCACTCGGGAGAAGTGTATGGTGTTTCCTGAAACATCTAAAAAACAAAGCAACAGAACCTAGGGCACTTCCACTTATGGTCCTATAGCTTAGGGAAATTAAAATCAAAAAGACACAGCCACCCCAAAGTTTGGAACGGCTCTGTTTACAAGAACCTCGTTTACAGTACAAGTTCAACATCGCAGAAAGTGAAAAATGGATAAAGAAGTTGTGGTATTTACTTACAAAGCAATATCACTCAGCAATGAAATCTGTGTCATCAGGCCCTTAGCAGCACAATGAGTGGATTCAGGTATGATGATTCTAACTGAAGTAAGTCACACAGAAAAAGAAACATCATAAGATATCAGTAATACACGGAATGTAAACTTGGCTACACAGGAACTGAATTACAGAACAGAACAGGGTCTCAAATTTAGAAAACCAACTTATGCTTGCTTAAGGGGAAAGGTGAGTTGGGGTGCTGCATAAAACCAGAGATTGAAATGAGCACAGATAAAGTTCCTTAAGTCAAATATGGAATAGACAAGAGCTACTGCTTGCTCAACGAAATGGACTCAACACTGCATATTAAACGCCTAAGAATGTACCTGACTAGTAAGTATCTTAAAACTTATGGATTGCTATGTCTCCAAAAGAGAATCAAGCGTGTGTACAGGGGCATAAACGCAGCAGTGATAGGATTGGAGAGGTTCGGTGAGCAAATGAAGACCCTTTGAAGTCATATTGCATGGTACCCATTCCACGGGTCTCAACTCTCCAGGTTTAAGGTATTCTTCCTTCAGCTAAAACATGCATGTGGAACCCAGAGTATGATCAACCATGTGAACGGGAGACGTGTTCAAATATGTCTCAGTTTTCCTCCCCTGGTACTCGGGTGCAACATTCCAGACGCTTTACTAACACTCTCCCGACTTGGAGAGTCAGTCCCTTTAACCTCCTGTTTGGCCCAGTTTGCAATTTCTGCGGAAGATGAACAGGAATAGCGAGAACCAATGAGAGACTAGCTGGAGGTGTCTGAACGGGCAAATTTAACTCTCATTTCCCACCAGGAAGAGGAAATAACCAAAGGCTCAGCGTGCCGTGCCGGAACCAGATTAGGGCCTGAAGCCATCCTGCGGTGTTGCGGCCAGCTCACAAGAAAGCGAGTTGAAGAAAGGAGCTCAGGGGCACTGTAATTCACAAACCTGCAGAGTTATAAATGACAGCTATCGTCCAAAAATAGACTGAAGTAAGGCTGCCAAGAGGACTTGAAAGCGGGGCAGAATTGCAGGAAACCAATTTCAGGAGGTAGACTGGAATTGCATTGAAAGCATAGGAAAAGAGGCAGAACGTCCACAATGATGCACTTGGCCAAAAAGGGCGTATGCGTTTTTTCCTGAATATATTCAGGAAAAAACGCATACGCCCTTTTTGGCCAACCAAGCAAGCTTGCAAAGGAAATCTGCACTACAATGAAGTCTCACTTCCCCCCGGTCAAAAGGGCCATCTGAAAAAAGTGTAAAATCCAGAAAGACAGGACAGGCCATGGAGAACTGGGAGCCTTGTTATGCTGATGGGCGGGATGTAAATTGCCAACAACCACTCGGGAGAAGTGTATGGTGTTTCCTGAAACATCTAAAAAACAAAGCAACAGAACCTTGGGCACTTCCACTTATGGTCCTATAGCTTAGGGAAATTAAAATCAAAAAGACACAGCCACCCCAAAGTTTGGAATGGCTCTGTTTACAAGAACCTCGTTTACAGTACAAGTTCAACATCGCAGAAAGTGAAAAATGGATAAAGAAGTTGTGGTATTTACTTACAAAGCAATATCACTCAGCAATGAAATCTGTGTCATCAGACCCTTAGCAGCACAATGAGTGGATTCAGGTATGATGATTCTAACTGAAATAAGTCACACAGAAAAAGAAACATCATAAGATATCAGTAATACACGGAATGGAAACTTGGCTACACAGGAACTGAATTACAGAACAGAACAGGGTCTCAAATTTAGAAAACCAACTTATGCTTGCTTAAGGGTAAAGGTGAGTTGGGATGCTGCATAAAACCAGAGATTGAAATGAGCACAGATAAAGTTCCTTGAGTCAAATATGGAATAGACAAGAGCTACTCCTTGCTCAACGAAATGGACTCAACACCGCATATTAAACGCCTAAGAATATACCTGACTAGTAAGTATCTTAAAACCTATGGATTGCTATGTCTCCGAAAGAGAATCAAGCATGTGTACAGGGGCATAAACGCAGCAGTGATAGGATTGGAGAGGTTCGGTGAGCAAATGAAGACCCTTTGAAGTCATATTGCATGGTACCCATTCCACGGGTTTCAACTACCCAGGTTTAAGGTATTCTTCCTTCAGCTAAAACATGCATGTGGAACCTAGAGTATGATCAACCATGTGATCGGGAGACGTGTTCAAATATGTCTCAGTTTTCGTACCCTGGTACTCGGGTGCAACATTCCAGACGCTTTACTAACACTCTCCCGACTTGGAGAGTCAGTCCCTTTAACCTCCTGTTTGGCCGAGTTTGCAATTTCTGCGGAAGATGAACAGGAATAGCGAGAACCAATGAGAGGCTAGCTGGAGGTGTCTGGACGGGCAAATTTAACTCTCATTTCCCACCAGGAAGAGGAATTAACCAAAGGCTCAGCGTGCCGTGCCGGAACCAGATTAGGGCCTTAAGCCATCCTGCGGTGTTGCGGCCAGCTCAAAAGAAAGCGAGTTGAAGAAAGGAGCTCAGGGGCACTGTAATTCACAAACCTGCAGAGTTATAAATGACAGCTATCGTCCAAAAATAGACTGAAGTAAGGCTGCCAAGAGGACTTGAAAGTGGGGCAGAATTGCAAGAAACCGATTTCAGGAGGTAGACTGGAATTGCATTGAAAGCATAGGAAAAGAGGCAGAACGTCCACAATGATGCACTTGGCCAAAAAGGGCGTATGCGTTTTTTCCTGAATATATTCAGGAAAAAACGCATACGCCCTTTTTGGCCAACCAAGCAAGCTTGCAAAGGAAATCTGCACTACAATGAAGTCTCACTTCCCCCCGGTCAAAAGGGCCATCTGAAAAAAGTGTAAAATCCAGAAAGGCAGGACAGGCCATGGAGAACTGGGAGCCTTGTTATGCTGATGGGCGGGATGAAAATTGCCAACAGACACTCGGGAGAAGTGTATGGTGTTTCCTGAAACATCTAAAAAACAAAGCAACAGAGCATAGGGCACTTCCACTTATGGTCCTATAGCTTAGGGAAATTAAAATCAAAAAGACACAGCCACCCCAAAGTTTGGGACCCCTCTGTTTACAAGAACCTCGTTTACTGTACAAGTTCAATATCACAGAAAGTGAAAAATGGATAAAGAACTTGTGGTACTTACGTACAATGCAGTATCACTCAGCAATGAAATCTATGTCATCAGGCCCGTAGCAGCATAATGAGTGGATTCAGGTACGATGATTCTAACTGAAATAAGTCACACAGAAAAAGAAACATCATAAGATATCACTAATACACGGAATGTAAACTTGGCTACACAGGAACTGAATTACAGAACAGAACAGGTTCTCAAATTTAGAAAACCAACTTATGCTTGCTTAAGGGTAAAGGTGAGTTGGGGTGCTGCATAAAACCAGAGATTGAAATGAGCACAGATAAAGTTCCTTAAGCCAAATATGGAATAGACAAGAGCTACTCCTTGCTCAACGAAATGGACTCAACACCGCATATTAAACGCCTAAGAATGTACCTGACTAGTAAGTATCTTAAAACCTATGGATTGCTATGTCTCCGAAAGAGAATCAAGCATGTGTACAGGGGCATAAACGCAGCAGTGATAGGATTGGAGAGGTTCGTGAGCCAATGAAGACCCTTTGAAGTCATATTGCATGGTACCCATTCCACAGGTTTCAACTACCCAGGTTTAAGGTATTCTTCCTTCAGCTAAAACATGCATGTGGAAGCTAGAGTATGATCAACCATGTGATCGGGAGACGTGTTCAAATATGTCTCAGTTTTCGTACCCTGGTACTCGGGTGCAACATTCCAGACGCTTTACTAACACTCTCCCCACTTGGAGAGTCAGTCCCTTTAACCTCCTGTTTGGCCCAGTTTGCAATTTCTGCGGAAGATGAACAGGAATAGCGAGAACCAATGAGAGACTAGCTGGAGGTGTCTGGATGGGCACATTTAACTCTCATTTCCCACCAGGAAGAGGAATTAACCAAAGGCTCAGCGTGCCGTTCCAGAACCAGATTAGGGCCTGAAGACATCCTGCGGTGTTGTGGCCAGGTCACAAGAAAGCGAGTTGAAGAAAGGAGCTCAGGGGCACTGTAATTCACAAACCTGCAGAGTTATAAATGACAGCTATCGTCCAAAAATAGACTGAAGTAAGGCTGCCAAGAGGACTTGAAAGCGGGGCAGAATTGCAGGAAACCGATTTCAGGAGGTAGACTGGAATTGCATTGAAAGCATACGAAAAGAGGCAGAACGTCCACAATGATGCACTTGGCCAAAAAGGGCGTATGCGTTTTTTCCTGAATATATTCAGGAAAAAACGCATACGCCCTTTTTGGCGAACCAAGCAAACTTGCAAAGGAAATCTGCACTACAATGAAGTCTCATTTCTCCCCGGTCAAAAGGGCCATCTGAAAAAAGTGTAAAATCCAGAAAGGCAGGACAGGCCATGGAGAACTGGGAGCCTTGTTATGCTGATGGGCGTGATGTAAATTGCCAACAGACACTCAGGAGAAGTGTATGGTGTTTCCTGAAACATCTAAAAAACAAAGCAACAGAGCCTAGGGCACTTCCACTTATGGTCCTATAGCTTAGGGAAATTAAAATCAAAAAGACACAGCCACCCCAAAGTTTGGGACGCCTCCGTTTAGAAGAACCTCGTTTACCGTACAAGTTCAATATCACAGAAAGTGAAAAATGGATAAAGAACTTGTGGTACTTACGTACAATGCAATATTACTCAGCAATGAAATCTATGTCATCAGGCCCGTAGCAGCATAATGAGTGGATTCAGGTACGATGATTCTAACTGAAATAAGTCACACAGAAAAAGAAATATCATAAGATTTCACTAATACACGGAATGTAAACTTGGCTACACAGGAACTACATTCCAAAACAGAACAGGGTCTCAAATTTAGAAAACCAACTTATGCTTGCTTAAGGGGAAAGGTGAGTTGGGGTGCTGCATAAAACCAGAGATTGAAATGAGCACAGATAAATTTCCTTAAGCCAAATATGGAATAGACAAGAGCTACTCCTTGCTCAAAGAAATGGACTCAAAACCCCATATAAAACGCCTAAGAATGTACCTGACTAGTAAGTATCTTAAAACCTAGGGATTGCTATGTCTCCGAAAGAGAATCAAGCATGTGTACAGGGGCATAAACGCATCAGTGATAGGATTGGAGAGGTTCGGTGAGCAAATGAAGACCCTTTGAAGTCATATTGCATGGTACCCATTCCACGGGTTTCAACTACCCAGGTTTTAGGTATTCTTCCTTCAGCTAAAACATGCATGTGGAACCCAGAGTATGATCAACCATGTGATCGGGAGACGTGTTCAAATATGTCTCAGTTTTCCTCCCCTGGTACTCGGGTGCAACATTCCAGACGCTTTACTAACACTCTCCCCACTTGGAGAGTCAGCGCCTTTAACCTCCTGTTTGGCCCAGTTTGCAATTTCTGCGGAACATGTACAGGAATAGGGAGAACCAATGAGAGACAAGCGGGAGGTGTTTGGACGGGCAAATTTAACTCTAATTTCCCATCAGGATGAGGAATTAACCAAAGGCTTAGCGTGCCGTGCCAGAACCAGATTATGGCCTGAAGCCATCCTGCGGTGTTGCGGCCAGCTCACAAGAAAGCGAGTTGAAGAAAGGAGCTCAGGGGCACTGTAATTCACAAACCTGCAGAGTTATAAATGACAGCTATCGTCCAAAAATAGACTGAAGTAAGGCTGCCAAGAGGACTTGAAAGCGGGGCAGAATTGCAGGAAACCGATTTCAGGAGGTAGACTGGAATTGCATTGAAAGCATAGGAAAAGAGGCAGAACGTCCACAATGATGCACTTGGCCAAAAAGGGCGTATGCGTTTTTTCCTGAATATATTCAGGAAAAAACGCATACGCCCTTTTTGGCCAACCAAGCAAACTTGCAAAGGAAATCTGCACTACAATGAAGTCTCACTTCTCCCCGGTCAAAAGGGCCATCTGAAAAAAGTGTAAAATCCAGAAAGGCAGGACAGGCCATGGAGAACTGGGAGCCTTGTTATGCTGATGGGCGGGATGTAAATTGGCAACAGACACTCGGGAGAAGTGTATGGTGTTTCCTGAAACATCTAAAAAACAAAGCAACAGAGCCTAGGGCACTTCCACTTATGGTCCTATAGCTTAGGGAAATTAAAATCAAAAAGACACAGCCACCCCAAAGTTTGGGACGCCTCCGTTTACAAGAACCTCGTTTACCGTACAAGTTCAATATCACAGAAAGTGAAAAATGGATAAAGAACTTGTGGTACTTACGTACAATGCAGTATCACTCAGCAATGAAATCTATGTCATCAGGCCCGTAGCAGCATAATGAGTGGATTCAGGTACGATGATTCTAACTGAAATAAGTCACACAGAAAAAGAAATATCATAAGATATCACTAATACACGGAATGTAAACTTGGCTACACAGGAACTGCATTCCAAAAGAGAACAGGGTCTCAAATTTAGAAAACCAACTTATGCTTGCTTAAGGGGAAAGGTGAGTTGGGGTGCTGCATAAAACCAGAGATTGAAATGAGCACAGATAAATTTCCTTAAGCCAAATATGGAATAGACAAGAGCTACTCCTTGCTCAAAGAAATGGACTCAAAACCCCATATAAAACGCCTAAGAATGTACCTGACTAGTAAGTATCTTAAAACCTAGGGATTGCTATGTCTCCGAAAGAGAATCAAGCATGTGTACAGGGGCATAAACGCATCAGTGATAGGATTGGAGAGGTTCGGTGAGCAAATGAAGACCCTTTGAAGTCATATTGCATGGTACCCATTCCACGGGTTTCAACTACCCAGGTTTTAGGTATTCTTCCTTCAGCTAAAACATGCATGTGGAACCCAGAGTATGATCAACCATGTGATCGGGAGACGTGTTCAAATATGTCTCAGTTTTCCTCCCCTGGTACTCGGGTGCAACATTCCAGACGCTTTACTAACACTCTCCCCACTTGGAGAGTCAGCGCCTTTAACCTCCTGTTTGGCCCAGTTTGCAATTTCTGCGGAACATGTACAGGAATAGGGAGAACCAATGAGAGACAAATGGGAGGTGTTTGGACGGGCAAATTTAACTCTAATTTCCCATCAGGATGAGGAATTAACCAAAGGCTTAGCGTGCCGTGCCAGAACCAGATTATGGCCTGAAGCCATCCTGCGGTGTTGCGGCCAGCTCACAAGAAAGCGAGTTGAAGAAAGGAGCTCAGGGGCACTGTAATTCACAAACCTGCAGAGTTATAAATGACAGCTATCGTCCAAAAATATACTGAAGTAAGGCTGCCAAGAGGACTTGAAAGCGGGGCAGAATTGCAGGAAACCGATTTCAGGAGGTAGACTGGAATTGCATTGAAAGCATAGGAAAAGAGGCAGAACGTCCACAATGATGCACTTGGCCAAAAAGGGCGTATGCGTTTTTTCCTGAATATATTCAGGAAAAAACGCATACGCCCTTTTTGGCCAACCAAGCAAGCTTGCAAAGAAATCTGCACTACAATGAAGTCTCACTTCCCCCCGGTCAAAAGGGCCATCTGAAAAAAGTGTAAAATCCAGAAAGACAGGACAGGCCATGGAGAACTGGGAGCCTTGTTATGCTGATGGGCGGGATGTAAATTGCCAACAACCACTCGGGAGAAGTGTATGGTGTTTCCTGAAACATCTAAAAAACAAAGCAACAGAACCTAGGGCACTTCCACTTATGGTCCTATAGCTTAGGGAAATTAAAATCAAAAAGACACAGCAACCCCAAAGTTTGGAATGGCTCTGTTTACAAGAACCTCGTTTACAGTACAAGTTCAACATCGCAGAAAGTGAAAAATGGATAAAGAAGTTGTGGTATTTACTTACAAAGCAATATCACTCAGCAATGAAATCTGTGTCATCAGACCCTTAGCAGCACAATGAGTGGATTCAGGTATGATGATTCTAACTGAAATAAGTCACACAGAAAAAGAAACATCATAAGATATCAGTAATACACGGAATGGAAACTTGGCTACACAGGAACTGAATTACAGAACAGAACAGGGTCTCAAATTTAGAAAACCAACTTATGCTTGCTTAAGGGTAAAGGTGAGTTGGGATGCTGCATAAAACCAGAGATTGAAATGAGCACAGATAAAGTTCCTTAAGTCAAATATGGAATAGACAAGAGCTACTCCTTGCTCAACGAAATGGACTCAACACCGCATATTAAACGCCTAAGAATGTACCTGACTAGTAAGTATCTTAAAACCTATGGATTGCTATGTCTCCGAAAGAGAATCAAGCATGTGTACAGGGGCATAAACGCAGCAGTGATAGGATTGGAGAGGTTCGGTGAGCAAATGAAGACCCTTTGAAGTCATATTGCATGGTACCCATTACACGGGTTTCAACTACCCAGGTTTTAGGTATTCTTCCTTCAGCTAAAACATGCATGTGGAACCCAGAGTATGATCAACCATGTGATCGGGAGACGTGTTCAAATATGTCTCAGTTTTCCTCCCCTGTTACTCGGGTGCAACATTCCAGACACTTTACTAACACTCTCCCCACTTGGAGAGTGAGCGCCTTTAACCTCCTGTTTGGCCCAGTTTGCAATTTCTGCGGAAGATGAACAGGAATAGCGAGAACCAATGAGAGGCTAGCTGGAGGTGTCTGGACGGGCAAATTTAACTCTCATTTCCCACCAGGAAGAGGAAATAACCAAAGGCTCAGCGTGCCGTACCGGAACCAGATTAGGGCCTGAAGCCATCCTGCGGTGTTGCGGCCAGCTCAAAAGAAAGCGAGTTGAAGAAAGGAGCTCAGGGGCACTGTAATTCACAAACCTGCAGAGTTATAAATGACAGCTATCGTCCAAAAATAGACTGAAGTAAGGCTGCCAAGAGGACTTGAAAGCGGGGCAGAATTGCAGGAAACCGATTTCAGGAGGTAGACTGGAGTTGCATTGCAAGCATAGGAAAAGAGGCAGAACGTCCACAATGATGCACTTGGCCAAAAAGGGCGTATGCGTTTTTTCCTGAATATATTCAGGAAAAAACGCATACGCCCGTTTTGGCCAACCAAGCAAGCTTGCAAAGGAAATCTGCACTACAATGAAGTCTCACTTCCCCCCGGTCAAAAGGGCCATCTGAAAAAAGTGTAAAATCCAGAAAGGCAGGACAGGCCATGGAGAACTGGGAGCCTTGTTATGCTGAAGGGCGGGATGTAAATTGCCAACAACCACTCGGGAGAAGTGTATGGTGTTTCCTGAAACATCTAAAAAACAAAGCAACAGAACCTAGGGCACTTCCACTTATGGTCCTATAGCTTTGGGAAATTAAAATCAAAAAGACACAGCCACCCCAAAGTTTGGAACGGCTCTGTTTACAAGAACCTCGTTTACAGTACAAGTTCAACATCGCAGAAAGTGAAAAATGGATAAAGAAGTTGTGGTATTTACTTACAAAGCAATATCACTCAGCAATGAAATCTGTGTCATCAGGCCCTTAGCAGCACAATGAGTGGATTCAGGTATGATGATTCTAACTGAAATAAGTCACACAGAAAAAGAAACATCATAAGATATCAGTAATACACGGAATTTAAACTTGGCTACACAGGAACTGAATTACAGAACAGAACAGGGTCTCAAATTTAGAAAACCAACTTATGCTTGCTTAAGGGGAAAGGTGAGTTGGGGTGCTGCATAAAACCAGAGATTGAAATGAGCACAGATAAAGTTCCTTAAGCCAAATATGGAATAGACAAGAGCTACTCCTTGCTCAACGAAATGGACTCAACACCGCATATTAAACGCCTAAGAATGTACCTGACTAGTAAGTATCTTAAAACCTATGGATTGCTATGTCTCCGAAAGAGAATCAAGCATGTGTACAGGGGCATAAACGCAGCAGTGATAGGATTGGAGAGGTTCGGTGAGCAAATGAAGACCCTTTGAAGTCATATTGCATGGTACCCATGCCACGGGTCTCAACTCTCCAGGTTTAAGGTATTCTTCCTTCAGCTAAACGATGCATGTGGAACCCAAGTATGATCAACCATGTGAACGGGAGACGTGTTCAAATATGTCTCAGTTTTCCTCCCCTGGTACTCGGGTGCAACATTCCAGACGCTTTACTAACACTCTCCCCACTTGGAGAGTCAGCGCCTTTAAACTCCTGTTTGGCCCAGTTTGCAATTTCTGCGGAAGATGAACAGGAATAGCGAGAACCAATGAGAGGCTAGCTGGAGGTGTCTGGACGGGCAAATTTAACTCTCATTTCCCACCAGGAAGAGGAAATAACCAAAGGCTCAGCGTGCCGTACCGGAACCAGATTAGGGCCTGAAGCCATCCTGCGGTGTTGTGGCCAGGTCACAAGAAAGCGAGTTGAAGAAAGGAGCTCAGGGGCACTGTAATTCACAAACCTGCAGAGTTATAAATGACAGCTATCGTCCAAAAATAGACTGAAGTAAGGCTGCCAAGAGGACTTGAAAGCGGGGCAGAATTGCAGGAAACCGATTTCAGGAGGTAGACTGGAATTGCATTGCAAGCATAGGAAAAGAGGCAGAACGTCCACAATGATGCACTTGGCCAAAAAGTGCGTATGCGTTTTTTCCTGAATATATTCAGGAAAAAACGCATACGCCCTTTTTGGCCAACCAAGCAAGCTTGCAAAGGAAATCTGCACTACAATGAAGTCTCACTTCCCCCCGGTCAAAAGGGCCATCTGAAAAAAGTGTAAAATCCAGAAAGGCAGGACAGGCCATGGAGAACTGGGAGCCTTGTTATGCTGATGGGCGGGATGTAAATTGCCAACAACCACTCCGGAGAAGTGTATGGTGTTTCCTGAAACATCTAAAAAACAAAGCAACAGAACCTAGGGCACTTCCACTTATGGTCCTATAGCTTAGGGAAATTAAAATGAAAAAGACACAGCCACCCCAAAGTTTGGGACGGCTCTGTTTACAAGAACCTCGTTTACAGTACAAGTTCAACATCGCAGAAAGTGAAAAATGGATAAAGAAGTTGTGGTATTTACTTACAAAGCAATATCACTCAGCAATGAAATCTGTGTCATCAGGCCCTTAGCAGCACAATGAGTGGATTCAGGTATGATGATTCTAACTGAAGTAAGTCACACAGAAAAAGAAACATCATAAGATATCAGTAATACACGGAATGTAAACTTGGCTACACAGGAACTGAATTACAGAACAGAACAGGGTCTCAAATTTAGAAAACCAACTTATGCTTGCTTAAGGGTAAAGGTGAGTTGGGGTGCTGCATAAAACCAGAGATTGAAATGAGCACAGATAAAGTTCCTTAAGTCAAATATGGAATAGACAAGAGCTACTCCTTGCTCAACGAAATGGACTCAACACCGCATATTAAACGCCTAAGAATGTACCTGACTAGTAAGTATCTTAAAACCTATGGATTGCTATGTCTCCGAAAGAGAATCAAGCATGTGTACAGGGGCATAAACACTGCAGTGATAGGATTGGAGAGGTTCGGTGAGCAAATGAAGACCCTTTGAAGTCATATTGCATGGTACCCATTCCACGGGTTTCAACTACCCAGGTTTAAGGTATTCTTCCTTCAGCTAAAACATGCATGTGGAACCTAGAGTATGATCAACCATGTGATCGGGAGACGTGTTCAAATATGTCTCAGTTTTCATACCCTGGTACTCGGGTGCAACATTCCAGACGCTTTACTAACACTCTCCCGACTTGGAGAGTCAGTCCCTTTAACCTCCTGTTTGGCCCAGTTTGCAATTTCTGCGGAAGATGAAAAGGAATAGCGAGAACCAATGAGAGGCTAGCTGGAGGTGTCTGGACGGGCAAATTTAACTCTCATTTCCCACCAGGAAGAGGAATTAACCAAAGGCTCAGCGTGCCGTGCCGGAACCAGATTAGGGCCTGAAGCCATCCTGCGGTGTTGCGGCCAGGTCACAAGAAAGCGAGTTGAAGAAAGGAGCTCAGGGGCACTGTAATTCACAAACCTGCAGAGTTATAAATGACAGCTATCGTCCAAAAATAGACTGAAGTAAGGCTGCCAAGAGGACTTGAAAGCGGGGCAGAATTGCAGGAAACCGATTTCAGGAGGTAGACTGGAATTGCATTGCAAGCATAGGAAAAGAGGCAGAACGTCCACAGTGATGCACTTGGCCAAAAAGGGCGTATGCGTTTTTTCCTGAATATATTCAGGAAAAAACGCATACGCCCTTTTTGGCCAACCAAGCAAGCTTGCAAAGGAAATCTGCACTACAATGAAGTCTCACTTCCCCCCGGTCAAAAGGGCCATCTGAAAAAAGTGTAAAATCCAGAAAGGCAGGACAGGCCATGGAGAACTGGGAGCCTTGTTATGCTGATGGGCGGGATGTAAATTGCCAACAACCACTCGGGAGAAGTGTATGGTGTTTCCTGAAACATCTAAAAAACAAAGCAACAGAACCTAGGGCACTTCCACTTATGGTCCTATAGCTTAGGGAAATTAAAATCAAAAAGACACAGCCACCCCAAAGTTTGGAACGGCTCTGTTTACAAGAACCTCGTTTACAGTACAAGTTCAACATCGCAGAAAGTGAAAAATGGATAAAGAAGTTGTGGTATTTACTTACAAAGCAATATCACTCAACAATGAAATCTGTGTCATCAGGCCCTTAGCAGCACAATGAGTGGATTCAGGTATGATGATTCTAACTGAAGTAAGTCACACAGAAAAAGAAACATCATAAGATATCAGTAATACACGGAATGTAAACTTGGCTACACAGGAACTGAATTACAGAACAGAACAGGGTCTCAAATTTAGAAAACCAACTTATGCTTGCTTAAGGGTAAAGGTGAGTTGGGGTGCTGCATAAAACCAGAGATTGAAATGAGCACAGATAAAGTTCCTTAAGTCAAATATGGAATAGACAAGAGCTACTCCTTGCTCAACGAAATGGACTCAACACCGCATATTAAACGCCTAAGAATGTACCTGACTAGTAAGTATCTTAAAACCTATGGATTGCTATGTCTCCGAAAGAGAATCAAGCATGTGTACAGGGGAATAAACGCAGCAGTGATAGGATTGGAGAGGTTCGGTGAGCAAATGAAGACCCTTTGAAGTCATATTGCATGGTACCCATTCCACGGGTATCAACTACCCAGGTTTAAGGTATTCTTCCTTCAGCTAAAACATGCATGTGGAACCTAGAGTATGATCAACCATGTGATTGGGAGACGTGTTCAAATATGTCTCAGTTTTCGTACCCTGGTACTCGGGTGCAACATTCCAGACGCTTTACTAACACTCTCCCGACTTGGAGAGTCAGTCCCTTTAACCTCCTGTTTGGCCCAGTTTGCAATTTCTGCGGAAGATGAACAGGAATAGCGAGAACCAATGAGAGGCTAGCTGGAGGTGTCTGGACGGGCAAATTTAACTCTCATTTCCCACCAGGAAGAGGAATTAACCAAACGCTCAGCGTGCCGTGCCGGAACCAGATTAGGGCCTGAAGCCATCCTGCGGTGTTGCGGCCAGGTCACAAGAAAGCGAGTTGAAGAAAGGAGCTCAGGGGCACTGTAATTCACAAACCTGCAGAGTTATAAATGACAGCTATCGTCCAAAAATAGACTGAAGTAAGGCTGCCAAGAGGACTTGAAAGCGGGGCAGAATTGCAGGAAAGCGATTTCAGGAGGTAGACTGGAATTGCATTGCAAGCATAGGAAAAGAGGCAGAACGTCCACAATGATGCACTTGGCCAAAAAGGGCGTATGCGTTTTTTCCTGAATATATTCAGGAAAAAATGCATACTCCCTTTTTCGCCAACCAAGCAAGCTTGCAAAGGAAATCTGCACTACAATGAAGTCTCACTTCCCCCCGGTCAAAAGGGCCATCTGAAAAAAGTGTAAAATCCAGAAAGGCAGGACAGGCCATGGAGAACTGGGAGCCTTGTTATGCTGATGGGTGGGCTGTAAATTGCCAACAGACACTTGGGAGAAGTGTATGGTGTTTCCTGAAACATCTAAAAAACAAAGCAACAGAGCCTAGGGCACTGCCACTTATGGTCCTATAGCTTAGGGAAATCAAAATCAAAAAGACACAGCCACCCCAAAGTTTGGGACGCCTCTGTTTACAAGAACCTCGTTTCCAGTACAAGTTCAACATCGCAGAAAGTGAAAAATGGATAAAGAAGTTGTGGTATTTACTTACAAAGCAATATCACTCAGCAATGAAATCTATGTCATCAGGCCCGTAGCAGCACAATGAGTGGATTCAGGTATGATGATTCTAACTGAAATAAGTCACACAGAAAAAGAAACATCATAAGATATCAGTAATACACGGAATGTAAACTTGGCTACACAGGAACTGAATTACAGAACAGAACAGGGTCTCAAATTTAGAAAACCAACTTATGCTTGCTTAAGGGTAAAGGTGAGTTGCGGTGCTGCATAAAACCAGAGATTGAAATGAGCACAGATAAAGCTCCTTAAGCCAAATATGGAATAGACAAGAGCTACTCCTTGCTCAACGAAATGGACTCAAAACCCCATATTAAACGCCTAAGAATGTACCTGGCTAGTAATTATCTTAAAACCTATGGATTGCTATGTCTCCGAAAGAGAATCAAGCGTGTGTACAGGGGCATAAACGCAGCAGTGATAGGATTGGAGAGGTTCGGTGAGCAAATGAAGACCCTTTGAAGTCATATTGCATGGTACCCATTACACGGGTCTCAACTCTCCAGGTTTAAGGTATTCTTCCTTCAGCTAAAACATGCATGTGGAACCCAGAGTATGATCAACCATGTGAACGGGAGACGTGTTCAAATATGTCTCAGTTTTCGTACCCTGGTACTCGGGTGCAACATTCCAGACGCTTTACTAACACTCTCCCGACTTGGAGAGTCAGTCCCTTTAACCTCCTGTTTGGAGGTTAACCAAATTAACCAAAGGCTCAGCATGCCGGGCCGGAACCAGATTAGGGCCTGAAGCCATCCTGCGGTGTTGCGGCCAGGTCACAAGAAAGCGAGTTGAAGAAAGGAGCTCAGGGGCACTGTAATTCACAAACCTACAGAGTTATAAATGACAGCTATCGTCCAAAAATATACTGAAGTAAGGCTGCCAAGAGGACTTGAAAGCGGGGCAGAATTGCAGGAAAGCGATTTCAGGAGGTAGACTGGAATTGCATTGCAAACATAGGAAAAGAGGCAGAACGTCCACAATGATGCACTTGGCCAAAAAGGGCGTATGCGTTTTTTCCTGAATATATTCAGGAAAAAATGCATACGCCCTTTTTGGCCAACCAAGCAAGCTTGCAAAGGAAATCTGCACTACAATGAAGTCTCACTTCCCCCCGGTCAAAAGGGCCATCTGAAAAAAGTGTAAAATCCAGAAAGGCAGGACAGGCCATGGAGAACTGGGAGCCTTGTTATGCTGATGGGCGGGATGTAAATTGCCAACAACCACTCGGGAGAAGTGTATGGTGTTTCCTGAAACATCTAAAAAACAAAGCAACAGAACCTAGGGCACTTCCACTTATGGTCCTATAGCTTAGGGAAATTAAAATCAAAAAGACACAGCCACCCCAAAGTTTGGAACGGCTCTGTTTACAAGAACCTCGTTTACAGTACAAGTTCAACATCGCAGAAAGTGAAAAATGGATAAAGAAGTTGTGGTATTTACTTACAAAGCAATATCACTCAGCAATGAAATCTGTGTCATCAGGCCCTTAGCAGCACAATGAGTGGATTCAGGTATGATGATTCTAACTGAAGTAAGTCACACAGAAAAAGAAACATCATAAGATATCAGTAATACACGGAATGTAAACTTGGCTACACAGGAACTGAATTACAGAACAGAACAGGGTCTCAAATTTAGAAAACCAACTTATGCTTGCTTAAGGGGAAAGGTGAGTTGGGGTGCTGCATAAAACCAGAGATTGAAATGAGCACAGATAAAGTTCCTTAAGTCAAATATGGAATAGACAAGAGCTACTGCTTGCTCAACGAAATGGACTCAACACTGCATATTAAACGCCTAAGAATGTACCTGACTAGTAAGTATCTTAAAACTTATGGATTGCTATGTCTCCAAAAGAGAATCAAGCGTGTGTACAGGGGCATAAACGCAGCAGTGATAGGATTGGAGAGGTTCGGTGAGCAAATGAAGACCCTTTGAAGTCATATTGCATGGTACCCATTCCACGGGTCTCAACTCTCCAGGTTTAAGGTATTCTTCCTTCAGCTAAAACATGCATGTGGAACCCAGAGTATGATCAACCATGTGAACGGGAGACGTGTTCAAATATGTCTCAGTTTTCCTCCCCTGGTACTCGGGTGCAACATTCCAGACGCTTTACTAACACTCTCCCGACTTGGAGAGTCAGTCCCTTTAACCTCCTGTTTGGCCCAGTTTGCAATTTCTGCGGAAGATGAACAGGAATAGCGAGAACCAATGAGAGACTAGCTGGAGGTGTCTGAACGGGCAAATTTAACTCTCATTTCCCACCAGGAAGAGGAAATAACCAAAGGCTCAGCGTGCCGTGCCGGAACCAGATTAGGGCCTGAAGCCATCCTGCGGTGTTGCGGCCAGCTCACAAGAAAGCGAGTTGAAGAAAGGAGCTCAGGGGCACTGTAATTCACAAACCTGCAGAGTTATAAATGACAGCTATCGTCCAAAAATAGACTGAAGTAAGGCTGCCAAGAGGACTTGAAAGCGGGGCAGAATTGCAGGAAACCGATTTCAGGAGGTAGACTGGAATTGCATTGAAAGCATAGGAAAAGAGGCAGAACGTCCACAATGATGCACTTGGCCAAAAAGGGCGTATGCGTTTTTTCCTGAATATATTCAGGAAAAAACGCATACGCCCTTTTTGGCCAACCAAGCAAGCTTGCAAAGGAAATCTGCACTACAATGAAGTCTCACTTCCCCCCGGTCAAAAGGGCCATCTGAAAAAAGTGTAAAATCCAGAAAGACAGGACAGGCCATGGAGAACTGGGAGCCTTGTTATGCTGATGGGCGGGATGTAAATTGCCAACAACCACTCGGGAGAAGTGTATGGTGTTTCCTGAAACATCTAAAAAACAAAGCAACAGAACCTTGGGCACTTCCACTTATGGTCCTATAGCTTAGGGAAATTAAAATCAAAAAGACACAGCCACCCCAAAGTTTGGAATGGCTCTGTTTACAAGAACCTCGTTTACAGTACAAGTTCAACATCGCAGAAAGTGAAAAATGGATAAAGAAGTTGTGGTATTTACTTACAAAGCAATATCACTCAGCAATGAAATCTGTGTCATCAGACCCTTAGCAGCACAATGAGTGGATTCAGGTATGATGATTCTAACTGAAATAAGTCACACAGAAAAAGAAACATCATAAGATATCAGTAATACACGGAATGGAAACTTGGCTACACAGGAACTGAATTACAGAACAGAACAGGGTCTCAAATTTAGAAAACCAACTTATGCTTGCTTAAGGGTAAAGGTGAGTTGGGATGCTGCATAAAACCAGAGATTGAAATGAGCACAGATAAAGTTCCTTGAGTCAAATATGGAATAGACAAGAGCTACTCCTTGCTCAACGAAATGGACTCAACACCGCATATTAAACGCCTAAGAATATACCTGACTAGTAAGTATCTTAAAACCTATGGATTGCTATGTCTCCGAAAGAGAATCAAGCATGTGTACAGGGGCATAAACGCAGCAGTGATAGGATTGGAGAGGTTCGGTGAGCAAATGAAGACCCTTTGAAGTCATATTGCATGGTACCCATTCCACGGGTTTCAACTACCCAGGTTTAAGGTATTCTTCCTTCAGCTAAAACATGCATGTGGAACCTAGAGTATGATCAACCATGTGATCGGGAGACGTGTTCAAATATGTCTCAGTTTTCGTACCCTGGTACTCGGGTGCAACATTCCAGACGCTTTACTAACACTCTCCCGACTTGGAGAGTCAGTCCCTTTAACCTCCTGTTTGGCCGAGTTTGCAATTTCTGCGGAAGATGAACAGGAATAGCGAGAACCAATGAGAGGCTAGCTGGAGGTGTCTGGACGGGCAAATTTAACTCTCATTTCCCACCAGGAAGAGGAATTAACCAAAGGCTCAGCGTGCCGTGCCGGAACCAGATTAGGGCCTTAAGCCATCCTGCGGTGTTGCGGCCAGCTCAAAAGAAAGCGAGTTGAAGAAAGGAGCTCAGGGGCACTGTAATTCACAAACCTGCAGAGTTATAAATGACAGCTATCGTCCAAAAATAGACTGAAGTAAGGCTGCCAAGAGGACTTGAAAGTGGGGCAGAATTGCAAGAAACCGATTTCAGGAGGTAGACTGGAATTGCATTGAAAGCATAGGAAAAGAGGCAGAACGTCCACAATGATGCACTTGGCCAAAAAGGGCGTATGCGTTTTTTCCTGAATATATTCAGGAAAAAACGCATACGCCCTTTTTGGCCAACCAAGCAAGCTTGCAAAGGAAATCTGCACTACAATGAAGTCTCACTTCCCCCCGGTCAAAAGGGCCATCTGAAAAAAGTGTAAAATCCAGAAAGGCAGGACAGGCCATGGAGAACTGGGAGCCTTGTTATGCTGATGGGCGGGATGAAAATTGCCAACAGACACTCGGGAGAAGTGTATGGTGTTTCCTGAAACATCTAAAAAACAAAGCAACAGAGCATAGGGCACTTCCACTTATGGTCCTATAGCTTAGGGAAATTAAAATCAAAAAGACACAGCCACCCCAAAGTTTGGGACCCCTCTGTTTACAAGAACCTCGTTTACTGTACAAGTTCAATATCACAGAAAGTGAAAAATGGATAAAGAACTTGTGGTACTTACGTACAATGCAGTATCACTCAGCAATGAAATCTATGTCATCAGGCCCGTAGCAGCATAATGAGTGGATTCAGGTACGATGATTCTAACTGAAATAAGTCACACAGAAAAAGAAACATCATAAGATATCACTAATACACGGAATGTAAACTTGGCTACACAGGAACTGAATTACAGAACAGAACAGGTTCTCAAATTTAGAAAACCAACTTATGCTTGCTTAAGGGTAAAGGTGAGTTGGGGTGCTGCATAAAACCAGAGATTGAAATGAGCACAGATAAAGTTCCTTAAGCCAAATATGGAATAGACAAGAGCTACTCCTTGCTCAACGAAATGGACTCAACACCGCATATTAAACGCCTAAGAATGTACCTGACTAGTAAGTATCTTAAAACCTATGGATTGCTATGTCTCCGAAAGAGAATCAAGCATGTGTACAGGGGCATAAACGCAGCAGTGATAGGATTGGAGAGGTTCGTGAGCCAATGAAGACCCTTTGAAGTCATATTGCATGGTACCCATTCCACAGGTTTCAACTACCCAGGTTTAAGGTATTCTTCCTTCAGCTAAAACATGCATGTGGAAGCTAGAGTATGATCAACCATGTGATCGGGAGACGTGTTCAAATATGTCTCAGTTTTCGTACCCTGGTACTCGGGTGCAACATTCCAGACGCTTTACTAACACTCTCCCCACTTGGAGAGTCAGTCCCTTTAACCTCCTGTTTGGCCCAGTTTGCAATTTCTGCGGAAGATGAACAGGAATAGCGAGAACCAATGAGAGACTAGCTGGAGGTGTCTGGATGGGCACATTTAACTCTCATTTCCCACCAGGAAGAGGAATTAACCAAAGGCTCAGCGTGCCGTTCCAGAACCAGATTAGGGCCTGAAGACATCCTGCGGTGTTGTGGCCAGGTCACAAGAAAGCGAGTTGAAGAAAGGAGCTCAGGGGCACTGTAATTCACAAACCTGCAGAGTTATAAATGACAGCTATCGTCCAAAAATAGACTGAAGTAAGGCTGCCAAGAGGACTTGAAAGCGGGGCAGAATTGCAGGAAACCGATTTCAGGAGGTAGACTGGAATTGCATTGAAAGCATACGAAAAGAGGCAGAACGTCCACAATGATGCACTTGGCCAAAAAGGGCGTATGCGTTTTTTCCTGAATATATTCAGGAAAAAACGCATACGCCCTTTTTGGCGAACCAAGCAAACTTGCAAAGGAAATCTGCACTACAATGAAGTCTCATTTCTCCCCGGTCAAAAGGGCCATCTGAAAAAAGTGTAAAATCCAGAAAGGCAGGACAGGCCATGGAGAACTGGGAGCCTTGTTATGCTGATGGGCGTGATGTAAATTGCCAACAGACACTCAGGAGAAGTGTATGGTGTTTCCTGAAACATCTAAAAAACAAAGCAACAGAGCCTAGGGCACTTCCACTTATGGTCCTATAGCTTAGGGAAATTAAAATCAAAAAGACACAGCCACCCCAAAGTTTGGGACGCCTCCGTTTAGAAGAACCTCGTTTACCGTACAAGTTCAATATCACAGAAAGTGAAAAATGGATAAAGAACTTGTGGTACTTACGTACAATGCAATATTACTCAGCAATGAAATCTATGTCATCAGGCCCGTAGCAGCATAATGAGTGGATTCAGGTACGATGATTCTAACTGAAATAAGTCACACAGAAAAAGAAATATCATAAGATTTCACTAATACACGGAATGTAAACTTGGCTACACAGGAACTACATTCCAAAACAGAACAGGGTCTCAAATTTAGAAAACCAACTTATGCTTGCTTAAGGGGAAAGGTGAGTTGGGGTGCTGCATAAAACCAGAGATTGAAATGAGCACAGATAAATTTCCTTAAGCCAAATATGGAATAGACAAGAGCTACTCCTTGCTCAAAGAAATGGACTCAAAACCCCATATAAAACGCCTAAGAATGTACCTGACTAGTAAGTATCTTAAAACCTAGGGATTGCTATGTCTCCGAAAGAGAATCAAGCATGTGTACAGGGGCATAAACGCATCAGTGATAGGATTGGAGAGGTTCGGTGAGCAAATGAAGACCCTTTGAAGTCATATTGCATGGTACCCATTCCACGGGTTTCAACTACCCAGGTTTTAGGTATTCTTCCTTCAGCTAAAACATGCATGTGGAACCCAGAGTATGATCAACCATGTGATCGGGAGACGTGTTCAAATATGTCTCAGTTTTCCTCCCCTGGTACTCGGGTGCAACATTCCAGACGCTTTACTAACACTCTCCCCACTTGGAGAGTCAGCGCCTTTAACCTCCTGTTTGGCCCAGTTTGCAATTTCTGCGGAACATGTACAGGAATAGGGAGAACCAATGAGAGACAAGCGGGAGGTGTTTGGACGGGCAAATTTAACTCTAATTTCCCATCAGGATGAGGAATTAACCAAAGGCTTAGCGTGCCGTGCCAGAACCAGATTATGGCCTGAAGCCATCCTGCGGTGTTGCGGCCAGCTCACAAGAAAGCGAGTTGAAGAAAGGAGCTCAGGGGCACTGTAATTCACAAACCTGCAGAGTTATAAATGACAGCTATCGTCCAAAAATAGACTGAAGTAAGGCTGCCAAGAGGACTTGAAAGCGGGGCAGAATTGCAGGAAACCGATTTCAGGAGGTAGACTGGAATTGCATTGAAAGCATAGGAAAAGAGGCAGAACGTCCACAATGATGCACTTGGCCAAAAAGGGCGTATGCGTTTTTTCCTGAATATATTCAGGAAAAAACGCATACGCCCTTTTTGGCCAACCAAGCAAACTTGCAAAGGAAATCTGCACTACAATGAAGTCTCACTTCTCCCCGGTCAAAAGGGCCATCTGAAAAAAGTGTAAAATCCAGAAAGGCAGGACAGGCCATGGAGAACTGGGAGCCTTGTTATGCTGATGGGCGGGATGTAAATTGGCAACAGACACTCGGGAGAAGTGTATGGTGTTTCCTGAAACATCTAAAAAACAAAGCAACAGAGCCTAGGGCACTTCCACTTATGGTCCTATAGCTTAGGGAAATTAAAATCAAAAAGACACAGCCACCCCAAAGTTTGGGACGCCTCCGTTTACAAGAACCTCGTTTACCGTACAAGTTCAATATCACAGAAAGTGAAAAATGGATAAAGAACTTGTGGTACTTACGTACAATGCAGTATCACTCAGCAATGAAATCTATGTCATCAGGCCCGTAGCAGCATAATGAGTGGATTCAGGTACGATGATTCTAACTGAAATAAGTCACACAGAAAAAGAAATATCATAAGATATCACTAATACACGGAATGTAAACTTGGCTACACAGGAACTGCATTCCAAAAGAGAACAGGGTCTCAAATTTAGAAAACCAACTTATGCTTGCTTAAGGGGAAAGGTGAGTTGGGGTGCTGCATAAAACCAGAGATTGAAATGAGCACAGATAAATTTCCTTAAGCCAAATATGGAATAGACAAGAGCTACTCCTTGCTCAAAGAAATGGACTCAAAACCCCATATAAAACGCCTAAGAATGTACCTGACTAGTAAGTATCTTAAAACCTAGGGATTGCTATGTCTCCGAAAGAGAATCAAGCATGTGTACAGGGGCATAAACGCATCAGTGATAGGATTGGAGAGGTTCGGTGAGCAAATGAAGACCCTTTGAAGTCATATTGCATGGTACCCATTCCACGGGTTTCAACT
Source organism: Delphinus delphis (assembly GCF_949987515.2). Classification (NCBI taxonomy): domain Eukaryota; kingdom Metazoa; phylum Chordata; class Mammalia; order Artiodactyla; family Delphinidae; genus Delphinus; species Delphinus delphis. Next base: position 955,998 of record NW_027192675.1, on the reverse strand, counting down.
ACCCAGGTTTTAGGTATTCTTCCTTCAGCTAAAACATGCATGTGGAACCCAGAGTATGATCAACCATGTGATCGGGAGACGTGTTCAAATATGTCTCAGTTTTCCTCCCCTGGTACTCGGGTGCAACATTCCAGACGCTTTACTAACACTCTCCCCACTTGGAGAGTCAGCGCCTTTAACCTCCTGTTTGGCCCAGTTTGCAATTTCTGCGGAACATGTACAGGAATAGGGAGAACCAATGAGAGACAAATGGGAGGTGTTTGGACGGGCAAATTTAACTCTAATTTCCCATCAGGATGAGGAATTAACCAAAGGCTTAGCGTGCCGTGCCAGAACCAGATTATGGCCTGAAGCCATCCTGCGGTGTTGCGGCCAGCTCACAAGAAAGCGAGTTGAAGAAAGGAGCTCAGGGGCACTGTAATTCACAAACCTGCAGAGTTATAAATGACAGCTATCGTCCAAAAATATACTGAAGTAAGGCTGCCAAGAGGACTTGAAAGCGGGGCAGAATTGCAGGAAACCGATTTCAGGAGGTAGACTGGAATTGCATTGAAAGCATAGGAAAAGAGGCAGAACGTCCACAATGATGCACTTGGCCAAAAAGGGCGTATGCGTTTTTTCCTGAATATATTCAGGAAAAAACGCATACGCCCTTTTTGGCCAACCAAGCAAGCTTGCAAAGAAATCTGCACTACAATGAAGTCTCACTTCCCCCCGGTCAAAAGGGCCATCTGAAAAAAGTGTAAAATCCAGAAAGGCAGGACAGGCCATGGAGAACTGGGAGCCTTGTTATGCTGATGGGCGGGATGTAAATTGCCAACAACCACTCGGGAGAAGTGTATGGTGTTTCCTGAAACATCTAAAAAACAAAGCAACAGAACCTAGGGCACTTCCACTTATGGTCCTATAGCTTAGGGAAATTAAAATCAAAAAGACACAGCAACCCCAAAGTTTGGAATGGCTCTGTTTACAAGAACCTCGTTTACAGTACAAGTTCAACATCGCAGAAAGTGAAAAATGGATAAAGAAGTTGTGGTATTTACTTACAAAGCAATATCACTCAGCAATGAAATCTGTGTCATCAGACCCTTAGCAGCACAATGAGTGGATTCAGGTATGATGATTCTAACTGAAATAAGTCACACAGAAAAAGAAACATCATAAGATATCAGTAATACACGGAATGGAAACTTGGCTACACAGGAACTGAATTACAGAACAGAACAGGGTCTCAAATTTAGAAAACCAACTTATGCTTGCTTAAGGGTAAAGGTGAGTTGGGATGCTGCATAAAACCAGAGATTGAAATGAGCACAGATAAAGTTCCTTAAGTCAAATATGGAATAGACAAGAGCTACTCCTTGCTCAACGAAATGGACTCAACACCGCATATTAAACGCCTAAGAATGTACCTGACTAGTAAGTATCTTAAAACCTATGGATTGCTATGTCTCTGAAAGAGAATCAAGCATGTGTACAGGGGCATAAACGCAGCAGTGATAGGATTGGAGAGGTTCGGTGAGCAAATGAAGACCCTTTGAAGTCATATTGCATGGTACCCATTCCACGGGTTTCAACTACCCAGGTTTTAGGTATTCTTCCTTCAGCTAAAACATGCATGTGGAACCCAGAGTATGATCAACCATGTGATCGGGAGACGTGTTCAAATATGTCTCAGTTTTCCTCCCCTGTTACTCGGGTGCAACATTCCGGACACTTTACTAACACTCTCCCCACTTGGAGAGTGAGCGCCTTTAACCTCCTGTTTGGCCCAGTTTGCAATTTCTGCGGAAGATGAACAGGAATAGCGAGAACCAATGAGAGGCTAGCTGGAGGTGTCTGGACGGGCAAATTTAACTCTCATTTCCCACCAGGAAGAGGAAATAACCAAAGGCTCAGCGTGCCGTACCGGAACCAGATTAGGGCCTGAAGCCATCCTGCGGTGTTGCGGCCAGCTCAAAAGAAAGCGAGTTGAAGAAAGGAGCTCAGGGGCACTGTAATTCACAAACCTGCAGAGTTATAAATGACAGCTATCGTCCAAAAATAGACTGAAGTAAGGCTGCCAAGAGGACTTGAAAGCGGGGCAGAATTGCAGGAAACCGATTTCAGGAGGTAGACTGGAGTTGCATTGCAAGCATAGGAAAAGAGGCAGAACGTCCACAATGATGCACTTGGCCAAAAAGGGCGTATGCGTTTTTTCCTGAATATATTCAGGAAAAAACGCATACGCCCGTTTTGGCCAACCAAGCAAGCTTGCAAAGGAAATCTGCACTACAATGAAGTCTCACTTCCCCCCGGTCAAAAGGGCCATCTGAAAAAAGTGTAAAATCCAGAAAGGCAGGACAGGCCATGGAGAACTGGGAGCCTTGTTATGCTGAAGGGCGGGATGTAAATTGCCAACAACCACTCGGGAGAAGTGTATGGTGTTTCCTGAAACATCTAAAAAACAAAGCAACAGAACCTAGGGCACTTCCACTTATGGTCCTATAGCTTAGGGAAATTAAAATCAAAAAGACACAGCCACCCCAAAGTTTGGAACGGCTCTGTTTACAAGAACCTCGTTTACAGTACAAGTTCAACATCGCAGAAAGTGAAAAATGGATAAAGAAGTTGTGGTATTTACTTACAAAGCAATATCACTCAGCAATGAAATCTGTGTCATCAGGCCCTTAGCAGCACAATGAGTGGATTCAGGTATGATGATTCTAACTGAAATAAGTCACACAGAAAAAGAAACATCATAAGATATCAGTAATACACGGAATTTAAACTTGGCTACACAGGAACTGAATTACAGAACAGAACAGGGTCTCAAATTTAGAAAACCAACTTATGCTTGCTTAAGGGGAAAGGTGAGTTGGGGTGCTGCATAAAACCAGAGATTGAAATGAGCACAGATAAAGTTCCTTAAGCCAAATATGGAATAGACAAGAGCTACTCCTTGCTCAACGAAATGGACTCAACACCGCATATTAAACGCTTAAGAATGTACCTGACTAGTAAGTATCTTAAAACCTATGGATTGCTATGTCTCCGAAAGAGAATCAAGCATGTGTACAGGGGCATAAACGCAGCAGTGATAGGATTGGAGAGGTTCGGTGAGCAAATGAAGACCCTTTGAAGTCATATTGCATGGTACCCATGCCACGGGTCTCAACTCTCCAGGTTTAAGGTATTCTTCCTTCAGCTAAACGATGCATGTGGAACCCAAGTATGATCAACCATGTGAACGGGAGACGTGTTCAAATATGTCTCAGTTTTCCTCCCCTGGTACTCGGGTGCAACATTCCAGACGCTTTACTAACACTCTCCCCACTTGGAGAGTCAGCGCCTTTAAACTCCTGTTTGGCCCAGTTTGCAATTTCTGCGGAAGATGAACAGGAATAGCGAGAACCAATGAGAGGCTAGCTGGAGGTGTCTGGACGGGCAAATTTAACTCTCATTTCCCACCAGGAAGAGGAAATAACCAAAGGCTCAGCGTGCCGTACCGGAACCAGATTAGGGCCTGAAGCCATCCTGCGGTGTTGTGGCCAGGTCACAAGAAAGCGAGTTGAAGAAAGGAGCTCAGGGGCACTGTAATTCACAAACCTGCAGAGTTATAAATGACAGCTATCGTCCAAAAATAGACTGAAGTAAGGCTGCCAAGAGGACTTGAAAGCGGGGCAGAATTGCAGGAAACCGATTTCAGGAGGTAGACTGGAATTGCATTGCAAGCATAGGAAAAGAGGCAGAACGTCCACAATGATGCACTTGGCCAAAAAGGGCGTATGCGTTTTTTCCTGAATATATTCAGGAAAAAACGCATACGCCCTTTTTGGCCAACCAAGCAAGCTTGCAAAGGAAATCTGCACTACAATGAAGTCTCACTTCCCCCCGGTCAAAAGGGCCATCTGAAAAAAGTGTAAAATCCAGAAAGGCAGGACAGGCCATGGAGAACTGGGAGCCTTGTTATGCTGATGGGCGGGATGTAAATTGCCAACAACCACTCCGGAGAAGTGTATGGTGTTTCCTGAAACATCTAAAAAACAAAGCAACAGAACCTAGGGCACTTCCACTTATGGTCCTATAGCTTAGGGAAATTAAAATGAAAAAGACACAGCCACCCCAAAGTTTGGGACGGCTCTGTTTACAAGAACCTCGTTTACAGTACAAGTTCAACATCGCAGAAAGTGAAAAATGGATAAAGAAGTTGTGGTATTTACTTACAAAGCAATATCACTCAGCAATGAAATCTGTGTCATCAGGCCCTTAGCAGCACAATGAGTGGATTCAGGTATGATGATTCTAACTGAAGTAAGTCACACAGAAAAAGAAACATCATAAGATATCAGTAATACACGGAATGTAAACTTGGCTACACAGGAACTGAATTACAGAACAGAACAGGGTCTCAAATTTAGAAAACCAACTTATGCTTGCTTAAGGGTAAAGGTGAGTTGGGGTGCTGCATAAAACCAGAGATTGAAATGAGCACAGATAAAGTTCCTTAAGTCAAATATGGAATAGACAAGAGCTACTCCTTGCTCAACGAAATGGACTCAACACCGCATATTAAACGCCTAAGAATGTACCTGACTAGTAAGTATCTTAAAACCTATGGATTGCTATGTCTCCGAAAGAGAATCAAGCATGTGTACAGGGGCATAAACACTGCAGTGATAGGATTGGAGAGGTTCGGTGAGCAAATGAAGACCCTTTGAAGTCATATTGCATGGTACCCATTCCACGGGTTTCAACTACCCAGGTTTAAGGTATTCTTCCTTCAGCTAAAACATGCATGTGGAACCTAGAGTATGATCAACCATGTGATCGGGAGACGTGTTCAAATATGTCTCAGTTTTCATACCCTGGTACTCGGGTGCAACATTCCAGACGCTTTACTAACACTCTCCCGACTTGGAGAGTCAGTCCCTTTAACCTCCTGTTTGGCCCAGTTTGCAATTTCTGCGGAAGATGAAAAGGAATAGCGAGAACCAATGAGAGGCTAGCTGGAGGTGTCTGGACGGGCAAATTTAACTCTCATTTCCCACCAGGAAGAGGAATTAACCAAAGGCTCAGCGTGCCGTGCCGGAACCAGATTAGGGCCTGAAGCCATCCTGCGGTGTTGCGGCCAGGTCACAAGAAAGCGAGTTGAAGAAAGGAGCTCAGGGGCACTGTAATTCACAAACCTGCAGAGTTATAAATGACAGCTATCGTCCAAAAATAGACTGAAGTAAGGCTGCCAAGAGGACTTGAAAGCGGGGCAGAATTGCAGGAAACCGATTTCAGGAGGTAGACTGGAATTGCATTGCAAGCATAGGAAAAGAGGCAGAACGTCCACAATGATGCACTTGGCCAAAAAGGGCGTATGCGTTTTTTCCTGAATATATTCAGGAAAAAACGCATACGCCCTTTTTGGCCAACCAAGCAAGCTTGCAAAGGAAATCTGCACTACAATGAAGTCTCACTTCCCCCCGGTCAAAAGGGCCATCTGAAAAAAGTGTAAAATCCAGAAAGGCAGGACAGGCCATGGAGAACTGGGAGCCTTGTTATGCTGATGGGCGGGATGTAAATTGCCAACAACCACTCGGGAGAAGTGTATGGTGTTTCCTGAAACATCTAAAAAACAAAGCAACAGAACCTAGGGCACTTCCACTTATGGTCCTATAGCTTAGGGAAATTAAAATCAAAAAGACACAGCCACCCCAAAGTTTGGAACGGCTCTGTTTACAAGAACCTCGTTTACAGTACAAGTTCAACATCGCAGAAAGTGAAAAATGGATAAAGAAGTTGTGGTATTTACTTACAAAGCAATATCACTCAACAATGAAATCTGTGTCATCAGGCCCTTAGCAGCACAATGAGTGGATTCAGGTATGATGATTCTAACTGAAGTAAGTCACACAGAAAAAGAAACATCATAAGATATCAGTAATACACGGAATGTAAACTTGGCTACACAGGAACTGAATTACAGAACAGAACAGGGTCTCAAATTTAGAAAACCAACTTATGCTTGCTTAAGGGTAAAGGTGAGTTGGGGTGCTGCATAAAACCAGAGATTGAAATGAGCACAGATAAAGTTCCTTAAGTCAAATATGGAATAGACAAGAGCTACTCCTTGCTCAACGAAATGGACTCAACACCGCATATTAAACGCCTAAGAATGTACCTGACTAGTAAGTATCTTAAAACCTATGGATTGCTATGTCTCCGAAAGAGAATCAAGCATGTGTACAGGGGAATAAACGCAGCAGTGATAGGATTGGAGAGGTTCGGTGAGCAAATGAAGACCCTTTGAAGTCATATTGCATGGTACCCATTCCACGGGTATCAACTACCCAGGTTTAAGGTATTCTTCCTTCAGCTAAAACATGCATGTGGAACCTAGAGTATGATCAACCATGTGATTGGGAGACGTGTTCAAATATGTCTCAGTTTTCGTACCCTGGTACTCGGGTGCAACATTCCAGACGCTTTACTAACACTCTCCCGACTTGGAGAGTCAGTCCCTTTAACCTCCTGTTTGGCCCAGTTTGCAATTTCTGCGGAAGATGAACAGGAATAGCGAGAACCAATGAGAGGCTAGCTGGAGGTGTCTGGACGGGCAAATTTAACTCTCATTTCCCACCAGGAAGAGGAATTAACCAAACGCTCAGCGTGCCGTGCCGGAACCAGATTAGGGCCTGAAGCCATCCTGCGGTGTTGCGGCCAGGTCACAAGAAAGCGAGTTGAAGAAAGGAGCTCAGGGGCACTGTAATTCACAAACCTGCAGAGTTATAAATGACAGCTATCGTCCAAAAATAGACTGAAGTAAGGCTGCCAAGAGGACTTGAAAGCGGGGCAGAATTGCAGGAAAGCGATTTCAGGAGGTAGACTGGAATTGCATTGCAAGCATAGGAAAAGAGGCAGAACGTCCACAATGATGCACTTGGCCAAAAAGGGCGTATGTGTTTTTTCCTGAATATATTCAGGAAAAAATGCATACGCCCTTTTTGGCCAACCAAGCAAGCTTGCAAAGGAAATCTGCACTACAATGAAGTCTCACTTCCCCCCGGTCAAAAGGGCCATCTGAAAAAAGTGTAAAATCCAGAAAGGCAGGACAGGCCATGGAGAACTGGGAGCCTTGTTATGCTGATGGGTGGGCTGTAAATTGCCAACAGACACTTGGGAGAAGTGTATGGTGTTTCCTGAAACATCTAAAAAACAAAGCAACAGAGCCTAGGGCACTGCCACTTATGGTCCTATAGCTTAGGGAAATCAAAATCAAAAAGACACAGCCACCCCAAAGTTTGGGACGCCTCTGTTTACAAGAACCTCGTTTCCAGTACAAGTTCAACATCGCAGAAAGTGAAAAATGGATAAAGAAGTTGTGGTATTTACTTACAAAGCAATATCACTCAGCAATGAAATCTATGTCATCAGGCCCGTAGCAGCACAATGAGTGGATTCAGGTATGATGATTCTAACTGAAATAAGTCACACAGAAAAAGAAACATCATAAGATATCAGTAATACACGGAATGTAAACTTGGCTACACAGGAACTGAATTACAGAACAGAACAGGGTCTCAAATTTAGAAAACCAACTTATGCTTGCTTAAGGGTAAAGGTGAGTTGCGGTGCTGCATAAAACCAGAGATTGAAATGAGCACAGATAAAGCTCCTTAAGCCAAATATGGAATAGACAAGAGCTACTCCTTGCTCAACGAAATGGACTCAAAACCCCATATTAAACGCCTAAGAATGTACCTGGCTAGTAATTATCTTAAAACCTATGGATTGCTATGTCTCCGAAAGAGAATCAAGCGTGTGTACAGGGGCATAAACGCAGCAGTGATAGGATTGGAGAGGTTCGGTGAGCAAATGAAGACCCTTTGAAGTCATATTGCATGGTACCCATTACACGGGTCTCAACTCTCCAGGTTTAAGGTATTCTTCCTTCAGCTAAAACATGCATGTGGAACCCAGAGTATGATCAACCATGTGAACGGGAGACGTGTTCAAATATGTCTCAGTTTTCGTACCCTGGTACTCGGGTGCAACATTCCAGACGCTTTACTAACACTCTCCCGACTTGGAGAGTCAGTCCCTTTAACCTCCTGTTTGGAGGTTAACCAAATTAACCAAAGGCTCAGCATGCCGGGCCGGAACCAGATTAGGGCCTGAAGCCATCCTGCGGTGTTGCGGCCAGGTCACAAGAAAGCGAGTTGAAGAAAGGAGCTCAGGGGCACTGTAATTCACAAACCTACAGAGTTATAAATGACAGCTATCGTCCAAAAATATACTGAAGTAAGGCTGCCAAGAGGACTTGAAAGCGGGGCAGAATTGCAGGAAAGCGATTTCAGGAGGTAGACTGGAATTGCATTGCAAGCATAGGAAAAGAGGCAGAACGTCCACAATGATGCACTTGGCCAAAAAGGGCGTATGCGTTTTTTCCTGAATATATTCAGGAAAAAATGCATACGCCCTTTTTGGCCAACCAAGCAAGCTTGCAAAGGAAATCTGCACTACAATGAAGTCTCACTTCCCCCCGGTCAAAAGGGCCATCTGAAAAAAGTGTAAAATCCAGAAAGGCAGGACAGGCCATGGAGAACTGGGAGCCTTGTTATGCTGATGGGCGGGATGTAAATTGCCAACAACCACTCGGGAGAAGTGTATGGTGTTTCCTGAAACATCTAAAAAAGAAAGCAACAGAACCTAGGGCACTTCCACTTATGGTCCTATAGCTTAGGGAAATTAAAATCAAAAAGACACAGCCACCCCAAAGTTTGGAACGGCTCTGTTTACAAGAACCTCGTTTACAGTACAAGTTCAACATCGCAGAAAGTGAAAAATGGATAAAGAAGTTGTGGTATTTACTTACAAAGCAATATCACTCAGCAATGAAATCTGTGTCATCAGGCCCTTAGCAGCACAATGAGTGGATTCAGGTATGATGATTCTAACTGAAGTAAGTCACACAGAAAAAGAAACATCATAAGATATCAGTAATACACGGAATGTAAACTTGGCTACACAGGAACTGAATTACAGAACAGAACAGGGTCTCAAATTTAGAAAACCAACTTATGCTTGCTTAAGGGGAAAGGTGAGTTGGGGTGCTGCATAAAACCAGAGATTGAAATGAGCACAGATAAAGTTCCTTAAGTCAAATATGGAATAGACAAGAGCTACTGCTTGCTCAACGAAATGGACTCAACACCGCATATTAAACGCCTAAGAATGTACCTGACTAGTAAGTATCTTAAAACTTATGGATTGCTATGTCTCCGAAAGAGAATCAAGCATGTGTACAGGGGCATAAACGCAGCAGTGATAGGATTGGAGACGTTCGGTGAGCAAATGAAGACCCTTTGAAGTCATATTGCATGGTACCCATTACACGGGTTTCAACTACCCAGGTTTAAGGTATTCTTCCTTCAGCTAAAACATGCATGTGGAACCTAGAGTATGATCAACCATGTGATCGGGAGACGTGTTCAAATATGTCTCAGTTTTCCTCCCCTGGTACTCGGGTGCAACATTCCAGACGCTTTACTAACACTCTCCCGACTTGGAGAGTCAGTCCCTTTAACCTCCTGTTTGGCCAAGTTTGCAATTTCTGCGGAAGATGAACAGGAATAGCGAGAACCAATGAGAGGCTAGCTGGAGGTGTCTGGATGGGCAAATTTAACTCTCATTTCCCACCAGGAAGAGGAAATAACCAAAGGCTCAGCATACCAGGCCGGAAACAGATTACGGCCTGAAGCCATCCTGCGGTGTTGCGGCCAGGTCACAAGAAAGCGAGTTGAAGAAAGGAGCTCAGGGGCACTGTAATTCACAAACCTGCAGAGTTATAAATGACAGCTATTGTCCAAAAATAGACTGAAGTAAGGCTGCCAAGAGGACTTGAAAGCGGGGCAGAATTGCAGGAAACCGATTTCAGGAGGTAGACTGGAATTGCATTGAAAGCATAGGAAAAGAGGCAGAACGTCCACAATGATGCACTTGGCCAAAAAGGGCGTATGCGTTTTTTCCTGAATATATTCAGGAAAAAACGCATACGCCCTTTTTGGCCAACCAAGCAAGCTTGCAAAGGAAATCTGCACTACAATGAAGTCTCACTTCCCCCCGGTCAAAAGGGCCATCTGAAAAAAGTGTAAAATCCAGAAAGGCAGGACAGGCCATGGAGAACTGGGAGCCTTGTTATGCTGATGGGCGGGATGTAAATTGCCAACAACCACTCCGGAGAAGTGTATGGTGTTTCCTGAAACATCTAAAAAACAAAGCAACAGAACCTAGGGCACTTCCACTTATGGTCCTATAGCTTAGGGAAATTAAAATGAAAAAGACACAGCCACCCCAAAGTTTGGGACGGCTCTGTTTACAAGAACCTCGTTTACAGTACAAGTTCAACATCGCAGAAAGTGAAAAATGGATAAAGAAGTTGTGGTATTTACTTACAAAGCAATATCACTCAGCAATGAAATCTGTGTCATCAGGCCCTTAGCAGCACAATGAGTGGATTCAGGTATGATGATTCTAACTGAAGTAAGTCACACAGAAAAAGAAACATCATAAGATATCAGTAATACACGGAATGTAAACTTGGCTACACAGGAACTGAATTACAGAACAGAACAGGGTCTCAAATTTAGAAAACCAACTTATGCTTGCTTAAGGGGAAAGGTGAGTTGGGGTGCTGCATAAAACCAGAGATTGAAATGAGCACAGATAAAGTTCCTTAAGTCAAATATGGAATAGACAAGAGCTACTCCTTGCTCAACGAAATGGACTCAACACCGCATATTAAACGCCTAAGAATGTACCTGACTAGTAAGTATCTTAAAACCTATGGATTGCTATGTCTCCGAAAGAGAATCAAGCATGTGTACAGGGGCATAAACACTGCAGTGATAGGATTGGAGAGGTTCGGTGAGCAAATGAAGACCCTTTGAAGTCATATTGCATGGTACCCATTCCACGGGTTTCAACTACCCAGGTTTAAGGTATTCTTCCTTCAGCTAAAACATGCATGTGGAACCTAGAGTATGATCAACCATGTGATCGGGAGACGTGTTCAAATATGTCTCAGTTTTCCTCCCCTGGTACTCGGGTGCAACATTCCAGACGCTTTACTAACACTCTCCCGACTTGGAGAGTCAGTCCCTTTAACCTCCTGTTTGGCCCAGTTTGCAATTTCTGCGGAAGATGAACAGGAATAGCGAGAACCAATGAGAGGCTAGCTGGAGGTGTCTGGACGGGCAAATTTAACTCTCATTTCCCACCAGGAAGAGGAATTAACCAAAGGCTCAGCGTGCCGTGCCGGAACCAGATTAGGGCCTGAAGCCATCCTGCGGTGTTGCGGCCAGGTCACAAGAAAGCGAGTTGAAGAAAGGAGCTCAGGGGCACTGTAATTCACAAACCTGCAGAGTTATAAATGACAGCTATCGTCCAAAAATAGACTGAAGTAAGGCTGCCAAGAGGACTTGAAAGCGGGGCAGAATTGCAGGAAACCGATTTCAGGAGGTAGACTGGAATTGCATTGCAAGCATAGGAAAAGAGGCAGAACGTCCACAATGATGCACTTGGCCAAAAAGGGCGTATGCGTTTTTTCCTGAATATATTCAGGAAAAAACGCATACGCCCTTTTTGGCCAACCAAGCAAGCTTGCAAAGGAAATCTGCACTACAATGAAGTCTCACTTCCCCCCGGTCAAAAGGGCCATCTGAAAAAAGTGTAAAATCCAGAAAGGCAGGACAGGCCATGGAGAACTGGGAGCCTTGTTATGCTGATGGGCGGGATGTAAATTGCCAACAACCACTCGGGAGAAGTGTATGGTGTTTCCTGAAACATCTAAAAAACAAAGCAACAGAACCTAGGGCACTTCCACTTATGGTCCTATAGCTTAGGGAAATTAAAATCAAAAAGACACAGCCACCCCAAAGTTTGGAACGGCTCTGTTTACAAGAACCTCGTTTACAGTACAAGTTCAACATCGCAGAAAGTGAAAAATGGATAAAGAAGTTGTGGTATTTACTTACAAAGCAATATCACTCAACAATGAAATCTGTGTCATCAGGCCCTTAGCAGCACAATGAGTGGATTCAGGTATGATGATTCTAACTGAAGTAAGTCACACAGAAAAAGAAACATCATAAGATATCAGTAATACACGGAATGTAAACTTGGCTACACAGGAACTGAATTACAGAACAGAACAGGGTCTCAAATTTAGAAAACCAACTTATGCTTGCTTAAGGGTAAAGGTGAGTTGGGGTGCTGCATAAAACCAGAGATTGAAATGAGCACAGATAAAGTTCCTTAAGTCAAATATGGAATAGACAAGAGCTACTGCTTGCTCAACGAAATGGACTCAACACCGCATATTAAACGCCTAAGAATGTACCTGACTAGTAAGTATCTTAAAACCTATGGATTGCTATGTCTCCGAAAGAGAATCAAGCATGTGTACAGGGGCATAAACACTGCAGTGATAGGATTGGAGAGGTTCGGTGAGCAAATGAAGACCCTTTGAAGTCATATTGCATGGTACCCATTCCACGGGTTTCAACTACCCAGGTTTAAGGTATTCTTCCTTCAGCTAAAACATGCATGTGGAACCTAGAGTATGATCAACCATGTGATCGGGAGACGTGTTCAAATATGTCTCAGTTTTCATACCCTGGTACTCGGGTGCAACATTCCAGACGCTTTACTAACACTCTCCCGACTTGGAGAGTCAGTCCCTTTAACCTCCTGTTTGGCCAAGTTTGCAATTTCTGCGGAAGATGAACAGGAATAGCGAGAACCAATGAGAGGCTAGCTGGAGGTGTCTGGACGGGCAAATTTAACTCTCATTTCCCACCAGGAAGAGGAATTAACCAAAGGCTCAGCGTGCCGTGCCGGAACCAGATTAGGGCCTGAAGCCATCCTGCGGTGTTGCGGCCAGGTCACAAGAAAGCGAGTTGAAGAAAGGAGCTCAGGGGCACTGTAATTCACAAACCTGCAGAGTTATAAATGACAGCTATCGTCCAAAAATAGACTGAAGTAAGGCTGCCAAGAGGACTTGAAAGCGGGGCAGAATTGCAGGAAAGCGATTTCAGGAGGTAGACTGGAATTGCATTGCAAGCATAGGAAAAGAGGCAGAACGTCCACAATGATGCACTTGGCCAAAAAGGGCGTATGCGTTTTTTCCTGAATATATTCAGGAAAAAACGCATACGCCCTTTTTGGCCAACCAAGCAAGCTTGCAAAGGAAATCTGCACTACAATGAAGTCTCACTTCCCCCCGGTCAAAAGGGCCATCTGAAAAAAGTGTAAAATCCAGAAAGGCAGGACAGGCCATGGAGAACTGGGAGCCTTGTTATGCTGATGGGTGGGCTGTAAATTGCCAACAGACACTCGGGAGAAGTGTATGGTGTTTCCTGAAACATCTAAAAAACAAAGCAACAGAGCCTAGGGCACTGCCACTTATGGTCCTATAGCTTAGGGAAATCAAAATCAAAAAGACACAGCCACCCCAAAGTTTGGGACGGCTCTGTTTACAAGAACCTCGTTTCCAGTACAAGTTCAACATCGCAGAAAGTGAAAAATGGATAAAGAAGTTGTGGTATTTACTTACAAAGCAATATCACTCAGCAATGAAATCTATGTCATCAGGCCCGTAGCAGCACAATGAGTGGATTCAGGTATGATGATTCTAACTGAAATAAGTCACACAGAAAAAGAAACATCATAAGATATCAGTAATACACGGAATGTAAACTTGGCTACACAGGAACTGAATTACAGAACAGAACAGGGTCTCAAATTTAGAAAACCAACTTATGCTTGCTTAAGGGTAAAGGTGAGTTGGGGTGCTGCATAAAACCAGAGATTGAAATGAGCACAGATAAAGTTCCTTAAGCCAAATATGGAATAGACAAGAGCTACTCCTTGCTCAACGAAATGGACTCAAAACCCCATATTGAACGCCTAAGAATGTACCTGGCTAGTAATTATCTTAAAACCTATGGATTGCTATGTCTCCGAAAGAGAATCAAGCGTGTGTACAGGGGCATAAACGCAGCAGTGATAGGATTGGAGAGGTTCGGTGAGCAAATGAAGACCCTTTGAAGTCATATTGCATGGTACCCATTACACGGGTCTCAACTCTCCAGGTTTAAGGTATTCTTCCTTCAGCTAAAACATGCATGTGGAACCCAGAGTATGATCAACCATGTGAACGGGAGACGTGTTCAAATATGTCTCAGTTTTCGTACCCTGGTACTCGGGTGCAACATTCCAGACGCTTTACTAACACTCTCCCAACTTGGAGAGTCAGTCCCTTTAACCTCCTGTTTGGAGGTTAACCAAATTAACCAAAGGCTCAGCATGCCGGGCCGGAACCAGATTAGGGCCTGAAGCCATCCTGCGGTGTTGCGGCCAGGTCACAAGAAAGCGAGTTGAAGAAAGGAGCTCAGGGGCACTGTAATTCACAAACCTACAGAGTTATAAATGACAGCTATCGTCCAAAAATATACTGAAGTAAGGCTGCCAAGAGGACTTGAAAGCGGGGCAGAATTGCAGGAAACCGATTTCAGGAGGTAGACTGGAATTGCATTGCAAGCATAGGAAAAGAGGCAGAACGTCCACAATGATGCACTTGGCCAAAAAGGGCGTATGCGTTTTTTCCTGAATATATTCAGGAAAAAATGCATACGCCCTTTTTGGCCAACCAAGCAAGGTTGCAAAGGAAATCTGCACTACAATGAAGTCTCACTTCCCCCCGGTCAAAAGGGCCATCTGAAAAAAGTGTAAAATCCAGAAAGGCAGGACAGGCCATGGAGAACTGGGAGCCTTGTTATGCTGATGGGCGGGATGTAAATTGCCAACAACCACTCGGGAGAAGTGTATGGTGTTTCCTGAAACATCTAAAAAACAAAGCAACAGAACCTAGGGCACTTCCACTTATGGTCCTATAGCTTAGGGAAATTAAAATCAAAAAGACACAGCCACCCCAAAGTTTGGAACGGCTCTGTTTACAAGAACCTCGTTTACAGTACAAGTTCAACATCGCAGAAAGTGAAAAATGGATAAAGAAGTTGTGGTATTTACTTACAAAGCAATATCACTCAGCAATGAAATCTGTGTCATCAGGCCCTTAGCAGCACAATGAGTGGATTCAGGTATGATGATTCTAACTGAAGTAAGTCACACAGAAAAAGAAACATCATAAGATATCAGTAATACACGGAATGTAAACTTGGCTACACAGGAACTGAATTACAGAACAGAACAGGGTCTCAAATTTAGAAAACCAACTTATGCTTGCTTAAGGGTAAAGGTGAGTTGTGGTGCTGCATAAAACCAGAGATTGAAATGAGCACAGATAAAGTTCCTTAAGTCAAATATGGAATAGACAAGAGCTACTGCTTGCTCAACGAAATGGACTCAACACCGCATATTAAACGCCTAAGAATGTACCTGACTAGTAAGTATCTTAAAACTTATGGATTGCTATGTCTCCGAAAGAGAATCAAGCATGTGTACAGGGGCATAAACGCAGCAGTGATAGGATTGGAGACGTTCGGTGAGCAAATGAAGACCCTTTGAAGTCATATTGCATGGTACCCATTCCACGGGTTTCAACTACCCAGGTTTAAGGTATTCTTCCTTCAGCTAAAACATGCATGTGGAACCTAGAGTATGATCAACCATGTGATCGGGAGACGTGTTCAAATATGTCTCAGTTTTCCTCCCCTGGTACTCGGGTGCAACATTCCAGACGCTTTACTAACACTCTCCCGACTTGGAGAGTCAGTCCCTTTAACCTCCTGTTTGGCCAAGTTTGCAATTTCTGCGGAAGATGAACAGGAATAGCGAGAACCAATGAGAGGCTAGCTGGAGGTGTCTGGATGGGCAAATTTAACTCTCATTTCCCACCAGGAAGAGAAAATAACCAAAGGCTCAGCATACCAGGCCGGAAACAGATTACGGCCTGAAGCCATCCTGCGGTGTTGCTGCCAGGTCACAAGAAAGCGAGTTGAAGAAAGGAGCTCAGGGGCACTGTAATTCACAAACCTGCAGAGTTATAAATGACAGCTATCGTCCAAAAATAGACTGAAGTAAGGCTGCCAAGAGGACTTGAAAGCGGGGCAGAATTGCAGGAAACCGATTTCAGGAGGTAGACTGGAATTGCATTGAAAGCATAGGAAAAGAGGCAGAACGTCCACAATGATGCACTTGGCCAAAAAGGGCGTATGCGTTTTTTCCTGAATATATTCAGGAAAAAACGCATACGCCCTTTTTGGCCAACCAAGCAAGCTTGCAAAGGAAATCTGCACTACAATGAAGTCTCACTTCCCCCCGGTCAAAAGGGCCATCTGAAAAAAGTGTAAAATCCAGAAAGGCAACAGGCCATTGAGAACTGGGAGCCTTGTTATGCTGATGGGTGGGATGTAAATTGCCAACAGACACTCGGGAGAAGTGTATGGTGTTTCCTGAAACATCTAAAAAACAAAGCAACAGAGCCTAGGGCACTGCCACTTATGGTCCTATAGCTTAGGGAAATTAAAATCAAAAAGACACAGCCACCCCAAAGTTTGGAACCGCTCTGTTTACAAGAACCTCCTTTACAGTACAAGTTCAACATCACAGAAAGTGAAAAATGGATAAAGAACTTGTGGTATTCACTTACAAAGCAATATCACTCAACAATGAAATCTATGTCATCAGGCCCTTAGCAGCACAATGAGTGGATTCAGGTATGATGATTCTAACTGAAATAAGTCACACAGAAAAAGAAACATCATAAGATATCAGTAATACACGGAATGTAAACTTGGCTACACAGGAACTGAATTACAGAACAGAACAGGGTCTCAAATTTAGAAAACCAACTTATGCTTGCTTAAGGGTAAAGGTGAGTTGGGGTGCTGCATAAAACCAGAGATTGAAATGAGCACAGATAAAGTTCCTTAAGCCAAATATGGAATAGACAAGAGCTACTCCTTGCTCAACGAAATGGACTCAACACCGCATATTAAACGCCTAAGAATGTACCTGACTAGTAAGTATCTTAAAACCTATGGATTGCTATGTCTCCGAAAGAGAATCAAGCATGTGTACAGGGGCATAAACGCAGCAGTGATAGGATTGGAGAGGTTCGTGAGCAAATGAAGACCCTTTGAAGTCATATTGCATGGTACCCATTCCACGGGTTTCAACTACCTAGGTTTAAGGTATTCTTCCTTCAGCTAAAACATGCATGTGGAACCTAGAGTATGATCAACCATGTGATCGGGAGACGTGTTCAAATATGTCTCAGTTTTCGTACCCTGGTACTCGGGTGCAACATTCCAGACGCTTTACTAACACTCTCCCGACCTGGAGAGTCAGTCCCTTTAACCTCCTGTTTGGCCCAGTTTGCAATTTCTGCGGAAGATGAACAGGAATAGCGAGAACCAATGAGAGACTAGCTGGAGGTGTCTGAATGGGCAAATTTAACTCTCATTTCCCACCAGGAAGAGGAATTAACCAAAGGCTCAGCGTGCTGTGCCGGAACCAGATTAGGGCCTGAAGCCATCCTGCGGTGTTGCGGCCAGCTCACAAGAAAGCGAGTTGAAGAAAGGAGCTCAGGGGCACTGTAATTCACAAACCTGCAGAGTTATAAATGACAGCTATCGTCCAAAAATAGACTGAAGTAAGGCTGCCAAGAGGACTTGAAAGCGGGGCAGAATTGCAGGAAACCGATTTCAGGAGGTAGACTGGAATTGCATTGAAAGCATAGGAAAAGAGGCAGAACGTCCACAGTGATGCACTTGGCCAAAAAGGGCGTATGCGTTTTTTCCTGAATATATTCAGGAAAAAACGCATACGCCCTTTTTGGCCAACCAAGCAAGCTTGCAAAGGAAATCTGCACTACAATGAAGTCTCACTTCCCCCCGGTCAAAAGGGCCATCTGAAAAAAGTGTAAAATCCAGAAAGGCAGGACAGGCCATGGAGAACTGGGAGCCTTGTTATGCTGATGGGCGGGATGTAAATTGCCAACAACCACTCGGGAGAAGTGTATGGTGTTTCCTGAAACATCTAAAAAACAAAGCAACAGAACCTAGGGCACTTCCACTTATGGTCCTATAGCTTAGGGAAATTAAAATCAAAAAGACACAGCCACCCCAAAGTTTGGAAAGGCTCTGTTTACAAGAACCTCGTTTACAGTACAAGTTCAACATCGCAGAAAGTGAAAAATGGATAAAGAAGTTGTGGTATTTACTTACAAAGCAATATCACTCAGCAATGAAACCTGTGTCATCAGGCCCTTAGCAGCACAATGAGTGGATTCAGGTATGATGATTCTAACTGAAATAAGTCACACAGAAAAAGAAACAACATAAGATATCAGTAATACACGGAATGTAAACTTGGCTACACAGGAACTGAATTACAGAACAGAACAGGGTCTCAAATTTAGAAAACCAACTTATGCTTGCTTAAGGGTAAAGGTGAGTTGGGGTGCTGCATAAAACCAGAGATTGAAATGAGCACAGATAAAGTTCCTTAAGTCAAATATGGAATAGACAAGAGCTACTCCTTGCTCAACGAAATGGACTCAACACCGCATATTAAACGCCTAAGAATGTACCTGACTAGTAAGTATCTTAAAACCTATGGATTGCTATGTCTCCAAAAGAGAATCAAGCATGTGTACAGGGGCATAAACGCAGCAGTGATAGGATTGGAGAGGTTCGGTGAGCAAATGAAGACCCTTTGAAGTCATATTGCATGGTACCCATTCCACGGGTTTCAACTACCCAGGTTTAAGGTATTCTTCCTTCAGCTAAAACATGCATGTGGAACCTAGAGTATGATCAACCATGTGATCGGGAGACGTGTTCAAATATGTCTCAGTTTTCGTACCCTGGTACTCGGGTGCAACATTCCACACGCTTTACTAACACTCTCCCGACTTGGAGAGTCAGTCCCTTTAACCTCCTGTTTGGCCCAGGTTGCAATTTCTGCGGAAGATGAACAGGAATAGCGAGAACCAATGAGAGGCTAGCTGGAGGTGTCTGGATGGGCAAATTTAACTCTCATTTCCCACCAGGAAGAGGAATTAACCAAAGGCTCAGCGTGCCGTCCCGGAACCAGATTAGGGCCTGAAGCCATCCTGTGGTGTTGCGGCCAGGTCACAAGAAAGCAAGTTGAAGAAAGGAGCTCAGGGGCACTGTAATTCACAAACCTGCAGAGTTATAAATGACAGCTATCGTCCAAAAATAGACTGAAGTAAGGCTGCCAAGAGGACTTGAAAGCGGGGCAGAATTGCAGGAAGCCGATTTCAGGAGGTAGACTGGAATTGCATTGAAAGCATAGGAAAAGAGGCAGAACGTCCACAATGATGCACTTGGCCAAAAAGGGCGTATGCGTTTTTTCCTGAATATATTCAGGAAAAAACGCATACGCCCTTTTTGGCCAACCCAGCAAGCTTGCAAAGGAAATCTGCACTACAATGAAGTCTCACTTCCCCCCGGTCAAAAGGGCCATCTGAAAAAAGTGTAAAATCCAGAAAGGCAGGACAGGCCATGGAGAACTGGGAGCCTTGTTATGCTGATGGGCGGGATGTAAATTGCCAACAACCACTCCGGAGAAGTGTATGGTGTTTCCTGAAACATCTAAAAAACAAAGCAACAGAACCTAGGGCACTTCCACTTATGGTCCTATAGCTTAGGGAAATTAAAATCAAAAAGACACAGCCACCCCAAAGTTTGGAACGGCTCTGTTTACAAGAACCTCGTTTACAGTACAAGTTCAACATCGCATAAAGTGATAAATGGATAAAGAACTTGTGGTATTTACTTACAAAGCAATATCACTCAGCAATGAAATCTGTGTCATCAGGCCCTTAGCAGCACAATGAGTGGATTCAGGTATGATGATTCTAACTGAAATAAGTCACACAGAAAAAGAAACATCATAAGATATCAGTAATACACGGAATGTAAACTTGGCTACACAGGAACTGAATTACAGAACAGAACAGGGTCTCAAATTTAGAAAACCAACTTATGCTTGCTTAAGGGTAAAGGTGAGTTGGGGTGCTGCATAAAACCAGAGATTGAAATGAGCACAGATAAAGTTCCTTAAGCCAAATATGGAACAGACAAGAGCTACTCCTTGCTCAATGAAATGGACTCAACACCCCATATTAAACGCCTAAGAATGTACCTGACTAGTAAATATCTTAAAACCTATGGATTGCTATGTCTCCGAAAGAGAATCAAGCATGTGTACAGGGGCATAAACGCAGCAGTGATAGGATTGGAGACGTTCGGTGAGCAAATGAAGACCCTTTGAAGTCATATTGCATGGTACCCATTCCACGGGTTTCAACTACCCAGGTTTAAGGTATTCTTCCTTCAGCTAAAACATGCATGTGGAACCTAGAGTATGATCAACCATGTGATCGGGAGACGTGTTCAAATATGTCTCAGTTTTCGTACCCTGGTACTCGGGTGCAACATTCCACACGCTTTACTAACACTCTCCCGACTTGGAGAGTCAGTCCCTTTAACCTCCTGTTTGGCCCAGTTTGCAATTTCTGCGGAAGATGAACAGGAATAGCGAGAACCAATGAGAGGCTAGCTGGAGGTGTCTGGATGGGCAAATTTAACTCTCATTTCCCACCAGGAAGAGGAATTAACCAAAGGCTCAGCGTGCCGTGCCGGAACCAGATTAGGGCCTGAAGCCATCCTGTGGTGTTGCGGCCAGGTCACAAGAAAGCAAGTTGAAGAAAGGAGCTCAGGGGCACTGTAATTCACAAACCTGCAGAGTTATAAATGACAGCTATCGTCCAAAAATAGACTGAAGTAAGGCTGCCAAGAGGACTTGAAAGCGGGGCAGAATTGCAGGAAGCCGATTTCAGGAGGTAGACTGGAATTGCATTGAAAGCATAGGAAAAGAGGCAGAACGTCCACAATGATGCACTTGGCCAAAAAGGGCGTATGCGTTTTTTCCTGAATATATTCAGGAAAAAACGCATACGCCCTTTTTGGCCAACCAAGCAAGCTTGCAAAGGAAATCTGCACTACAATGAAGTCTCACTTCCCCCCGGTCAAAAGGGCCATCTGAAAAAAGTGTAAAATCCAGAAAGACAGGACAGGCCATGGAGAACTGGGAGCCTTGTTATGCTGATGGGCGGGATGTAAATTGCCAACAGACACTCGGGAGAAGTGTATGGTGTTTCCTGAAACATCTAAAAAACAAAGCAACAGAGCCTAGGGCACTTCCACTTATGGTCCTATAGCTTAGGGAAATTAAAATCAGAAAGACACAGCCACCCCAAAGTTTGGAAAGGCTCTGTTTACAAGAACCTCGTTTACTGTACAAGTTCAACATCGCAGAAAGTGAAAAATGGATAAAGAACTTGTGGTATTTACTTACAAAGCAATATCACTCAGCAATGAAATCTGTGTCATCAGGCCCTTAGCAGCACAATGAGTGGATTCAGGTATGATGATTCTAACTGAAATAAGTCACACAGAAAAAGAAACATCATAAGATATCTGTAATACACGGAATGTAAACTTGGCTACACAGGAACTGAATTACAGAACAGAACAGGGTCTCAAATTTAGAAAACCAACTTATTCTTGCTTAAGGGTAAAGGTGAGTTGGGGTGCTGCATAAAACCAGAGATTGAAATGAGCACAGATAAAGTTCCTTAAGTCAAATATGGAATAGACAAGAGCTACTCCTTGCTCAACGAAATGGACTCAACACCGCATATTAAACGCCTAAGAATGTACCTGACTAGTAAGTATCTTAAAACCTATGGATTGCTATGTCTCCGAAAGAGAATCAAGCATGTGTACAGGGGCATAAACGCAGCAGTGACAGGATTGGAGAGGTTCGGTGAGCAAATGAAGACCCTTTGAAGTCATATTGCATGGTACCCATTCCACGGGTTTCAACTACCCAGGTTTAAGGTATTCTTCCTTCAGCTAAAACATGCATGTGGAACCTAGAGTATGATCAACCATGTGATCGGGAGACGTGTTCAAATATGTCTCAGTTTTCGTACCCTGGTACTCGGGTGCAACATTCCACACGCTTTACTAACACTCTCCCGACTTGGAGAGTCAGTCCCTTTAACCTCCTGTTTGGCCCAGTTTGCAATTTCTGCGGAAGATGAACAGGAATAGTGAGAACCAATGAGAGGCTAGCTGGAGGTGCCTGGATGGGCAAATTTAACTCTCATTTCCCACCAGGAAGAGGAATTAACCAAAGGCTCAGCGTGCCGTGCCGGAACCAGATTAGGGCCTGAAGCCATCCTGTGGTGTTGCGGCCAGGTCACAAGAAAGCAAGTTGAAGAAAGGAGCTCAGGGGCACTGTAATTCACAAACCTGCAGAGTTATAAATGACAGCTATCGTCCAAAAATAGACTGAAGTAAGGCTGCCAAGAGGACTTGAGAGCGGGGCAGAATTGCAGGAAGCCGATTTCAGGAGGTAGACTGGAATTGCATTGCAAGCATAAGAAAAGAGGCAGAACGTCCACAATGATGCACTTGGCCAAAAAGGGCGTATGCGTTTTTTCCTGAATATATTCAGGAAAAAACGCATACGCCCTTTTTGGCCAACCAAGCAAGCTTGCAAATGAAATCTGCACTACAATGAAGTCTCACTTCCCCCCGGTCAAAAGGGCCATCTGAAAAAAGTGTAAAATCCAGAAAGGCAGGACAGGCCATGGAGAACTGGGAGCCTTGTTATGCTGATGGGCGGGATGTAAATTGCCAACAACCACTCGGGAGAAGTGTATGGTGTTTCCTGAAACATCTAAAAAACAAAGCAACAGAACCTAGGGCACTTCCACTTATGGTCCTATACCTTAGGGAAATTAAAATCAAAAAGACACAGCCACCCCAAAGTTTGGAACGGCTCTGTTTACAAGAACCTCGTTTACAGTACAAGTTCAACATCGCAGAAAGTGAAAAATGGATAAAGAACTTGTGGTATTTACTTACAAAGCAATATCACTCAGCAATGAAATCTGTGTCATCAGGCCCTTAGCAGCACAATGAGTGGATTCAGGTATGATGATTCTAACTGAAATAAGTCACACAGAAAAAGAAACATCATAAGGTATCAGTAATACACGGAATGTAAACTTGGCTACACAGGAACTGAATTACAGAACAGAACAGGGTCTCAAATTTAGAAAACCAACTTATTCTTGCTTAAGGGTAAAGGTGAGTTGGGGTGCTGCATAAAACCAGAGATTGAAATGAGCACAGATAAAGTTCCTTAAGTCAAATATGGAATAGATAAGAGCTACTCCTTGCTCAACGAAATGGACTCAACACCGCATATTAAACGCCTAAGAATGTACCTGACTAGTAAGTATCTTAAAACCTATGGATTGCTATGTCTCCGAAAGAGAATCAAGCATGTGTACAGGGGCATAAACGCAGCAGTGATAGGATTGGAGAGGTTCGGTGAGCAAATGAAGACCCTTTGAAGTCATATTGCATGGTACCCATTCCACGGGTTTCAACTACCCAGGTTTAAGGTATTCTTCCTTCAGCTAAAACATGCATGTGGAACCTAGAGTATGATCAACCATGTGATCGGGAGACGTGTTCAAATATGTCTCAGTTTTCGTACCCTGGTACTCGGGTGCAACATTCCAGACGCTTTACTAACACTCTCCCGACTTGGAGAGTCAGCCCCTTTAACCTCCTGTTTGGCCCAGTTTGCAATTTCTGCGGAAGATGAACAGGAATAGCGAGAACCAATGAGAGACTAGCTGGAGGTGTCTGGATGGGCAAATTTAACTCTCATTTCCCACCAGGAAGAGGAAATAACCAAAGGCTCAGCGTGCCGTGCCGGAACCAGATTAGGGCCTGAAGCCATCCTGCGGTGTTGCGGCCAGCTCACAAGAAAGCGAGTTGAAGAAAGGAGCTCAGGGGCACTGTAATTCACAAACCTGCAGAGTTATAAATGACAGCTATCGTCCAAAAATAGACTGAAGTAAGGCTGCCAAGAGGACTTGAAAGCGGGGCAGAATTGCAGGAAACCGATTTCAGGAGGTAGACTGGAATTGCATTGAAAGCATAGGAAAAGAGGCAGAACGTCCACAATGATGCACTTGGCCAAAAAGGGCGTATGCGTTTTTTCCTGAATATATTCAGGAAAAAACGCATACGCCCTTTTTGGCCAACCAAGCAAGCTTGCAAAGGAAATCTGCACTACAATGAAGTCTCACTTCCCCCCGGTCAAAAGGGCCATCTGAAAAAAGTGTAAAATCCAGAAAGGCAGGACAGGCCATGGAGAACTGGGAGCCTTGTTATGCTGATGGGCGGGATGTAAATTGCTAACAGACACTCGGGAGAAGTGTATGGTGTTTCCTGAAACATCTAAAAAACAAAGCAACAGAGCCTAGGGCACTTCCACTTATGGTCCTATAGCTTAGGGAAATTAAAATCAAAAAGACACAGCCACCCCAAAGTTTGGAAAGGCTCTGTTTACAAGAACCTCGTTTACAGTACAAGTTCAACATCGCAGAAAGTGAAAAATGGATAAAGAAGTTGTGGTATTTACTTACAAAGCAATATCACTCAGCAATGAAATCTGTGTCATCAGGCCCTTAGCAGCACAATGAGTGGATTCAGGTATGATGATTCTAACTGAAATAAGTCACACAGAAAAAGAAACATCATAAGATATCAGTAATACACGGAATGTAAACTTGGCTACACAGGAACTGAATTACAGAACAGAACAGGGTCTCAAATTTAGAAAACCAACTTATTCTTGCTTAAGGGTAAAGGTGAGTTGGGGTGCTGCATAAAACCAGAGATTGAAATGAGCACAGATAAAGTTCCTTAAGTCAAATATGGAATAGACAAGAGCTACTCCTTGCTCAATGAAATGGACTCAACACCCCATATTAAACGCCTAAGAATGTACCTGACTAGTAAGTATCTTAAAACCTATGGATTGCTATGTCTCCGAAAGAGAATCAAGCATGTGTACAGGGGCATAAACGCAGCAGTGATAGGATTGGAGAGGTTCGGTGAGCAAATGAAGACCCTTTGAAGTCATATTGCATGGTACCCATTACACGGGTCTTAACTCTCCAGGTTTAAGGTATTCTTCCTTCAGCTAAAATATGCATGTGGAACCTAGAGTATGATCAACCATGTGATCGGGAGACGTGTTCAAATATGTCTCAGTTTTCCTCCCCTGGTACTCGGGTGCAACATTCCAGATGCTTTACTAACACTCTCCCCACTTGGAGAGTCAGTCCCTTTAACCTCCTGTTTGGCCCAGTTTGCAATTTCTGCGGAAGATGAACAGGAATAGCGAGAACCAATGAGAGACTAGCTGGAGGTGTCTGGACGGGCAAATTTAACTCTCATTTCCCACCAGGAAGAGGAAATAACCAAAGGCTCAGCGTGCCGTGCCGGAACCAGATTAGGGCCTGAAGCCTTCCTGCGGTGTTGCGGCCAGCTCAAAAGAAAGCGAGTTGAAGAAAGGAGCTCAGGGGCACTGTAATTCACAAACCTGCAGAGTTATAAATGACAGCTATCGTCCAAAAATAGACTGAAGTAAGGCTGCCAAGAGGACTTGAAAGCGGGGCAGAATTGCAGGAAACCGATTTCAGGAGGTAGACTGGAATTGCATTGAAAGCATAGGAAAAGAGGCAGAACGTCCACAATGATGCACTTGGCCAAAAAGGGCGTATGCGTTTTTTCCTGAATATATTCAGGAAAAAACGCATACGCCCTTTTTGGCCAACCAAGCAAGCTTGCAAAGGAAATCTGCACTACAATGAAGTCTCACTTCCCCCCGGTCAAAAGGGCCATCTGAAAAAAGTGTAAAATCCAGAAAGGCAGGACAGGCCATGGAGAACTGGGAGCCTTGTTATGCTGATGGGCGGGATGTAAATTGCCAACAGACACTTGGGAGAAGTGTATGGTGTTTCCTGAAACATCTAAAAAACAAAGCAACAGAACCTAGGGCACTTCCACTTATGGTCCTATAGCTTAGGGAAATTAAAATCAAAAAGACACAGCCACCCCAAAGTTTGGAACGGCTCTGTTTACAAGAACCTCGTTTACAGTACAAGTTCAACATCGCAGAAAGTGAAAAATGGATAAAGAAGTTGTGGTATTTACTTACAAAGCAATATCACTCAGCAATGAAATCTGTGTCATCAGGCCCTTAGCAGCACAATGAGTGGATTCAGGTATGATGATTCTAACTGAAATAAGTCACACAGAAAAAGAAACATCATAAGATATCAGTAATACACGGAATGTAAACTTGGCTACACAGGAACTGAATTACAGAACAGAACAGGGTCTCAAATTTAGAAAACCAACTTATTCTTGCTTAAGGGTAAAGGTGAGTTGGGGTGCTGCATAAAACCAGAGATTGAAATGAGCACAGATAAAGTTCCTTAAGCCAAATATGGAATAGACAAGAGCTACTCCTTGCTCAACGAAATGGACTCAACACCCCATATTAAACGCCTAAGAATGTACCTGACTAGTAAGTATCTTAAAACCTATGGATTGCTATGTCTCTGAAAGAGAATCAAGCATGTGTACAGGGGCATAAACGCAGCAGTGATAGGATTGGAGAGGTTCGGTGGGCAAATGAAGACCCTTTGAAGTCATATTGCATGGTACCCATTCCACGGGTTTCAACTACCCAGGTTTAAGGTATTCTTCCTTCAGCTAAAACATGCATGTGGAACCTAGAGTATGATCAACCATGTGATCGGGAGACGTGTTCAAATATGTCTCAGTTTTCGTACCCTGGTACTCGGGTGCAACATTCCAGACGCTTTACTAACACTCTCCCGACTTGGAGAGTCAGTCCCTTTAACCTCCCGTTTGGCCCAGTTTGCAATTTCTGCGGAAGATGAACAGGAATAGCGAGAACCAATGAGAGGCTAGCTGGAGGTGTCTGGACGGGCAAATTTAACTCTCATTTTCCACCATGAAGAGGAATTACCCAAAGGCTCAGCGTGCCCTGCCGGAACCAGATTAGGGCATAGAGCCATCCTGTGGTGTTGCGGCCAGGTCACAAGAAAGCAAGTTGAAGAAAGGAGCTCAGGGGAACTGTAATTCACAAACCTGCAGAGTTATAAATGACAGCTATCGTCCAAAAATAGACTGAAGGAAGGCTGCCAAAAGGACTTGAAAGCGGGGCAGAATTGCAGGAAACCGATTTCAGGAGCTAGACTGGAATTGCATTGAAAGCATAGGAAAAGAGGCAGAACGTCCACAATGATGCACTTGGCCAAAAAGGGCGTATGCGTTTTTTCCTGAATATATTCAGGAAAAAACGCATACGCCCTTTTTGGCCAACCAAGCAAGCTTGCAAAGGAAATCTGCACTACAATGAAGTCTCACTTCCCCCCGGTCAAAAGGGCCATCTGAAAAAAGTGTAAAATCCAGAAAGGCAGGACAGGCCATGGAGAACTGGGAGCCTTGTTATGCTGATGGGCGGGATGTAAATTGCCAACAGACACTCGGGAGAAGTGTATGGTGTTTCCTGAAACATCTAAAAAACAAAGCAACAGAACCTAGGGCACTTCCACTTATGGTCCTATAGCTTAGGGAAATTAAAATCAAAAAGACACAGCCACCCAAAAGTTTGGAACGGCTCTGTTTACAAGAACCTCGTTTACAGTACAAGTTCAACATCGCAGAAAGTGAAAAATGGATAAAGAAGTTGTGGTATTTACTTACAAAGCAATATCACTCAGCAATGAAATCTGTGTCATCAGGCCCTTAGCAGCACAATGAGTGGATTCAGGTATGATGATTCGAACTGAAATAAGTCACACAGAAAAAGAAACATCATAAGATATCAGTAATACACGGAATGTAAACTTGGCTACACAGGAACTGAATTACAGAACAGAACAGGGTCTCAAATTTAGAAAACCAACTTATGCTTGCTTAAGGGTAAAGGTGAGTTGTGGTGCTGCATAAAACCAGAGATTGAAATGAGCACAGATAAAGTTCCTTAAGTCAAATATGGAATAGATAAGAGCTACTCCTTGCTCAACGAAATGGACTCAACACCGCATATTAAACGCCTAAGAATGTACCTGACTAGTAAGTATCTTAAAACCTATGGATTGCTATGTCTCCGAAAGAGAATCTAGCATGTGTACAGGGGCATAAACGCAGCAGTGATAGGATTGGAGAGGTTCGGTGAGCAAATGAAGACCCTTTGAAGTCATATTGCATGGTACCCATTACACGGGTCTTAACTCTCCAGGTTTAAGGTATTCTTCCTTCAGCTAAAACATGCATGTGGAACCTAGAGTATGATCAACCATGTGATCGGGAGACGTGTTCAAATATGTCTCAGTTTTCCTCCCCTGGTACTCGGGTGCAACATTCCAGACGCTTTACTAACACTCTCCCCACTTGGAGAGTCAGTCCCTTTAACCTCCTGTTTGGCCCAGTTTGCAATTTCTGCGGAAGATGAACAGGAATAGCGAGAACCAATGAGAGACTAGCTGGAGGTGTCTGGACGGGCAAATTTAACTCTCATTTCCCACCAGGAAGAGGAAATAACCAAAGGCTCAGCATGCTGTGCCGGAACCAGATTAGGGCCTGAAGCCTTCCTGCGGTGTTGCGGCCAGCTCAAAAGAAAGCGAGTTGAAGAAAGGAGCTCAGGGGCACTGTAATTCACAAACCTGCAGAGTTATAAATGACAGCTATCGTCCAAAAATAGACTGAAGTAAGGCTGCCAAGAGGACTTGAAAGCGGGGCAGAATTGCAGGAAACCGATTTCAGGAGGTAGACTGGAATTGCATTGAAAGCATAGGAAAAGAGGCAGAACGTCCACAATGATGCACTTGGCCAAAAAGGGCGTATGCGTTTTTTCCTGAATATATTCAGGAAAAAACGCATACGCCCTTTTTGGCCAACCAAGCAAGCTTGCAAAGGAAATCTGCACTACAATGAAGTCTCACTTCCCCCCGGTCAAAAGGGCCATCTGAAAAAAGTGTAAAATCCAGAAAGGCAGGACAGGCCATGGAGAACTGGGAGCCTTGTTATGCTGATGGGCGGGATGTAAATTGCCAACAGACAATTGGGAGAAGTGTATGGTGTTTCCTGAAACATCTAAAAAACAAAGCAACAGAACCTAGGGCACTTCCACTTATGGTCCTATAGCTTAGGGAAATTAAAATCAAAAAGACACAGCCACCCCAAAGTTTGGAACGGCTCTGTTTACAAGAACCTCGTTTACAGTACAAGTTCAACATCGCAGAAAGTGAAAAATGGATAAAGAAGTTGTGGTATTTACTTACAAAGCAATATCACTCAGCAATGAAATCTGTGTCATCAGGCCCTTAGCAGCACAAAGAGTGGATTCAGGTATGATGATTCTAACTGAAATAAGTCACACAGAAAAAGAAACATCATAAGATATCAGTAATACACGGAATGTAAACTTGGCTACACAGGAACTGAATTACAGAACAGAACAGGGTCTCAAATTTAGAAAACCAACTTATTCTTGCTTAAGGGTAAAGGTGAGTTGGGGTGCTGCATAAAACCAGAGATTGAAATGAGCACAGATAAAGTTCCTTAAGCCAAATATGGAATAGACAAGAGCTACTCCTTGCTCAACGAAATGGACTCAACACCCCATATTAAACGCCTAAGAATGTACCTGACTAGTAAGTATCTTAAAACCTATGGATTGCTATGTCTCTGAAAGAGAATCAAGCATGTGTACAGGGGCATAAACGCAGCAGTGATAGGATTGGAGAGGTTCGGTGGGCAAATGAAGACCCTTTGAAGTCATATTGCATGGTACCCATTCCACGGGTTTCAACTACCCAGGTTTAAGGTATTCTTCCTTCAGCTAAAACATGCATGTGGAACCTAGAGTATGATCAACCATGTGATCGGGAGACGTGTTCAAATATGTCTCAGTTTTCGTACCCTGGTACTCGGGTGCAACATTCTAGACGCTTTACTAACACTCTCCCGACTTGGAGAGTCAGTCCCTTTAACCTCCCGTTTGGACCAGTTTGCAATTTCTGCGGAAGATGAACAGGAATAGCGAGAACCAATGAGAGGCTAGCTGGAGGTGTCTGGACGGGCAAATTTAACTCTCATTTTCCACCATGAAGAGGAATTAACCAAAGGCTCAGCGTGCCCTGCCGGAACCAGATTAGGGCATAGAGCCATCCTGTGGTGTTGCGGCAAGGTCACAAGAAAGCAAGTTGAAGAAAGGAGCTCAGGGGAACTGTAATTCACAAACCTGCAGAGTTATAAATGACAGCTATCGTCCAAAAATAGACTGAAGGAAGGCTGCCAAGAGGACTTGAAAGCGGGGCAGAATTGCAGGAAACCGATTTCAGGAGCTAGACTGGAATTGCATTGAAAGCATAGGAAAAGAGGCAGAACGTCCACAATGATGCACTTGGCCAAAAAGGGCGTATGCGTTTTTTCCTGAATATATTCAGGAAAAAACGCATACGCCCTTTTTGGCCAACCAAGCAAGCTTGCAAAGGAAATCTGCACTACAATGAAGTCTCACTTCCCCCCGGTCAAAAGGGCCATCTGAAAAAAGTGTAAAATCCAGAAAGGCAGGACAGGCCATGGAGAACTGGGAGCCTTCTTATGCTGATGGGCAGGATGTAAATTGCCAACAACCACTCGGGAGAAGTGTATGGTGTTTCCTGAAACATCTAAAAAACAAAGCAACAGAACCTAGGGCACTTCCACTTATGGTCCTATAGCTTAGGGAAATTAAAATCAAAAAGACACAGCCACCCCAAAGTTTGGAACGGCTCTGTTTACAAGAACCTCGTTTACAGTACAAGTTCAACATCGCAGAAAGTGAAAAATGGATAAAGAAGTTGTGGTATTTACTTACAAAGCAATATCACTCAGCAATGAAATCTGTGTCATCAGGCCCTTAGCAGCACAATGAGTGGATTCAGGTATGATGATTCTAACTGAAATAAGTCACACAGAAAAAGAAACATCATAAGATATCAGTAATACACGGAATGTAAACTTGGCTACACAGGAACTGAATTACAGAACAGAACAGGGTCTCAAATTTAGAAAACCAACTTATGCTTGCTTAAAGGTAAAGGTGAGTTGGGGTGCTGCATAAAACCAGAGATTGAAATGAGCACAGATAAAGTTCCTTAAGCCAAATTTGGAATAGACAAGAGCTACTCCTTGCTCAACGAAATGGACTCATCACCCCATATTAAACGCCTAAGAATGTACCTGAATAGTAAGTATCTTAAAACCTATGGATTGCTATGTCTCCGAAAGAGAATCAAGCATGTGTACAGGGGCATAAACGCAGCAGTGATAGGATTGGAGAGGTTCGGTGAGCAAATGAAGACCATTTGAAGTCATATTGCATGGTACCCATTACACGGGTCTCAACTCTCCAGGTTTAAGGTATTCTTCCTTCAGCTAAAACATGCATGTGGAACCTAGAGTATGATCAACCATGTGATCGGGAGACGTGTTCAAATATGTCTCAGTTTTCGTACCCTGGTACTCGGGTGCGACATTCCAGTCGCTTTACTAACACTCTCCCGACTTGGAGAGTCAGTCCCTTTAACCTCCTGTTTGCCCCAGTTTGCAATTTCTGCGGAAGATGAACAGGAATAGCGAGAACCAATGAGAGGCTAGCTGGAGGTGTCTGGACGGGAAAATTTAACTCTCATTTCCCACCAGGAAGAGGAATTAACCAAAGGCTCAGCGTGCCGTGCTGGAACCAGATTAGGGCCTGAAGCCATCCTGCGGTGTTGCGGCCAGCTCAAAAGAAAGCGAGTTGAAGAAAGGAGCTCAGGGGCACTGTAATTCACAAACCTGCAGAGTTATAAATGACAGCTATCGTCCAAAAATAGACTGAAGTAAGGCTGCCAAGAGGACTTGAAAGCGGGGCAGAATTGCAGGAAACCGATTTCAGGAGGTAGACTGGAATTGCATTGAAAGCATAGGAAAAGAGGCAGAACGTCCACAATGATGCACTTGGCCAAAAAGGGCGTATGCGTTTTTTCCTGAATATATTCAGGAAAAAACGCATACGCCCTTTTTGGCCAACCCAGCAAGCTTGCAAAGGAAATCTGCACTACAATGAAGTTTCACTTCCCCCCGGTCAAAAGGGCCATCTGAAAAAAGTGTAAAATCCAGAAAGACAGGACAGGCCATGGAGAACTGGGAGCCTTGTTATGCTGATGGGCGGGATGTAAATTGCCAACAGCCACTCGGGAGAAGTGTATGGTGTTTCCTAAAACATCTAAAAAACAAAGCAACAGAGCCTAGGGCACTTCCACTTATGGTCCTATAGCTTAGGGAAATTAAAATCAAAAAGACACAGCCACCCCAAAGTTTGGAAAGGCTCTGTTTACAAGAACCTCGTTTACAGTACAAGTTCAACATCGCAGAAAGTGAAAAATGGATAAAGAAGTTGTGGTATTTACTTACAAAGCAATATCACTCAGCAATGAAATCTGTGTCATCAGGCCCTTAGCAGCACAATGAGTGGATTCAGGTATGATGATTCTAACTGAAATAAGTCACACAGAAAAAGAAACATCATAAGATATCAGTAATACACGGAATGTAAACTTGGCTACACAGGAACTGAATTACAGAACAGAACAGGGTCTCAAATTTAGAAAACCAACATATTCTTGCTTAAGGGTAAAGGTGAGTTGGGGTGCTGCATAAAACCAGAGATTGAAATGAGCACAGATAAAGTTCCTTAAGCCAAATATGGAATAGACAAGAGCTACTCCTTGCTCAACGAAATGGACTCAACACCCCATATTAAACGCCTAAGAATGTACCTGACTAGTAAGTATCTTAAAACCTATGGATTGCTATGTCTCCGAAAGAGAATCAAGCATGTGTACAGGGGCATAAACGCAGCAGTGATAGGATTGGAGAGGTTCGGTGAGCAAATGAAGACCCTTTGAAGTCATATTGCATGGTACCCATTCCACGGGTTTCAACTACCCAGGTTTAAGGTATTCTTCCTTCAGCTAAAACATGCATGTGGAACCTAGAGTATGATCAACCATGTGATCGGGAGACGTGTTCAAATATGTCTCAGTTTTCGTACCCTGGTACTCGGGTGCAACATTCCAGACGCTTTACTAACACTCTCCCGACTTGGAGAGTCAGTCCCTTTAACCTCCTGTTTGGCCCAGTTTGCAATTTCTGCGGAAGATGAAAAGGAATAGCGAGAACCAATGAGAGGCTAGCTGGAGGTGTCTGGACGGGCAAATTTAACTCTCATTTCCCACCAGGAAGAGGAATTAACCAAAGGCTCAGCATGCCGTGCCGGAACCAGATTAGGGCCTGAAGCCATCCTGCGGTGTTGCGGCCAGCTCAAAAGAAAGCGAGTTGAAGAAAGGAGCTCAGGGGCACTGTAATTCACTACCTGCAGAGTTATAAATGACAGCTATCGTCCAAAAATAGACTGAAGTAAGGCTGCCAAGAGGACTTGAAAGCGGGGCAGAATTGCAGGAAACCGATTTCAGGAGGTAGACTGGAATTGCATTGAAAGCATAGGAAAAGAGGCAGAACGTCCACAATGATGCACTTGGCCAAAAAGGGCGTATGCGTTTTTTCCTGAATATATTCAGGAAAAAACGCATACGCCCTTTTTGGCCAACCCAGCAAGCTTGCAAAGGAAATCTGCACTACAATGAAGTTTCACTTCCCCCCGGTCAAAAGGGCCATCTGAAAAAAGTGTAAAATCCAGAAAGACAGGACAGGCCATGGAGAACTGGGAGCCTTGTTATGCTGATGGGCGGGATGTAAATTGCCAACAGACACTCGGGAGAAGTGTATGGTGTTTCCTAAAACATCTAAAAAACAAAGCAACAGAGCCTAGGGCACTTCCACTTATGGTCCTATAGCTTAGGGAAATTAAAATCAAAAAGACACAGCCACCCCAAAGTTTGGAAAGGCTCTGTTTACAAGAACCTCGTTTACAGTACAAGTTCAACATCGCAGAAAGTGAAAAATGGATAAAGAAGTTGTGGTATTCACTTACAAAGCAATATCACTCAGCAATGAAATCTATGTCATCAGGCCCTTAGCAGCACAATGAGTGGATTCAGGTATGATGATTCTAACTGAAATAAGTCACACAGAAAAAGAAACATCATAAGATATCAGTAATACACGGAATGTAAACTTGGCTACACAGGAACTGAATTACAGAACAGAACAGGGTCTCAAATTTAGAAAACCAACTTATGCTTGCTTAAGGGTAAAGGTGAGTTGGGGTGCTGCATAAAACCAGAGATTGAAATGAGCACAGATAAAGTTCCTTAAGCCAAATATGGAATAGACAAGAGCTACTCCTTGCTCAACGAAATGGACTCAACACCCCATATTAAACGCCTAAGAATGTACCTGACTTGTAAGTATCTTAAAACCTATGGATTGCTATGTCTCTGAAAGAGAATCAAGCATGTGTACAGGGGCATAAACGCAGCAGTGATAGGATTGGAGAGGTTCGGTGAGCAAATGAAGACCCTTTGAAGTCATATTGCATGGTACCCATTACACAGGTCTCAACTACCCAGGTTTTAGGTATTCTTCCTTCAGCTAAAACATGCATGTGGAACCTAGAGTATGATCAACCATGTGATCGGGAGACGTGTTCAAATATGTCTCAGTTTTCGTACCCTGGTACTCGGGTGCAACATTCCAGACGCTTTACTAACACTCTCCCCACTTGGAGAGTCAGTCCCTTTAACGTCCTGTTTGGCCCAGTTTGCAATTTCTGCGGAAGATGAACTTGAATAGTGAGAACCAATGAGAGGCTAGCTGGAGGTGTCTGGACGGGCAAATTTAACTCTCATTTCCCACCAGGAAGAGGAATTAACCAAAGGCTCAGCGTGCCCTGCCGGAACCAGATTAGGGCCTGAAGCCATCCTGTGGTGTTGCAGCCAGCTCACAAGTAAGCAAGTTGAAGAAAGGAGCTCAGGGGCACTGTAATTCACAAACCTGCAGAGTTATAAATGACAGCTATCGTCCAAAAATAGACTGAAGTAAGGCTGCCAAGAGGACTTGAAAGCGGGGCAGAATTGCAGGAAACCGATTTCAGGAGGTAGACTGGAATTGCATTGAAAGCATAGGAAAAGAGGCAGAACGTCCACAATGATGCACTTGGCCAAAAAGGGCGTATGCGTTTTTTCATGAATATATTCAGGAAAAAACGCATACGCCCTTTTTGGCCAACCAAGCAAGCTTGCAAAGGAAATCTGCACTACAATGAAGTCTCACTTCCCCCCGGTCAAAAGGGCCATCTGAAAAAAGTGTAAAATCCAGAAAGGCAGGACAGGCCATGGAGAACTGGGAGCCTTGTTATGCTGATGGGCGGGATGTAAATTGCCAACAACCACTCGGGAGAAGTGTATGGTGTTTCCTGAAACATCTAAAAAACAAAGCAACAGAACCTAGGGCACTTCCACTTATGGTCCTATAGCTTAGGGAAATTAAAATCAAAAAGACACAGCCACCCCAAAGTTTGGAACGGCTCTGTTTACAAGAACCTCGTTTACAGTACAAGTTCAACATCGCAGAAAGTGAAAAATGGATAAAGAAGTTGTGGTATTTACTTACAAAGCAATATCACTCAGCAATGAAATCTGTGTCATCAGGCCCTTAGCAGCACAATGAGTGGATTCAGGTATGATGATTCTAACTGAAATAAGTCACACAGAAAAAGAAACATCATAAGATATCAGTAATACACGGAATGTAAACTTGGCTACACAGGAACTGAATAACAGAACAGAACAGGGTCTCAAATTTAGAAAACCAACTTATGCTTGCTTAAGGGTAAAGGTGAGTTGTGGTGCTGCATAAAACCAGAGATTGAAATGAGCACAGATAAAGTTCCTTAAGTCAAATATGGAATAGACAAGAGCTACTCCTTGCTCAACGAAATGGACTCAACACCGCATATTAAACGCCTAAGAATGTACCTGACTTGTAAGTACCTTAAAACCTATGGATTGCTATGTCTCCGAAAGAGAATCAAGCATGTGTACAGGGGCATAAACGCAGCAGTGATAGGAATGGAGAGGTTCGGTGAGCAAATGAAGACCCTTTGAAGTCATATTGCATGGTACCCATTCCACGGGTTTCAACTACCCAGGTTTAAGGTATTCTTCCTTCAGCTAAAACATGCATGTGGAACCTAGAGTATGATCAACCATGTGATCGGGAGACGTGTTCAAATATGTCTCAGTTTTCGTACCCTGGTACTCGGGTGCAACATTCCAGACGCTTTACTAACACTCTCCCGACTTGGAGAGTCAGTCCCTTTAACCTCCTGTTTGGCCCAGTTTGCAATTTCTGCGGAAGATGAAAAGGAATAGCGAGAACCAATGAGAGGCTAGCTGGAGGTGTCTGGACGGGCAAATTTAACTCTCATTTCCCACCAGGAAGAGGAATTAACCAAAGGCTCAGCATGCCGTGCCGGAACCAGATTAGGGCCTGAAGCCATCCTGCGGTGTTGCGGCCAGCTCAAAAGAAAGCGAGTTGAAGAAAGGAGCTCAGGGGCACTGTAATTCACTACCTGCAGAGTTATAAATGACAGCTATCGTCCAAAAATAGACTGAAGTAAGGCTGCCAAGAGGACTTGAAAGCGGGGCAGAATTGCAGGAAACCGATTTCAGGAGGTAGACTGGAATTGCATTGAAAGCATAGGAAAAGAGGCAGAACGTCCACAATGATGCACTTGGCCAAAAAGGGCGTATGCGTTTTTTCCTGAATATATTCAGGAAAAAACGCATACGCCCTTTTTGGCCAACCCAGCAAGCTTGCAAAGGAAATCTGCACTACAATGAAGTTTCACTTCCCCCCGGTCAAAAGGGCCATCTGAAAAAAGTGTAAAATCCAGAAAGACAGGACAGGCCATGGAGAACTGGGAGCCTTGTTATGCTGATGGGCGGGATGTAAATTGCCAACAGACACTTGGGAGAAGTGTATGGTGTTTCCTGAAACATCTAAAAAACAAAGCAACAGAACCTAGGGCACTGCCACTTATGGTCCTAGAGCTTAGGGAAATTAAAATCAAAAAGACACAGCCACCCCAAAGTTTGGAACGGCTCTGTTTACAAGAACCTCGTTTACAGTACAAGTTCAACATCGCAGAAAGTGAAAAATGGATAAAGAACTTCTGGTACTTACGTACAATGCAATATCACTCAGCAATGAAATCTATGTCATCAGGCCCGTAGCAGCATAATGAGTGGATTCAGGTACGATGATTCTAACTGAAATAAGTCACACAGAAAAAGAAACATCATAAGATATCAGTAATACACGGAACGTAAACTTGGCTACACAGGAACTGAATTACAGAACAGAACAGGGTCTCAAATTTAGAAAACCAACTTATGCTTGCTTAAGGGGAAAGGTGAGTTGGGGTGCTGCATAAAACCAGAGATTGAAATGAGCACAGATAAAGTTCCTTAAGCCAAATATGGAATAGACAAGAGCTACTCCTTGCTCAACGAAATGGACTCAACACCGCATATTAAACGCCTAAGAATGTACCTGACTACTAAGTATCTTAAAACCTATGGATTGCTATGTCTCCGAAAGAGAATCAAGCATGTGTACAGGGGCATAAACGCAGCAGTGATAGGATTGGAGAGGTTCGGTGAGCAAATGAAGACCCTTTGAAGTCATATTGCATGGTACCCATTCCACGGGTCTCAACTCTCCAGGTTTAAGGTATTCTTCCTTCAGCTAAAACATGCATGTGGAACCTAGAGTATGATCAACCATGTGATCGGGAGACGTGTTCAAATATGTCTCAATTTTCCTCCCCTGATACTCGGATGCAACATTCCAGACGCTTTACTAACACTCTCCCCACTTGGAGAGTCAGCGCCTTTAACCTCTTGTTTGGCCCAGTTTGCAATTTCTGCGGAAGATGAACAGGAATAGCGAGAACCAATGAGAGGCTAGCTGGAGGTGTCTGGACGGGCAAATTTAACTCTCATTTCCCACCAGGAAGAGGAATTAACCAAAGGCTCAGCGTGCCGTGCCGGAACCAGATTAGGGCCTGAAGCCATCGTGCGGTGTTGCGGCCAGCTAAAAAGAAAGCGAGTTGAAGAAAGGAGCTCAGGGACAC
The DNA here is from genome assembly GCF_949987515.2 of Delphinus delphis. Lineage (NCBI taxonomy): Eukaryota > Metazoa > Chordata > Mammalia > Artiodactyla > Delphinidae > Delphinus > Delphinus delphis. Next base: position 917,871 of record NW_027192675.1, on the reverse strand, counting down.
TGTAATTCACAAACCTGCAGAGTTATAAATGACAGCTATCGTCCAAAAATAGACTGAAGTAAGGCTGCCAAGTGGACTTGAAAGCAGGGCAGAATTGCAGGAATCCGATTTCAGGAGGTAGACTGGAATTGCATTGAAAGCATAGGAAAAGAGGCAGAACGTCCACAATGATGCACTTGGCCAAAAAGGGCGTATGCGTTTTTTCCTGAATATATTCAGGAAAAAACACATACGCCCTTTTTAGCCAACCAAGCAAGCTTGCAAAGGAAATCTGCACTACAATGAAGTCTCACTTCCCCCCGGTCAAAAGGGCCATCTGAAAAAAGTGTAAAATCCAGAAAGGCAGGACAGGCCATGGAGAACTGGGAGCCTTGTTATGCTGAAGGGCGGGATGTAAATTGCCAACAGACACTCGGGAGAAGTGTATGGTGTTTCCTGAAACATCTAAAAAACAAAGCAACAGAACCTAGGGCACTTCCACTTATGGTCCTATAGCTTAGGGAAATTAAAATCAAAAAGACACAGCCACCCCAAAGTTTGGAACCGCACTGTTTACAAGAACCTCGTTTACAGTACAAGTTCAACATCGCAGAAAGTGAAAAATGGATAAAGACGTTGTGGTATTTACTTACAAAGCAATATCACTCAGCAATGAAATCTATGTCATCAGGCCCGTAGCAGCATAATGAGTGGATTCAGGTATGATGATTTTAAGTGAAATAAGTCACACAGAAAAAGAAACATCATAAGATATCACTAATACATGGAATGTAAACTTGGCTACACAGGAACTGAATTACAGAACAGAACAGGGTCTCAAATTTAGAAAACCAACTTATGCTTGCTTAAGGGTAAAGGTGAGTTGGGGTGCTGCATAAAACCAGAGATTGAAATGAGCACAGATAAAGTTCCTTAAGCCAAATATGGAATAGACAAGAGCTACTCCTTGCTCAACGAAATGGACTCAAGACCCCATATTAAACGCCTAAGTATGTACCTGACTAGTAAGTATCTTAAAACCTATGGATTGCTATGTCTCCAAAAGAGAATCAAGCGTGTGTACAAGGGCATAAACGCAGCAGTGATAGGATTGGAGAGGTTCGGTGAGCAAATGAAGACCCTTTGAAGTCATATTGCATGGTACCCATTCCACGGGTTTCAACTCTCCAGGTTTAAGGTATTCTTCCTTCAGCTAAAACATGCATGTGGAACCCAGAGTATGATCAACCATGTGAACGGGAGACGTGTTCAAATATGTCTCAGTTTTCCTCCCCTGGTACTCGGGTGCAACATTCCAGACGCTTTACTAACACTCTCCCGACTTGGAGAGTCAGTCCCTTTAACCTCCTGTTTGGCCCAGTTTGCAATTTCTGCGGAGGATGAACAGGAATAGCGAGAACCAATGAGAGACTAGCTGGAGGTGTCTGGACGGGCAAATTTAACTCTCATTTCCCAACAGGAAGAGGAAATAACCAAAGGCTCAGCGTGCCATACCGGAACCAGATTAGGGCCTGAAGCCATCCTGCGGTGTTGCGGCGAGCTCAAAAGAAAGCGAGTTGAAGAAAGGAGCTCAGGGGCACTGTAATTCACAAACCTGCAGAGTTATAAATGACAGCTATCGTCCAAAAATAGACTGAAGTAAGGCTGCCAAGAGGACTTGAAAGCGGGGCAGAATTGCAGGAAACCGATTTCAGGAGGTAGACTGGAATTGCATTGAAAGCATAGGAAAAGAGGCAGAACGTCCACAATGATGCACTTGGCCAAAAAGGGCGTATGCGTTTTTTCCTGAATATATTCAGGAAAAACCGCATACGCCCTTTTTGGCCAACCAAGCAAGCTTGCAAAGGAAATCTGCATTACAATGAAGTCTCACTTCCCACCGGTCAAAAGGGCCATCTGAAAAAAGTGTAAAATCCAGAAAGGCAGGACAAGCCATAAAGAACTGGGAGCCTTGTTATGCTGATGGGCAGGTTGTAAATTGCCAACAGACACTCGGGAGAAGTGTATGGTGTTTCCTGAAACATCTAAAAAACAAAGCAACAGAGCCTAGGGCACTGCCACTTATGGTCCTATAGCTTAGGAAAATTAAAATCAAAAAGACACAGCCACCCCAAAGTTTGGGACGCCTCTGTTTACAAGAACCTCGTTTACAGTACAAGTTCAACATCGCAGAAAGTGAAAAATGGATAAAGAAGTTGTGGTATTTACTTACAAAGCAATATCACTCAGCAATGAAATCTATGTCATCAGGCCCTTAGCATCACAATGAGTGGATTCAGGTATGATGATTCTAACTGAAATAAGTCACACAGAAAAAGAAACATCATAAGATATCAGTAATACACGGAATGTAAACTTGGCTACACAGGAACTGAATTACAGAACAGAACAGGGTCTCAAATTTAGAAAACCAACTTATTCTTGCTTAAGGGTAAAGGTGAGTTGGGGTGCTGCATAAAACCAGAGATTGAAATGAGCACAGATAAAGTTCCTTAAGCCAAATATGGAATAGACAAGAGCTACTCCTTGCTCAACGAAATGGACTCAACACCGCATATTAAACGCCTAAGAATGTACCTGACTAGTAAGTATCTTAAAACCTATGGATTGCTATGTCTCCGAAAGAGAATCAAGCATGTGTACAGGGGCATAAACGCAGCAGTGATAGGATTGGAGAGGTTCGGTGAGCAAATGAAGACCCTTTGAAGTCATATTGCATGGTACCCATTCCACGGGTTTCAACTACCCAGGTTTAAGGTATTCTTCCTTCAGCTAAAACATGCATGTGGAACCTAGAGTATGATCAACCATGTGATCGGGAGATGTGTTCAAATATGTCTCAGTTTTCCTCCCCTGGTACTCGGGTGCAACATTCCAGACGCTTTACTAACACTCTCCCCACTTGGAGAGACAGTCCCTTTAACCTCCTGTTTGGCCCAGTTTGCAATTTCTGCGGAAGATGAACAGGAATAGCGAGAACCAATGAGAGGCTAGCTGGAGGTGTCTGGACGGGCAAATTTAACTCTCATTTCCCACCAGGAAGAGGAATTAACCAAAGGCTCAGCATGCCGGGCCGGAACCAGATTAGGGCCTGAAGCCATCCTGCGGTGTTGCGGCCAGGTCACAAGAAAGCGAGTTGAAGAAAGGAGCTCAGGGACACTGTAATTCACAAACCTGCAGAGTTATAAATGACAGCTATCGTCCAAAAATAGACTGAAGTAAGGCTGCCAAGAGGACTTGAAAGCGGGGCAGAATTGCAGGAAACCGATTTCAGGAGGTAGACTGGAATTGCATTGAAAGCATAGGAAAAGAGGCAGAACGTCCACAATGATGCACTTGGCCAAAAAGGGCGTATGCGTTTTTTCCTGAATATATTCAGGAAAAAACGCATACGCCCTTTTTGGCCAACCAAGCAAGCTTGCAAAGGAAATCTGCATTACAATGAAGTCTCACTTCCCACCGGTCAAAAGGGCCATCTGAAAAAACTGTAAAATCCAGAAAGGCAGGACAGGCCATAGAGAACTGGGAGCCTTGTTATGCTGATGGGCGGGTTGTAAATTGCCTACAGACACTCGGGAGAAGTGTATGGTGTTTCCTGAAACATCTAAAAAACAAAGCAACAGAGCCTAGGGCACTTCCACTTATGGTCCTATAGCTTAGGGAAATTAAAATCAAAAAGACACAGCCACCCCAAAGTTTGGGACGCCTCTGTTTACAAGAACCTCGTTTACAGTACAAGTTCAACATCGCAGAAAGTGAAAAATGGATAAAGACGTTGTGGTATTTACTTACAAAGCAATATCACTCAGCAATGAAATCTGTGTCATCAGGCCCTTAGCAGCACAATGAGTGGATTCAGGTATGATGATTCGAACTGAAATAAGTCACACAGAAAAAGAAACATCATAAGATATCAGTAATACACGGAATGTAAATTTGGCTACACAGGAACTGAATTACAGAACAGAACAGGGTCTCAAATTTAGAAAACCAACTTATGCTTGCTTAAGGGTAAAGGTGAGTTGGGGTGCTGCATAAAACCAGAGATTGAAATGAGCACAGATATAGTTCCTTAAGCCAAATATGTAATAGACAAGAGCTACTCCTTGCTCAACGAAATGTACTCAACATCGCATATTAAACACCTAAGAATGTACCTGACTAGTAAGTATCTTAAAACCTATGGATTGCTATGTCTCCGAAAGAGAATCAAGCATGTGTACAGGGGCATAAGCGCAGCAGTGATAGGATTGGAGAGGTTCGGTGAGCAAGTGAAGACCCTTTGAAGTCATATTGCATGGTACCCATTCCACGGGTTTCAACTACCCAGGTTTTAGGTATTCTTCCTTCAGCTAAAACATGCATGTGGAACCCAGAGTATGATCAACCATGTGATCGGGAGACGTGTTCAAATATGTCTCAGTTTTCGTACCCTGGTACTCGGGCGCAACATTCCAGACGCTATACTAACTCTCTCCCCACTTGGAGAGTCAGCGCCTTTAACCTCCTGTTTGGCACAGTTTGCAATTTCTGCGGAAGATGAACAGGAATAGCGAGAACCAATGAGAGGCTAGCTGGAGGTGTCTGGACGGGCAAATTTAACTCTCATTTCCCACCAGGAAGAGGAAATAACCAAAGGCTCAGCGTGCCGTGCCGGAACCAGATTAGGGCCTGAAGCCATCCTGCGGTGTTGCGGCCAGCTCAAAAGAAAGCGAGTTGAAGAAAGGAGCTCAGGGGCACTGTAATTCACAAACCTGCAGAGTTATAAATGACAGCTATCGTCCAAAAATAGACTGAAGTAAGGCTGCCAAGAGGACTTGAAAGCGGGGCAGAATTGCAGGAAACCGATTTCAGGAGGTAGACTGGAATTGCATTGAAAGCATAGGAAAAGAGGCAGAACGTCCACAATGATGCACTTGGCCAAAAAGGGCGTATGCATTTTTTCCTGAATATATTCAGGAAAAAACGCATACGCCCTTTTTGGCCAACCAAGCAAGCTTGCAAAGGAAATCTGCACTACAATGAAGTCTCACTTCCCCCGGTCAAAAGGGCCATCTGAAAAAAGTGTAAAATCCAGAAAGGCAGGACAGGCCATGGAGAACTGGGAGCCTTGTTATGCTGATGGGCGGGATGTAAATTGCCAACAACCACTCGGGAGAAGTGTATGGTGTTTCCTGAAACATCTAAAAAACAAAGCAACAGAACCTAGGGCACTTCCACTTATGGTCCTATAGCTTAGGGAAATTAAAATCAAAAAGACACAGCCACCCCAAAGTTTGGAACGGCTCTGTTTACAAGAACCTCGTTTACAGTACAAGTTCAACATCGCAGAAAGTGAAAAATGGATAAAGAAGTTGTGGTATTCACTTACAAAGCAATATCACTCAGCAATGAAATCTATGTCATCAGGCCCTTAGCAGCACAATGAGTGGATTCAGGTATGATGATTCTAACTGAAATAAGTCACACAGAAAAAGAAACATCATAAGATATCAGTAATACACGGAATGGAAATTGGCTACACAGGAACTGAATTACAGAACAGAACAGGGTCTCAAATTTAGAAAACCAACTTATGCTTGCTTAAGGGTAAAGGTGAGTTGGGGTGCTGCATAAAACCAGAGATTGAAATGAGCACAGATAAAGTTCCTTAAGCCAAATATGGAATAGACAAGAGCTACTCCTTGCTCAACGAAATGGACTCAACACCGCATATTAAACGCCTAAGAATGTACCTGACTAGTAAGTATCTTAAAACCTATGGATTGCTATGTCTCCGAAAGAGAATCAAGCATGTGTACAGGGGCATAAACGCAGCAGTGATAGGATTGGAGAGGTTCGGTGAGCAAATGAAGACCCTTTGAAGACATATTGCATGGTACCCATTCCACGGGTCTCAAGTCTCCAGGTTTAAGGTATTCTTCCTACAGCTAAAACATGCATGTGGAACCCAGAGTATGATCAACCATGTGAACGGGAGACGTGTTCAAATATGTCTCAGTTTTCCTACCCTGGTACTCGGGTGCAACATTCCAGACGCTTTACTAACACTCTCCCCACTTGGAGAGTCAGCGCCTTTAACCTCCTGTTTGGCCCAGTTTGCAATTTCTGCGGAAGATGAACAGGAATTGCGAGAACCAATGAGAGACTAGCTGGAGGTGTCTGGACGGGCAAATTTAACTCTCATTTCCCACCAGGAAGAGGAATTAACCAAAGGCTCAGCGTGCCGTGCCGGAACAAGATTAGGGCCTGAAGCCATCCTGCGGTGTTGCGGCCAGCTCACAAGAAAGCGAGTTGAAGAAAGGAGCTCAGGGGCACTGTAATTCACAAACCTGCAGAGTTATAAATGACAGCTATCGTCCAAAAATAGACTGAAGTAAGGCTGCCAAGAGGACTTGAAAGCGGGGCAGAATTGCAGGAAACCGATTTCAGGAGGTAGACTGGAATTGCATTGAAAGCATAGGAAAAGAGGCAGAACGTCCACAATGATGCACTTGGCCAAAAAGGGCGTATGCGTTTTTTCCTGAATATATTCAGGAAAAAACGCATACGCCCTTTTTGGCCAACCAAGCAAGCTTGCAAAGGAAATCTGCACTACAATGAAGTCTCACTTCCCCCCGGTCAAAAGGGCCATCTGAAAAAAGTGTAAAATCCAGAAAGGCAACAGGCCATTGAGAACTGGGAGGCTTGTTATGCTGATGGGCGGGATGTAAATTGCCAACAACCACTCGGGAGAAGTGTATGGTGTTTCCTGAAACATCTAAAAAACAAAGCAACAGAACCTAGGGCACTTCCACTTATGGTCCTATAGCTTAGGGAAATTAAAATCAAAAAGACACAGCCACCCCAAAGTTTGGAACGGCTCTGTTTACAAGAACCTCGTTTACAGTACAAGTTCAACATCGCAGAAAGTGAAAAATGGATAAAGAAGTTGTGGTATTCACTTACAAAGCAATATCACTCAGCAATGAAATCTATGTCATCAGGCCCTTAGCAGCACAATGAGTGGATTCAGGTATGATGATTCTAACTGAAATAAGTCACACAGAAAAAGAAACATCATAAGATATCAGTAATACACGGAATGGAAATTGGCTACACAGGAACTGAATTACAGAACAGAACAGGGTCTCAAATTTAGAAAACCAACTTATGCTTGCTTAAGGGGAAAGGTGAGTTGGGGTGCTGCATAAAACCAGAGATTGAAATGAGCACAGATAAAGTTCCTTAAGCCAAATATGGAATAGACAAGAGCTACTCCTTGCTCAACGAAATGGACTCAACACCGCATATTAAACGCCTAAGAATGTACCTGACTAGTAAGTATCTTAAAACTTATGGATTGCTATGTCTCCAAAAGAGAATCAAGCATGTGTACAGGGGCATAAACGCAGCAGTGATAGGATTGGAGAGGTTCGGTGAGCAAATGAAGACCCTTTGAAGTCATATTGCATGGTACCCATTCCACGGGTTTCAACTACCCAGGTTTAAGGTATTCTTCCTTCAGCTAAAACATGCATGTGGAACCTAGAGTATGATCAACCATGTGATCGGGAGACGTGTTCAAATATGTCTCAGTTTTCGTACCCTGGTACTCGGGTGCAACATTCCAGACGCTTTACTAACACTCTCCCCACTTGGAGAGTCAGTCCCTTTAACCTCCTGTTTGGCCCAGTTTGCAATTTCTGCGGAAGATGAATAGGAATAGCGAGAACCAATGAGAGGCTAGCTGGAGGTGTCTGGACGGGCAAATTTAACTCTCATTTCCCACCAGGAAGAGGAATTAACCAAAGGCTCAGCATGCCGGGCCAGAACCAGATTAGGGCCTGAAGCCATCCTGCGGTGTTGCGGCCAGGTCACAAGAAAGCGAGTTGAAGAAAGGAGCTCAGGGGCACTGTAATTCACAAACCTGCAGAGTTATAAATGACAGCTATCGTACAAAAACAGACTGAAGTAAGGCTGCCAAGAGGACTTGAAAGCGGGGCAGAATTGCAGGAAACCGATTTCAGGAGGTAGACTGGAATTGCATTGAAAGCATAGGAAAAGAGGCAGAACGTCCACAATGATGCACTTGGCCAAAAAGGGCGTATGCGTTTTTTCCTGAATATATTCAGGAAAAAACGCATACGCCCTTTTTGGCCAACCAAGCAAGCTTGCAAAGGAAATCTGCACTACAATGAAGTCTCACTTCCCCCTGGTCAAAAGGGCCATCTGAAAAAAGTGTAAAATCCAGAAAGGCAGGACAGGCCATGGAGAACTGGGAGCCTTGTTATGCTGATGGGCGGGATGTAAATTGCCAACAACCACTCGGGAGAAGTGTATGGTGTTTCCTGAAACATCTAAAAAACAAAGCAACAGAGCCTAGGGCACTGCCACTTATGGTCCTATAGCTTAGGGAAATTAAAATAAAAAAGACACAGCCACCCCAAAGTTTGGAACGGCTCTGTTTACAAGAACCTCGTTTACAGTACAAGTTCAACATCGCAGAAAGTGAAAAATGGATAAAGAAGTTGTGGTATTTACTTACAAAGCAATATCACTCAGCAATGAAATCTATGTCATCAGGCCCTTAGCATCACAATGAGTGTATTCAGGTATGATGATTCTAACTGAAATAAGTCACACAGAAAAAGAAACATCATAAGATATCATTAATACACGGAATGTAAACTTGGCTACACAGGAACTGAATTACAGAACAGAACAGGGTCTCAAATTTAGAAAACCAACTTATGCTTGCTTAAGGGTAAAGGTGAGTTGGGGTGCTGCATAAAACCAGAGATTGAAATGAGCACAGATAAAGTTCCTTAAGTCAAATATGGAATAGACAAGAGCTACTCCTTGCTCAACGAAATGGACTCAACACCGCATATTAAACGCCTAAGAATGTACCTGACTAGTAAGTATCGTAAAACCTATGGATTGCTATGTCTCCAAAAGAGAATCAAGCATGTGTACAGGGGCATAAACGCAGCAGTGATAGGATTGGAGAGGTTCGGTGAGCAAATGAAGACCCTTTGAAGTCATATTGCATGGTACCCATTACACGGGTCTCAACTCTCCAGGTTTAAGGTATTCTTCCTTCAGCTAAAACATGCATGTGGAACCCAAGTATGATCAACCATGTGAACGGGAGACGTGTTCAAATATGTCTCAGTTTTCCTCCCCTGGTACTCGGGTGCAACATTCCAGACGCTTTACTAACACTCTCCCCACTTGGAGAGTCAGCGCCTTTAAGCTCCTGTTTGGCCCAGTTTGCAATTTCTGCGGAAGATGAACAGCAATAGCGAGAACCAATGAGAGACTAGCTGGAGGTGTCGGAACGGGCAAATTTAACTCTCATTTCCCACCAGGAAGAGGAAATAACCAAAGGCTCAGCGTGCCGTGCCGAAACCAGATTAGGGCCTAAAGGCAGCCTGCGGTGTTGCGGCCAGATCACAAGAAAGCAAGTTGAAGAAAGGAGCTCAGGGGCACTGTAATTCACAAACCTGCAGAGTTATAAATGACAGCTATCGTCCAAAAATAGACTGAAGTAAGGCTGCCAAGAGGACTTGAAAGCGGGGCAGAATTGCAGGAAACCGATTTCAGGAGGTAGACTGGAATTGCATTGAAAGCATAGGAAAAGAGGCAGAACGTCCACAATGATGCACTTGGCCAAAAAGGGCGTATGCGTTTTTTCCTGAATATATTCAGGAAAAAACGCATACGCCCTCTTTGGCCAACCAAGCAAGCTTGCAAAGGAAATCTGCACTACAATGAAGTCTCACTTCCCTCTGGTCAAAAGGGCCATCTGAAAAAAGTGTAAAATCCAGAAAGGCAGGACAGGCCATGGAGAACTGGGAGCCTTCTTATGCTGATGGGCGGGATGTAAATTGCCAACAACCACTCGGGAGAAGTGTATGGTGTTTCCTGAAACATCTAAAAAACAAAGCAACAGAACCTAGGGCACTTCCACTTATGGTCCTATAGCTTAGGGAAATTAAAATCAAAAAGACACAGCCACCCCAAAGTTTGGGACGCCTCTGTTTACAAGAACCTCGTTTACAGTACAAGTTCAACATCGCAGAAAGTGAAAAATGGATAAAGAAGTTGTGGTATTTACTTACAAAGCAATATCACTCAGCAATGAAATCTGTGTCATCAGGCCCTTAGCAGCACAATGAGTGGATTCAGGTATGATGATTCTAACTGAAATAAGTCACACAGAAAAAGAAACATCATAAGATATCAGTAATACACGGAATGTAAACTTGGCTACACAGGAACTGAATTACAGAACAGAACAGGGTCTCAAATTTAGAAAACCAACTTATTCTTGCTTAAGGGTAAAGGTGAGTTGGGGTGCTGCATAAAACCAGAGATTGAAATGAGCACAGATAAAGTTCCTTAAGCCAAATATGGAATAGACAAGAGCTACTCCTTGCTCAACGAAATGGACTCAACACCCCATATTAAACGCCTAAGAATGTACCTGACTAGTAAGTATCTTAAAACCTATGGATTGCTATGTCTCCGAAAGAGAATCAAGCATGTGTACAGGGGCATAAACGCAGCAGTGATAGGATTGGAGAGGTTCGGTGAGCAGATGAAGACCCTTTGAAGTCATATTGCATGGTACCCATTCCACGGGTTTCAACTACCCAGGTTTAAGGTATTCTTCCTTCAGCTAAAACATGCATGTGGAACCTAGAGTATGATCAACCATGTGATCGGGAGACGTGTTCAAATATGTCTCAGTTTTCCTCCCCTGGTACTCGGGTGCAACATTCCAGACGCTTTACTAACACTCTCCCCACTTGGAGAGTCAGTCCCTTTAACCTCCTGTTTGGCCCAGTTTGCAATTTCTGCGGAAGATGAACAGGAATAGCGAGAACCAATGAGAGGCTAGCTGGAGGTGTCTGAACGGGCAAATTTAACTCTCATTTCCCACCAGGAAGAGGAATTAACCAAAGGCTCAGCATGCCGGGCCGGAACCAGATTAGGGCCTGAAGCCATCCTGCGGTGTTGCGGCCAGGTCACAAGAAAGCGAGTTGAAGAAAGGAGCTCAGGGGCACTGTAATTCACAAACCTGCAGAGTTATAAATGACAGCTATCATCCAAAAATAGACTGAAGTAAGGCTGCCAAGAGGACTTGAAAGCGGGGCAGAATTGCAGGAAACCGATTTCAGGACGTAGACTGGAATTGCTTTGAAAGCATAGGAAAAGAGGCAGAAAGTCCACAATGATGCACTTGGCCAAAAAGGGCGTATGCGTTTTTTCCTGAATATATTCAGGAAAAAACGCATACGCCCTTTTTGGCCAACCAAGCAAGCTTGCAAAGGAAATCTGCACTACAATGAAGTCTCACTTCCCCCCGGTCAAAAGGGCCATCTGAAAAAAGTGTAAAATCCAGAAAGGCAACAGGCCATTGAGAACTGGGAGCCTTGTTATGCTGAAGGGCGGGATGTAAATTGCCAACAGACACTTGGGAGAAGTGTATGGTGTTTCCTGAAACATCTAAAAAACAAAGCAACAGAGCCTAGGGCACTTCCACTTATGGTCCTATAGCTTAGGGAAATTAAAATCAAAAAGACAGAGCTCCCCAAAGTTTGGAACGGCTCTGTTTACAAGAACCTCGTTTACAGTACAAGTTCAACATCGCAGAAAGTGAAAAATGGATAAAGAAGTTGTGGTATTCACTTACAAAGCAATATCACTCAGCAATGAAATCTGTGTCATCAGGCCCTTAGCAGCACAATGAGTGGATTCAGGTATGATGATTCTAACTGAAATAAGTCACACAGAAAAAGAAACATCATCAGATATCAGTAATACACGGAATGGAAACTTGGCTACACAGGAACTGAATTACAGAACAGAACAGGGTCTCAAATTTAGAAAGACATCTTATGCTTGCTTAAGGGTAAAGGTGAGTTGTGGTGCTGCATAAAACCAGAGATTGAAATGAGCACAGATAATGTTCCTTAAGCCAAATATGGAATAGACAAGAGCTACTCCTTGCTCAACGAAATGGACTCAACACCGCATATTAAACGCCTAAGAATGTACCTGACTTGTAAGTATCTTAAAACCTATGGATTGCTATGTCTCCAAAAGAGAATCAAGCATGTGTACAGGGGCATAAACGCAGCAGTGATAGGATTGGAGAGGTTCGGTGAGCAAATGAAGACCCTTTGAAGTCATATTGCATGGTACCCATTCCACGGGTTTCAACTACCCAGGTTTAAGGTATTCTTCCTTCAGCTAAAACATGCATGTGGAACCTAGAGTATGATCAACCATGTGATCGGGAGACGTGTTCAAATATGTCTCAGTTTTCCTCCCCTGGTACTCGGGTGCAACATTCCAGACGCTTTACTACCACTCTCCTCACTTGGAGAGTCAGTCCCTTTAACCTCCTGTTTGGCCCAGTTTGCAATTTCTGCGGAAGATGAACAGGAATAGCGAGAAGCAATGAGAGGCTAGCTGGAGGTGTCTGGACGGGCAAATTTAACTCTCATTTCCCACCAGGAAGAGGAATTAACCAAAGGCTCAGCATGCCGGGCCGGAACCAGATTAGGGCCTGAAGCCATCCTGCGGTGTTGCGGCCAGCTCACAAGAAAGCGAGTTGAAGAAAGGAGCTCAGGGGCACTGTAATTCACAAACCTGCAGAGTTATAAATGACAGCTATCGTCCAAAAATAGACTGAAGTAAGGCTGCCAAGAGGACTTGAAAGCGGGGCAGAATTGCAGGAAACCGATTTCAGGAGCTACACTGGAATTGCATTGAAAGCATAGGAAAAGAGGCAGAACGTCCACAATGATGCACTTGGCCAAAAAGGGCGTATGCGTTTTTTCCTGAATATATTCAGGAAAAAACGCATACGCCCTTTTTGGCCAACCAAGCAAGCTTGCAAAGGAAATCTGCATTACAATGAAGTCTCACTTCCCCCCGGTCAAAAGGGCCATCTGAAAAAAGTGTAAAATCCAGAAAGGCAACAGGCCATTGAGAACTGGGAGCCTTGTTATGCTGAAGGGCGGGATGTAAATTGCCAACAGACACTTGGGAGAAGTGTATGGTGTTTCCTGAAACATCTAAAAAACAGAGCAACAGAGCCTAGGGCACTTCCACTTATGGTCCTATAGCTTAGGGAAATTAAAATCAAAAAGACACAGCTCCCCAAAGTTTGGAACGGCTAAGTTTACAAGAACCTCGTTTACAGTACAAGTTCAACATCGCAGAAAGTGAAAAATGGATAAAGAAGTTGTGGTATTCACTTACAAAGCAATATCACTCAGCAATGAAATCTATGTCATCAGGCCCTTAGCAGCACAATGAGTGGATTCAGGTATGATGATTCTAACTGAAATAAGTCACACAGAAAAAGAAACATCATCAGATATCAGTAATACACGGAATGGAAACTTGGCGACACAGGAACTGAATTACAGAACAGAACAGGGTCTCAAATTTAGAAAGACAACTTATGCTTGCTTAAGGGTAAAGGTGAGTTGGGGTGCTGCATAAAACCAGAGATTGAAATGAGCACAGATAAAGTTCCTTAAGCCAAATATGGAATAGACAAGAGCTACTCCTTGCTCAACGAAATGGACTCAACACCCCATATTAAACGCCTAAGAATGTACCTGACTTGTAAGTATCTTAAAACCTATGGATTGCTATGTCTCCAAAAGAGAATCAAGCATGTGTACAGGGGCATAAACGCAGCAGTGATAGGACTGGAGAGGTTCGGTGAGCAAATGAAGACCCTTTGAAGTCATATTGCATGGTACCCATTCCACGGGTTTCAACTACCCAGGTTTAAGGTATTCTTCCTTCAGCTAAAACATGCATGTGGAACTCAAGTATGATCAACCATGTGAATGGGAGACGTGTTCAAATACGTCTCAGTTTTCCTCCCCTGGTACTCGGGTGCAACATTCCAGATGCTTTACTAACACTCTCCCCACTTGGAGAGTCAGGCCCTTTAACCTCCTGTTTGGCCCAGTTTGCAATTTCTGCGGAAGATGAACAGGAATAGCGAGAACCAATGAGAGGCTAGCTGGAGGTGTCTGGACGGGCAAATTTAACTCTCATTTCCCACCAGGAAGAGGAATTAACCAAAGGCTCCGCATGCCGGGCCGGAACCAGATTAGGGCCTGAAGCCATCCTGCGGTGTTGCGGCCAGCTCACAAGAAAGCGAGTTGAAGAAAGGAGCTCAGGGGCACTGTAATTCACAAACCTGCAGAGTTATAAATGACAGCTATCGTCCAAAAATAGACTGAAGTAAGGCTGCCAAGAGGACTTGAAAGCGGGGCAGAATTGCAGGAAACCGATTTCAGGAGGTAGACTGGAATTGCATTGAAAGCATAGGAAAAGAGGCAGAACGTCCACAATGATGCACTTGGCCAAAAAGGGCGTATGCGTTTTTTCCTGAATATATTCAGGAAAAAACCATACGCCCTTTTTGGCCAACCAAGCAAGCTTGCAAAGGAAATCTGCACTACAATGAAGTCTCACTTCCCCCTGGTCAAAAGGGCCATCTGAAAAAAGTGTAAAATCCAGAAAGGCAGGACAGGCCATGGAGAACTGGGAGCCTTGTTATGCTGATGGGCGGGATGTAAATTGCCAACAGACACTCGGGAGAAGTGTATGGTGTTTCCTGAAACATCTAAAAAACAAAGCAACAGAGCCTAGGGCACTGCCACTTATGGTCCTATAGCTTAGGGAAATTAAAATCAAAAAGACACAGCCACCCCAAAGTTTGGGACGCCTCTGTTTACAAGAACCTCGTTTACAGTACAAGTTCAACATCGCAGAAATTGAAAAATGGATAAAGAAGTTGTGGTATTTACTTACAAAGCAATATCACTCAGCAATGAAATCTATGTCATCAGGCCCTTAGCATCACAATGAGTGGATTCAGGTATGATGATTCTAACTGAAATAAGTCACACAGAAAAAGAAACATCATAAGATATCAGTAATACACGGAATGTAAACTTGGCTACATAGGAACTGAATTACAGAACAGAACAGGGTCTCAAATTTAGAAAACCAACTTATGCTTGCTTAAGGGTAAAGGTGAGTTGGGGTGCTGCATAAAACCAGAGATTGAATTGAGCACAGATAAAATTCCTTAAGTCAAATATGGAATAGACAAGAGCTACTCCTTGCTCAACGAAATGGACTCAACACCGCATATTAAACGCCTAAGAATGTACCTGACTAGTAAGTATCTTAAAACCTATGGATTGCTATGTCTCCGAAAGAGAATCAAGCATGTGTACAGGGGCATAAACGCAGCAGTGATAGGATTGGAGAGGTTCGGTGAGCAAATGAAGACCCTTTGAAGTCATATTGCATGGTACCCATTCCACGGGTTTCAACTACCCAGGTTTTAGGTATTCTTCCTTCAGCTAAAACATGCATGTGGAACCCAAGTATGATCAACCATGTGAACGGGAGACGTGTTCAAATATGTCTCAGTTTTCCTCCCCTGGTACTCGGGTGCAACATTCCAGACGCTTTACTAACACTCTCCCCACTTGGAGAGTCAGCGCCTTTAACATCCTGTTTGGCCCAGTTTGCAATTTCTGCGGAAGATGAACAGGAATAGCGAGAACCAATGAGAGGCTAGCTGGAGGTGTCTGGACGGGCAAATTTAACTCTCATTTCCCAACAGGAAGAGGAAATAACCAAAGGCTCAGCGTGCCGTACCGGAACCAAATTAGGGCCTGAAGCCATCCTGCGGTGTTGCGGCCAGCTCAAAAGAAAGCGAGTTGAAGAAAGGAGCTCAGGGGCACTGTAATTCACAAACCTGCAGAGTTATAAATGACAGCTATCGTCCAAAAATAGACTGAAGTAAGGTTGCCAAGAGGACTTGAAAGCGGGGCAGAATTGCAGGAAACCGATTTCAGGAGGTAGACTGGAATTGCATTGAAAGCATAGGAAAAGAGGCAGAACGTCCACAATGATGCACTTGGCCGAAAAGGGCGTATGAGTTTTTTCCTGAATATATTCAGGAAAAAACGCATACGCACTTTTTGGCCAACCAAGCAAGCTTGCAAAGGAAATCTGCACTACAATGAAGTCTCACTTCCCCCCAGTCAAAAGGGCCATCTGAAAAAAGTGTAAAATCCAGAAAGTCAGGACAGGCCATGGAGAACTGGGAGCCTTGTTATGCTGATGGGTGGGATGTAAATTGCCAACAACCACTCGGGAGAAGTGTATGGTGTTTCCTGAAACATCTAAAAAACAAAGCAACAGAACCTAGGGCACTTCCACTTATGGTCCTATAGCTTAGGGAAATTAAAATCAAAAAGACACAGCCACCCCAAAGTTTGGAACGGCTCTGTTTACAAGAACCTCGTTTACAGTACAAGTTCAACATCGCAGAAAGTGAAAAATGGATAAAGAAGTTGTGGTATTTACTTACAAAGCAATATCACTCAGCAATGAAATCTGTGTCATCAGGCCCTTAGCAGCACAATGAGTGGATTCAGGTATGATGATTCTAACTGAAGTAAGTCACACAGAAAAAGAAACATCATAAGATATCAGTAATACACGGAATGTAAACTTGGCTACACAGGAACTGAATTACAGAACAGAACAGGGTCTCAAATTTAGAAAACCAACTTATGCTTGCTTAAGGGTAAAGGTGAGTTGGGGTGCTGCATAAAACCAGAGATTGAAATGAGCACAGATAAAGTTCCTTAAGTCAAATATGGAATAGACAAGAGCTACTCCTTGCTCAACGAAATGGACTCAACACCGCATATTAAACACCTAAGAATGTACCTGACTAGTAAGTATCTTAAAACCTATGGATTGCTATGTCTCCAAAAGAGAATCAAGCATGTGTACAGGGGCATAAACGCAGCAGTGATAGGATTGGAGAGGTTCGGTGAGCAAATGAAGACCCTTTGAAGTCATATTGCATGGTACCCATTCCACGGGTTTCAACTACCCAGGTTTAAGGTATTCTTCCTTCAGCTAAAACATGCATGTGGAACCCAGAGTATGATCAACCATGTGATCGGGAGACGTGTTCAAATATGTCTCAGTTTTCCTCCCCTGGTACTCGGGTGCAACATTCCAGACGCTTTACTAACACTCTCCCCACTTGGAGAGTCAGTCCCTTTAACCTCCTGTTTGGCCCAGTTTGCAATTTCTGCGGAAGATGAACAGGAATAGCGAGAACCAATGAGAGGCTAGCTGGAGGTGTCTGGACGGGCAAATTTAACTCTCATTTCCCACCAGGAAGAGGAATTAACCAAAGGCACCGCATGCCAGGCCGGAACCAGATTAGGGCCTGAAGCCATCCTGCGGTGTTGCGGCCAGGTCACAAGAAAGCGAGTTGAAGAAAGGAGCTCAGGGGCACTGTAATTCACAAACCTGCAGAGTTATAAATGACAGCTATCGTCCAAAAATAGACTGAAGTAAGGCTGCCAAGAGGACTTGAAAGCGGGGCAGAATTGCAGGAAACCGATTTCAGGAGGTAGACTGGAATTGCATTGAAAGCATAGGAAAAGAGGCAGAACGTCCACAATGATGCACTTGGCCAAAAAGGGCGTATGCGTTTTTTCCTGAATATATTCAGGAAAAAACGCATACGCCCTTTTTGGCCAACCAAGCAAGCTTGCAAAGGAAATCTGCACTACAATGAAGTCTCACTTCCCCCCGGTCAAAAGGGCCATCTGAAAAAAGTGTAAAATCCAGAAAGGCAGGACAGGCCATGGAGAACTGGGAGCCTTGTTTTAGTGATGGGCGGGATGTAAATTGCCAACAACCATTCGGGAGAAGTGTATGGTGTTTCCTGAAACATCTAAAAAACAGAGCAACAGAGCCTAGGGCACTTCCACTTATGGTCCTATAGCTTAGGGAAATTAAAATCAAAAAGACACAGCTCCCCAAAGTTTGGAACGGCTAAGTTTAAAAGAACCTCGTTTACAGTACAAGTTCAACATCGCAGAAAGTGAAAAATGGATAAAGAAGTTGTGGTATTCACTTACAAAGCAATATCACTCAGCAATGAAATCTATGTCATCAGGCCCTTAGCAGCACAATGAGTGGATTCAGGTATGATGATTCTAACTGAAATAAGTCACACAGAAAAAGAAACATCATCAGATATCAGTAATACACGGAATGGAAACTTGGCGACACAGGAACTGAATTACAGAACAGAACAGGGTCTCAAATTTAGAAAGACAACTTATGCTTGCTTAAGGGTAAAGGTGAGTTGGGGTGCTGCATAAAACCAGAGATTGAAATGAGCACAGATAAAGTTCCTTAAGCCAAATATGGAATAGACAAGAGCTACTCCTTGCTCAACGAAATGGACTCAACACCCCATATTAAACGCCTAAGAATGTACCTGACTTGTAAGTATCTTAAAACCTATGGATTGCTATGTCTCCAAAAGAGAATCAAGCATGTGTACAGGGGCATAAACGCAGCAGTGATAGGATTGGAGAGGTTCGGTGAGCAAATGAAGACCCTTTGAAGTCATATTGCATGGTACCCATTCCACGGGTCTCAAGTCTCCAGGTTTAAGGTATTCTTCCTTCAGCTAAAACATGCATGTGGAACCCAAGTATGATCAACCATGTGAACGGGAGACGTGTTCAAATATGTCTCAGTTTTCCTCCCCTGGTACTCGGGTGCAACATTCCATACGCTTTACTAACACTCTCCCCACTTGGAGAGTCAGCGACTTTAACCTCCTGTTTGGCCCAGTTTGCAATTTCTGCGGAAGATGAACAGGAATAGCGAGAACCAATGAGAGACTAGCTGGAGGTGTCTGGACGGGCAAATTTAACTCTCATTTCCCACCAGGAAGAGGAAATAACCAAAGGCTCAGCGTGCCGTGCCGGAACCAGATTAGGGCCTGAAGCCATCCTGCGGTGTTGCGGCCAGGTCACAAGAAAGCGAGTTGAAGAAAGGAGCTCAGGGGCACTGTAACTCACAAACCTGCAGAGTTATAAATGACAGCTATTGTCCAAAAATAGACTGAAGGAAGGCTGCCAAGAGGACTTGAAAGCGGGGCAGAATTGCAGGAAACCGATTTCAGGAGGTAGACTGGAATTGCATTGAAAGCATAGGAA
The DNA here is from genome assembly GCF_949987515.2 of Delphinus delphis. Lineage (NCBI taxonomy): Eukaryota > Metazoa > Chordata > Mammalia > Artiodactyla > Delphinidae > Delphinus > Delphinus delphis. The sequence goes on along the minus strand of NW_027192675.1, from coordinate 898,780 downwards.
AAGAGGCAGAACGTCCACAATGATGCACTTGGCCAAAAAGGGCGTATGCGTTTTTTCCTGAATATATTCAGGAAAAAACGCATACGCCCTTTTTGGCCAACCAAGCAAGCTTGCAAAGGAAATCTGCACTACAATGAAGTCTCACTTCCCCCCGGTCAAACGGGCCATCTGAAAAAAGTGTAAAATCCAGAAAGGCAGGACAGGCCATGGAGAACTGGGAGCCTTGTTATGGTGATGGGCGGGATGTAAATTGCCAACAACCACTCGGGAGAAGTGTATGGTGTTTCCTGAAACATCTAAAAAACAAAGCACCAGAGCCTAGGGCACTTCCACTTATGGTCCTATAGCTTAGGGAAATTAAAATCAAAAAGACACAGCCACCCCAAAGTTTGGAACGGCTCTGTTTACAAGAACCTCGTTTACAGTACAAGTTCAACATCGCAGAAAGTGAAAAATGGATAAAGAAGTTGTGGTATTTACTTACAAAGCAATATCACTCAGCAATGAAATCTGTGTCATCAGGCCCTCAGCAGCACAATGAGTGGATTCAGGTACGATGATTCTAACTGAAATAAGTCACACAGAAAAAGAAACATCATAAGATATCAGTAATACACGGAATGTAAACTTGGCTACACAGGAACTGAATTACAGAACAGAACAGGGTCTCAAATTTAGAAAACCAACTTATGCTTGCTTAAGGGTAAAGGTGAGTTGGGGTGCTGCATAAAACCAGAGATTGAAATGAGCACAGATAAAGTTCCTTAAGCCAAATATGGAATAGACAAGAGCTACTCCTTGCTCAACGAAATGGACTCAACACCGCATATTAAACGCCTAAGAATGTACCTGACTAGTAAGTATCTTAAAACCTATGGATTGCTATGTCTCCGAAAGAGAATCAAGCATGTGTACAGGGGCATAAACGCAGCAGTGATAGGATTGGAGAGGTTCGGTGAGCAAATGAAGACCCTTTGAAGTCATATTGCATGGTACCCATTCCACGGGTTTCAACTACCCAGGTTTAAGGTATTCTTCCTTCAGCTAAAACATGCATGTGGAACCTAGAGTATGATCAACCATGTGATCGGGAGACGTGTTCAAATATGTCTCAGTTTTCCTCCCCTGGTACTCGGGTGCAACATTCCAGACGCTTTACTAACACTCTCCCCACTTGGAGAGTCAGTCCCTTTAACCTCCTGTTTGGCCCAGTTTGCAATTTCTGCGGAAGATGAACAGGAATAGCGAGAACCAATGAGAGGCTAGCTGGAGGTGTCTGAACGGGCAAATTTAACTCTCATTTCCCACCAGGAAGAGGAATTAACCAAAGGCTCAGCATGCCGGGCCGGAACCAGATTAGGGCCTGAAGCCATCCTGCGGTGTTGCGGCCAGGTCACAAGAAAGCGAGTTGAAGAAAGGAGCTCAGGGGCACTGTAATTCACAAACCTGCAGAGTTATAAATGGCAGCTATCGTCCAAAAATAGACTGAAGTAAAGCTGCCAAGAGAACTTGAAAGCGGGGCAGAATTGCAGGAAACCGATTTCAGGAGGTAGACTGGAATTGCATTGAAAGCATAGGAAAAGAGGCAGAACGTCCACAATGATGCACTTGGCCAAAAAGGGCGTATGCGTTTTTTCCTGAATATATTCAGGAAAAAACGCATACGCCCTTTTTGGCCAACCAAGCAAGCTTGCAAAGGAAATGTACACTACAATGAAGTCTCAATACCCCCCGGTCAAAAGGGCCATCTGAAAAAAGTGTAAAATCCAGAAAGGCAGGACAGGCCATGGAGAACTGGGAGCCTTGTTATGGTGATGGGCGGGATGTAAATTGCCAACAACCACTCGGGAGAAGTGTATGGTGTTTCCTGAAACATCTAAAAAACAAAGCAACAGAACCTATGGCACTTCCACTTATGGTCCTATAGCTTAGGGAAATTAAAATCAAAAAGACACAGCCACCCCAAAGTTTGGAACGGCTCTGTTTACAAGAACCTCGTTTACAGTACAAGTTCAACATCGCAGAAAGTGAAAAATGGATAAAGAAGTTGTGGTATTTACTTACAAAGCAATATCACTCAGCAATGAAATCTGTGTCATCAGGCCCTTAGCAGCACAATGACTGGATTCAGGTATGATGATTCTAACTGAAATAAGTCACACAGAAAAAGAAACATCATAAGATATCAGTAATACACGGAATGTAAACTTGGCTACACAGGATCTGCATTCCAAAACAGAACAGGGTCTCAAATTTAGAAAACCAACTTATGCTTGCTTAAGGGGAAAGGTGAGTTGGGGTGCTGCATAAAACCAGAGATTGAAATGAGCACAGATAAAGTTCCTTAAGCCAAATATGGAATAGACAAGAGCTACTCCTTGCTCAAAGAAATGGACTCAAAACCCCATATTAAACCCCTAAGAATGTACCTGACTAGTAAGTATCTTAAAACCTATGGATTGCTATGTCTCCGAAAGAGAATCAAGCGTGTGTACAGGGGAATAAACGCAGCAGTGATAGGATTGGAGAGGTTCGGTGAGCAAATGAAGACCCTTTGAAGTCATATTGCATGGTACCCATTCCACGGGTCTCAACTCTCCAGGTTTAAGGTATTCTTCCTTCAGCTAAAACATGCATGTGGAACCCAGAGTATGATCAACCATGTGAACGGGAGACGTGTTCAAATATGTCTCAGTTTTCCTCCCCTGGTACTCAGGTGCAACATTCCAGACGCTTTACTAACACTCTCCCCACTTGGAGAGTCAGCGCCTTTAACCTCCTGTTTGGCCCAGTTTGCAATTTCTGCGGAAGATGAACAGGAATAGCGAGAACCAATGAGAGGCTAGCTGGAGGTGTCTGGACGGGCAAATTTAACTCTCATTTCCCAACAGGAAGAGGAAATAACCAAAGGCTCAGCGTGCCGTACTGGAACCAGATTAGGGCCTGAAGCCATCCTGCGGTGTTGCGGCCAGCTCAAAAGAAAGCGAGTTGAAGAAAGGAGCTCAGGGGCACTGTAATTCACAAACCTGCAGAGTTATAAATGACAGCTATCGTCCAAAAATAGACTGAAGTAAGGTTGCCAAGAGGACTTGAAAGCGGGGCAGAATTGCAGGATACCGATTTCAGGAGGTAGACTGGAATTGCATTGAAAGCATAGGAAAAGAGGCAGAACGTCCACAATGATGCACTTGGCCGAAAAGGGCGTATGAGTTTTTTCCTGAATATATTCAGGAAAAAACGCATACGCACTTTTTGGCCAACCAAGCAAGCTTGCAAAGGAAATCTGCACTACAATGAAGTCTCACTTCCCCCCAGTCAAAAGGGCCATCTGAAAAAAGTGTAAAATCCAGAAAGGCAGGACAGGCCATGGAGAACTGGGAGCCTTGTTATGCTGATGGGTGGGATGTAAATTGCCAACAACCACTCGGGAGAAGTGTATGGTGTTTCCTGAAACATCTAAAAAACAAAGCAACAGAACCTAGGGCACTTCCACTTATGGTCCTATAGCTTAGGGAAATTAAAATCAAAAAGACACAGCCACCCCAAAGTTTGGAACGGCTCTGTTTACAAGAACCTCGTTTACAGTACAAGTTCAACATCGCAGAAAGTGAAAAATGGATAAAGAAGTTGTGGTATTTACTTACAAAGCAATATCACTCAGCAATGAAATCTGTGTCATCAGGCCCTTAGCAGCACAATGAGTGGATTCAGGTATGATGATTCTAACTGAAATAAGTCACACAGAAAAAGAAACATCATAAGATATCAGTAATACACGGAATGTAAACTTGGCTACACAGGAACTGAATTACAGAACAGAACAGGGTCTCAAATTTAGAAAACCAACTTATGCTTGCTTAAGGGTAAAGGTGAGTTGGGGTGCTGCATAAAACCAGAGATTGAAATGAGCACAGATAAAGTTCCTTAAGTCAAATATGGAATAGACAAGAGCTACTCCTTGCTCAACGAAATGGACTCAACACCGCATATTAAACACCTAAGAATGTACCTGACTAGTAAGTATCTTAAAACCTATGGATTGCTATGTCTCCAAAAGAGAATCAAGCATGTGTACAGGGGCATAAACGCAGCAGTGATAGGATTGGAGAGGTTCGGTGAGCAAATGAAGACCCTTTGAAGTCATATTGCATGGTACCCATTCCACGGGTTTCAACTACCCAGGTTTAAGGTATTCTTCCTTCAGCTAAAACATGCATGTGGAACCCAGAGTATGATCAACCATGTGATCGGGAGACGTGTTCAAATATGTCTCAGTTTTCCTCCCCTGGTACTCGGGTGCAACATTCCAGACGCTTTACTAACACTCTCCCCACTTGGAGAGTCAGTCCCTTTAACCTCCTGTTTGGCCCAGTTTGCAATTTCTGCGGAAGATGAACAGGAATAGCGAGAACCAATGAGAGGCTAGCTGGAGGTGTCTGGACGGGCAAATTTAACTCTCATTTCCCACCAGGAAGTGGAATTAACCAAAGGCTCCGCATGCCGGGCCGGAACCAGATTAGGGCCTGAAGCCATCCTGCGGTGTTGCGGCCAGGTCACAAGAAAGCGAGTTGAAGAAAGGAGCTCAGGGGCACTGTAATTCACAAACCTGCAGAGTTATAAATGACAGCTATCGTCCAAAAATAGACTGAAGTAAGGCTGCCAAGAGGACTTGAAAGCGGGGCAGAATTGCAGGAAACCGATTTCAGGAGGTAGACTGGAATTGCATTGAAAGCATAGGAAAAGAGGCAGAACGTCCACAATGATGCACTTGGCCAAAAAGGGCGTATGCGTTTTTTCCTGAATATATTCAGGAAAAAACGCATACGCCCTTTTTGGCCAACCAAGCAAGCTTGCAAAGGAAATCTGCACTACAATGAAGTCTCACTTCCCCCCGGTCAAAAGGGCCATCTGAGAAAAGTGTAAAATCCAGAAAGGCAGGACAGGCCATGGAGAACTGGGAGCCTTGTTATAGTGATGGGCGGGATGTAAATTGCCAACAACCACTCGGGAGAAGTGTATGGTGTTTCCTGAAACATCTAAAAAACAAAGCAACAGAGCCTAGGGCACTTCCACTTATGGTCCTATAGCTTAGGGAAATTAAAATCAAAAAGACACAGCCACCCCAATGTTTGGGACGCCTCCGTTTACAAGAACCTCGTTTACCGTACAAGTTCAATATCACAGAAAGTGAAAAATGGATAAAGAACTTGTGGTACTTACGTACAATGCAGTATCACTCAGCAATGAAATCTATGTCATCAGGCCCGTAGCAGCATAATGAGTGGATTCAGGTACGATGATTCTAACTGAAATAAGTCACACAGAAAAAGAAACATCATAAGATATCACTAATACATGGAATGTAAACTTGGCTACACAGGAACTGCATTCCAAAACAGAACAGGGTCTCAAATTTAGAAAACCAACTTATGCTTGCTTAAGGGTAAAGGTGAGTTGGGGTGCTGCATAAAACCAGAGATTGAAATGAGCACAGATAAAGTTCCTTAAGTCAAATATGGAATAGACAAGAGCTACTCCTTGCTCAACGAAATGGACTCAACACCGCATATTAAACGCCTAAGAATGTACCTGACTAGTAAGTATCTTAAAACCTATGGATTGCTATGTCTCCGAAAGAGAATCAAGCATGTGTACAGGGGCATAAACGCAGCAGTGATAGGATTGGAGAGGTTCGGTGAGCAAATGAAGACCCTTTGAAATCATATTGCATGGTACCCATTACACGGGTCTCAACTCTCCAGGTTTAAGGTATTCTTCCTTCAGCTAAAACATGCATGTGGAACCCAAGTATGATCAACCATGTGAACGGGAGACGTGTTCAAATATGTCTCAGTTTTCCTCCCCTGGTACTCGGGTGCAACATTCCAGACGCTTTACTAACACTCTCCCCACTTGGAGAGTCAGCGCCTTTAACCTCCTGTTTGGCCCAGTTTGCAATTTCTGCGGAAGATGAACAGGAATAGCGAGAACCAATGAGAGGCTAGCTGGAGGTGTCTGGACCGGCAAATTTAACTCTCATTTCCCACCATGAAGAGGAATTAACCAAAGGCTCAGCGTGCCGTACCGGAACCAGATTAGGGCCTGAAGCCATCCTGCAGTGTTGCGGGCAGGTCACAAGAAAGCGAGTTGAAGAAAGGAGCTCAGGGGCACTGTAATTCACAAACCTGCAGAGTTATAAATGACAGCTATCGTCCAAAAATAGACTGAAGTAAGGTTGCCAAGAGGACTTGAAAGCGGGGCAGAATTGCAGGAAACCGATTTCAGGAGGTAGACTGGAATTGCATTGAAAGCATAGGAAAAGAGGCAGAACGTCCACAATGATGCACTTGGCCGAAAAGGGCGTATGAGTTTTTTCCTGAACATATTCAGGAAAAAACGCATACGCACTTTTTGGCCAACCAAGCAAGCTTGCAAAGGAAATCTGCACTACAATGAAGTCTCACTTCCCCCCAGTCAAAAGGGCCATCTGAAAAAAGTGTAAAATCCAGAAAGGCAGGACAGGCCATGGAGAACTGGGAGCCTTGTTATGCTGATGGGTGGGATGTAAATTGCCAACAACCACTCGGGAGAAGTGTATGGTGTTTCCTGAAACATCTAAAAAACAAAGCAACAGAACCTAGGGCACTTCCACTTATGGTCCTATAGCTTAGGGAAATTAAAATCAAAAAGACACAGCCACCCCAAAGTTTGGAACGGCTCTGTTTACAAGAACCTCGTTTACAGTACAAGTTCAACATCGCAGAAAGTGAAAAATGGATAAAGAAGTTGTGGTATTTACTTACAAAGCAATATCACTCAGCAATGAAATCTGTGTCATCAGGCCCTTAGCAGCACAATGAGTGGATTCAGGTATGATGATTCTAACTGAAGTAAGTCACACAGAAAAAGAAACATCATAAGATATCAGTAATACACGGAATGTAAACTTGGCTACACAGGAACTGAATTACAGAACAGAACAGGGTCTCAAATTTAGAAAACCAACTTATGCTTGCTTAAGGGTAAAGGTGAGTTGGGGTGCTGCATAAAACCAGAGATTGAAATGAGCACAGATAAAGTTCCTTAAGTCAAATATGGAATAGACAAGAGCTACTACTTGCTCAACGAAATGGACTCAACACCGCATATTAAACACCTAAGAATGTACCTGACTAGTAAGTATCTTAAAACCTATGGATTGCTATGTCTCCGAAAGAGAATCAAGCATGTGTACAGGGGCATAAACGCAGCAGTGATAGGATTGGAGAGGTTCGGTGAGCAAATGAAGACCCTTTGAAGTCATATTGCATGGTACCCATTCCACGGATTTCAACTACCCAGGTTTAAGGTATTCTTCCTTCAGCTAAAACATGCATGTGGAACCTAGAGTATGATCAACCATGTGATCGGGAGACGTGTTCAAATATGTCTCAGTTTTCCTCCCCTGGTACTCGGGTGCAACATTCCAGACGCTTTACTAACACTCTCCCCACTTGGAGAGTCAGTCCCTTTAACCTCCTGTTTGGCCCAGTTTGCAATTTCTGCGGAAGATGAACAGGAATAGCGAGAACCAATGAGAGGCTAGCTGGAGGTGTCTGAACGGGCAAATTTAACTCTCATTTCCCACCAGGAAGAGGAATTAACCAAAGGCTCAGCATGCCGGGCCGGAACCAGATTAGGGCCTGAAGCCATCCTGCGGTGTTGCGGCCAGCTCAAAAGAAAGCGAGTTGAAGAAAGGAGCTCAGGGGCACTGTAATTCACAAACCTGCAGAGTTATAAATGACAGCTATCGTCCAAAAATAGACTGAAGTAAGGCTGCCAAGAGGACTTGAAAGCGGGGCAGAATTGCAGGAAACCGATTTCAGGAGGTAGACTGGAATTGCATTGAAAGCATAGGAAAAGAGGCAGAACGTCCACAATGATGCACTTGGCCAAAAAGGGCGTATGCGTTTTTTCCTGAATATATTCAGGAAAAAACGCATACGCCCTTTTTGGCCAACCAAGCAAGCTTGCAAAGGAAATCTACACTACAATGAAGTCTCACTTCCCCCCGGTCAAAAGGGCCATCTGAAAAAAGTGTAAAATCCAGAAAGGCAGGACAGGCCATGGAGAACTGGGAGCCTTGTTATGCTGATGGGCGGGATGTAAATTGCCAACAACCACTCGGGAGAAGTGTATGGTGTTTCCTGAAACATCTAAAAAACAAAGCAACAGAGCCTAGAGCACTTCCACTTATGGTCCTATAGCTTAGGGAAATTAAAATCCAAAAGACACAGCCACCCCAAATTTTGGGACGCCTCCGTTTACAAGAACCTCGTTTACCGTACAAGTTCAATATCACAGAAAGTGAAAAATGGATAAAGAACTTGTGGTACTTACGTACAATGCAGTATCACTCAGCAATGAAATCTATGTCATCAGGCCCGTAGCAGCATAATGAGTGGATTCAGGTACGATGATTCTAACTGAAATAAGTCACACAGAAAAAGAAACATCATAAGATATCACTAATACACGGAATGTAAACTTGGCTACACAGGAACCGCATTACAAAACAGAACAGGGTCTCAAATTTAGAAAACCAACTTATGCTTGCTTAAGGGGAAAGGTGAGTTGGGGTGCTGCATAAAACCAGAGATTGAAATGAGCAAAGATAAAGTTCCTTAAGCCAAATATGGAATAGACAAGAGCTACTCCTTGCTCAACGAAATGGACTCAACACCCCATATTAAACGCCTAAGAATGTACCTGACTAGTAAGTATCTTAAAACCTATGGATTGCTATGTCTCCAAAAGAGAATCAAGCATGTGTACAGGGGCATAAACGCAGCAGTGATAGGATTGGAGAGGTTCGGTGAGCAAATGAAGACCCTTTGAAGTCATATTGCATGGTACCCATTCCACGGGTCTCAACTCTCCAGGTTTAAGGTATTCTTCCTTCAGCTAAAACATGCATGTGGAACCCAGAGTATGATCAACCATGTGAACGGGAGACGTGTTCAATTATGTCTCAGTTTTCCTCCCCTGGTACTCGGGTGCAACATTCCAGACGCTTTACTAACACTCTCCCCACTTGGAGCGTCAGTCCCTTTAACCTCCTGTTTGGCCCAGTTTGCAATTTCTGCGGAAGATGAACAGGAATAGCGAGAACCAATGAGAGACTAGCTGGAGGTGTCTGGACGGGCAAATTTAACTCTCATTTCCCACCAGGAAGAGGAAATAACCAAATGCTCAGCGTGCCGGCCCGGAACCAGATTAGGGCCTGAAGCCATCCTGCGGTGTTGCGGCCAGCTCAAAAGAAAGCGAGTTGAAGAAAGGAGCTCAGGGGCACTGTAATTCACAAACCTGCAGAGTTATAAATGACAGCTATCGTCCAAAAATAGACTGAAGTAAGGCTGCCAAGAGGACTTGAAAGCGGGGCAGAATTGCAGGAAACTGATTTCAGGAGGTAGACAGGAATTGCACTGAAAGCATAGGAAAAGAGGCAGAACGTCCACAATGATGCACTTGGCCAAAAAGGGCGTATGCGTTTTTTCCTGAATATATTCAGGAAAAAACGCATACGCCCTTTTTGGCCAACCAAGCAAGCTTGCAAAGGAAATCTGCACTACAATGAAGTCTCACTTCCCCCCGGTCAAAAGGGCCATCTGAAAAAAGTGTAAAATCCAGAAAGGCAGGACAGGCCATGGAGAACTGGGAGCCTTGTTATGCTGATGGGCGGGATGTAAATTGCCAACAACCACTGGGGAGAAGTGTATGGTGTTTCCTGAAACATCTAAAAAACAAAGCAACAGAACCTAGGGCACTTCCACTTATGGTCCTATAGCTTAGGGAAATTAAAATGAAAAAGACACAGCCACCCCAAAGTTTGGAACGGCTCTGTTTACAAGAACCTCGTTTACAGTACAAGTTCAACATCGCAGAAAGTGAAAAATGGATAAAGAAGTTGTGGTATTTACTTACAAAGCAATATCACTCAGCAATGAAATCTGTGTCATCAGGCCCTTAGCAGGACAATGAGTGGATTCAGGTATGATGATTCTAACTGAAATAAGTCACACAGAAAAAGAAACATCATAAGATATCAGTAATACACGGAATGGAAACTTGGCTATACAGGAACTGAATTACAGAACAGAACAGGGTCTCAAATTTAGAAAACCAACTTATGCTTGCTTAAGGGTAAAGGTGAGTTGGGGTGCTGCATAAAACCAGAGATTGAAATGAGCACAGATAAAGTTCCTTAAGCCAAATATGGAATAGACAAGAGCTACTCCTTGCTCAACGAAATGGACTCAACACCGCATATTAAACGCCTAAGAATGTACCTGACTAGTAAGAATCTTAAAACCTATGGATTGCTATGTCTCCGAAAGAGAATCAAGCATGTGTACAGGGGCATAAACACAGCAGTGATAGGATTGGAGAGGTTCGGTGAGCAAATGAAGACCCTTTGAAGTCATATTGCATGGTACCCATTACACGGGTCTCAACTCTCGAGGTTTAAGGTATTCTTCCTTCAGCTAAAACATGCATGTGGAACCCAAGTATGATCAACCATGTGAACGGGAGACGTGTTCAAATATGTCTCAGTTTTCCTCCCCTGGTACTCGGGTGCAACATTCCAGACGCTTTACTAACACTCTCCCCACTTGGAGAGTCAGTCCCTTTAACCTCCTGTTTGGCCCAGTTTGCAATTTCTGCGGAAGATGAACAGGAATAGCGAGAACCAATGAGAGGCTAGCTGGAGGTGTCTGGACGGGCAAATTTAACTCTCATTTCCCACCAGGAAGAGGAATTAAGCAAAGGCTCAGCATGCCGGGCCGGAACCAGATTAGGGCCTGAAGCCATCCTGCGGTGTTGCGGCCAGGTCACAAGAAAGCGAGTTGAAGAAAGGAGTTCAGGGGCACTGTAATTCACAAACCTGCAGAGTTATAAATGACAGCTATCGTCCAAAAATAGACTGAAGTAAGGCTGCCAAGAGGACTTGAAAGCGGGGCAGAATTGCAGGAAACCGATTTCAGGAGGTAGACTGGAATTGCATTGAAAGCATAGGAAAAGAGGCAGAACGTCCACAATGATGCACTTGGCCAAAAAGGGCGTATGCGTTTTTTCCTGAATATATTCAGGAAAAAACGCATACGCCCTTTTTGGCCAACCAAGCAAGCTTGCAAAGGAAATCTGCACTACAATGAAGTCTCACTTCCCCCCGGTCAAAAGGGCCATCTGAAAAAAGTGTAAAATCCAGAAAGGCAGGACAGGCCATGGAGAACTGGGAGCCTTGTTATGCTGATGGGCGGGATGTAAATTGCCAACAACCACTCGGGAGAAGTGTATGGTGTTTCCTGAAACATCTAAAAAACAAAGCAACAGAACCTAGGGCACTTCCACTTATGGTCCTATAGCTTAGGGAAATTAAAATCAAAAAGACACAGCCACCCCAAAGTTTGGAACGGCTCTGTTTACAAGAACCTCGTTTACAGTACAAGTTCAACATCGCAGAAAGTGAAAAATGGATAAAGAAGTTGTGGTATTTACTTACAAAGCAATATCACTCAGCAATGAAATCTGTGTCATCAGGCCCTTAGCAGCACAATGAGTGGATTCAGGTATGATGATTCTAACTGAAATAAGTCACACAGAAAAAGAAACATCATAAGATATCAGTAATACACGGAATGTAAACTTGGCTACACAGGAACTGAATTACAGAACAGAACAGGGTCTCAAATTTAGAAAACCAACGTATTCTTGCTTAAGGGTAAAGGTGAGTTGGGGTGCTGCATAAAACCAGAGATTGAAATGAGCACAGATAAAGTTCCTTAAGCCAAATATGGAATAGACAAGAGCTACTCCTTGCTCAACGAAATGGACTCAACACCCCATATTAAACGCCTAAGAATGTACCTGACTAGTAAGTATCTTAAAACCTATGGATTGCTATGTCTCTGAAAGAGAATCAAGCATGTGTACAGGGGCATAAACGCAGCAGTGATAGGATTGGAGAGGTTCGGTGAGCAGATGAAGACCCTTTGAAGTCATATTGCATGGTACCCATTCCACGGGTTTCAACTACCCAGGTTTAAGGTATTCTTCCTTCAGCTAAAACATGCATGTGGAACCTAGAGTATGATCAACCATGTGATCGGGAGACGTGTTCAAATATGTCTCAGTTTTCCTCCCCTGGTACTCGGGTGCAACATTCCAGACGCTTTACTAACACTCTCCCCACTTGGAGAGTCAGTCCCTTTAACCTCCTGTTTGGCCCAGTTTGCAATTTCTGCGGAAGATGAACAGGAATAGCGAGAACCAATGAGAGGCTAGCTGGAGGTGTCTGGACGGGCAAATTTAACTCTCATTTCCCACCAGGAAGAGGAATTAACCAAAGGCTCAGCATGCCGGGCCGGAACCAGATTAGGGCCTGAAGCCATCCTGCGGTGTTGCGGCCAGGTCACAAGAAAGCGAGTTGAAGAAAGGAGCTCAGGGGCACTGTAATTCACAAACCTGCAGAGTTATAAATGACAGCTATCGTCCAAAAATAGACTGAAGTAAGGCTGCCAAGAGGACTTGAAAGCGGGGCAGAATTGCAGGAAACCGATTTCAGGAGGTAGACTGAAATTGCATTGAAAGCATAGGAAAAGAGGCAGAACGTCCACAATGATGCACTTGGCCAAAAAGGGCGTATGCGTTTTTTCCTGAATATATTCAGGAAAAAACGCATACGCCCTTTTTGGCCAACCAAGCAAGCTTGCAAAGGAAATCTGCACTACAATGAAGTCTCACTTCCCCCCGGTCAAAAGGGCCATCTGAAAAAAGTGTAAAATCCAGAAAGGCAGGACAGGCCATGGAGAACTGGGAGCCTTGTTATGCTGATGGGCGGGATGTAAATTGCCAACAACCACTCGGGAGAAGTGTATGGTGTTTCCTGAAACATCTAAAAAACAAAGCAACAGAACCTAGGGCACTTCCACTTATGGTCCTATAGCTTAGGGAAATTAAAATCAAAAAGACACAGCCACCCCAAAGTTTGGGACGCCTCTGTTTACAAGAACCTCGTTTACAGTACAAGTTTAACATCACAGAAAGTGAAAAATGGATAAAGAACTTGTGGTACTTACGTACAATGCAGTATCACTCAGCAATGAAATCTATGTCATCAGGCCCGTAGCAGCATAATGAGTGGATTCAGGTACGATGATTCTAACTGAAATAAGTCACACAGAAAAAGAAACATCATAAGATATCACTAATACACGGAATGTAAACTTGGCTACACAGGAACTGCATTCCAAAACAGAACAGGGTCTCAAATTCAGAAAACCAACTTATGCTTGCTTAAGGGGAAAGGTGAGTTGGTGTGCTGCATAAAACCAGAGATTGAAATGAGCACAGATAAAGTTCCTTAAGCCAAATATGGAATAGACAAGAGCTACTCCTTGCTCAACGAAATGGACTCAACACCCCATATTAAACGCCTAAGAATGTACCTGACTAGTAAGTATCTTAAAACCTATGGATTGCTATGTCTCCAAAAGAGAATCAAGCGTGTGTACAGGGGAATAAACGCAGCAGTGATAGGATTGGAGAGGTTCGGTGAGCAAATGAAGACCCTTTGAAGTCATATTGCATGGTACCCATTCCACGGGTCTCAACTCTCCATGTTTAAGGTATTCTTCCTTCAGCTAAAACATGCATGTGGAACCCAGAGTATGATCAACCATGTGAACGGGAGACGTGTTCAAATATGTCTCAGTTTTCCTCCCCTGGTACTCGGGTGCAACATTCCAGACGCTTTACTAACACTCTCCCGACTTGGAGAGTCAGTCCCTTTAACCTCCTGTTTGGCCCAGTTTGCAATTTCTGCGGAAGATGAACAGGAATAGCGAGAACCAATGAGAGGCTAGCTGGAGGTGTCTGGACGGGCAAATTTAACTCTCATTTCCCACCAGGAAGAAGAATTAACCAAAGGCTCAGCATGCCGGGCCGGAACCAGATTAGGGCCTGAAGCCATCCTGCGGTGTTGCGGCCAGGTCACAAGAAAGCGAGTTGAAGAAAGGAGCTCAGGGGCACTGTAATTCACAAACCTGCAGAGTTATAAATGACAGCTATCGTCCAAAAATAGACTGAAGTAAGGCTGCCAAGAGGACTTGAAAGCAGGGCAGAATTGCAGGAAACCGATTTCAGGAGGTAGACTGGAATTGCATTGAAAGCATAGGAAAAGAGGCAGAACGTCCACAATGATGCACTTGGCCAAAAAGGGCGTATGCGTTTTTTCCTGAATATATTCAGGAAAAAACTCATACGCCCTTTTTGGCCAACCAAGCAAGCTTGCAAAGGAAATCTGCACTACAATGAAGTCTCACTTCCCCCCGGTCAAAAGGGCCATCTGAAAAAAGTGTAAAATCCAGAAAGGCAGGACAGGACATGGAGAACTGGGAGCCTTGTTATGCTGATGGGCGGGATGTAAATTGCCAACAACCACTGGGGAGAAGTGTATGGTGTTTCCTGAAACATCTAAAAAACAAAGCAACAGAGCCTAGGGCACTTCCACTTATGGTCCTATAGCTTAGGGAAATTAGAATCAAAAAGACACAGCCACCCCAAAGTTTGGAACGGCTCTGTTTACAAGAACCTCGTTTACAGTACAAGTTCAACATCGCAGAAAGTGAAAAATGGATAAAGAAGTTGGGGTATTTACTTACAAAGCAATATCACTCAGCAATGAAATCTGTGTCATCAGGCCCTTAGCAGCACAATGAGTGGATTCAGGTATGATGATTCTAACTGAAGTAAGTCACACAGAAAAAGAAACATCATAAGATATCAGTAATACACGGAATTTAAACTTGGCTACACAGGAACTGAATTACAGAACAGAACAGGGTCTCAAATTTAGAAAACCAACTTATGCTTGCTTAAGGGTAAAGGTGAGTTGGGGTGCTGCATAAAACCAGAGATTGAAATGAGCACAGATAAAGTTCCTTAAGTCAAATATGGAATAGACAAGAGCTACTCCTTGCTCAACGAAATGGACTCAACACCGCATATTAAACGCCTAAGAATGTACCTGACTAGTAAGTATCTTAAAACCTATGGATTGCTATGTCTCCGAAAGAGAATCAAGCATGTGTACAGGGGCATAAACGCAGCAGTGATAGGATTGGAGAGGTTCGGTGAGCAAATGAAGACCCTTTGAAGTCATATTGCATGGTACCCATTACACGGGTCTTAACTCTCCAGGTTTAAGGTATTCTTCCTTCAGCTAAAACATGCATGTGAACCCAAGTATGATCAACCATGTGAATGGGAGACGTGTTCAAATATGTCTCAGTTTTCCTCCCCTGGTACTCGGGTGCAATATTCCAGACGCTTTACTAACACTCTCCCCACTTGGAGAGTCAGCGCCTTTAACCTCCTGTTTGGCCCATTTTGCAATTTCTGCGGAAGATGAACAGGAATAGCGAGAACCAATGAGAGGCTAGCTGGAGGTGTCTGGACGGGCAAATTTAACTCTCATTTCCCACCAGGAAGAGGAAATAACCAAAGGCTCAGCGTGCCGGGCCGGAACCAGATTAGGGCCTGAAGCCAGCCTGCGGTGTTGCGGCCAGGTCACAAGAAAGCAAGTTGAAGAAAGGAGTTCAGGGGCACTGTAATTCACAAACCTGCAGAGTTATAAATGACAGCTATCGTCCAAAAATAGACTGAAGTAAGGCTGCCAAGAGGACTTGAAAGCGGGGCAGAATTGCAGGAAACCGATTTCAGGAGCTAGACTGGAATTGCATTGAAAGCATAGGAAAAGAGGCAGAAAGTCCACAATGATGCACTTGGCCAAAAAGGGCGTATGCGTTTTTTCCTGAATATATTCAGGAAAAAACGCATACGCCCTTTTTGGCCAACCAAGCAAGCTTGCAAAGGAAATCTGCACTACAATGAAGTCTCACTTCCCCCCGGTCAAAAGGGCCATCTGAAAAAAGTGTAAAATCCAGAAAGGCAACAGGCCATTGAGAACTGGGAGCCTTGTTATGCTGCAGGGCGGGATGTAAATTGCCAACAGACACTTGGGAGAAGTGTATGGTGTTTCCTGAAACATCTAAAAAACAAAGCAACAGAGCCTAGGGCACTTCCACTTATGGTCCTATAGCTTAGGGAAATTAAAATCAAAAAGACACAGCTCCCCAGAGTTTGGAACGGCTCTGTTTACAAGAACCTCGTTTACAGTACAAGTTCAACATCGCAGAAAGTGAAAAATGGATAAAGAAGTTGTGGTATTCACTTACAAAGCAATATCACTCAGCAATGAAATCTATGTCATCAGGCCCTTAGCAGCACAATGAGTGGATTCAGGTATGATGATTCTAACTGAAATAAGTCACACAGAAAAAGAAACATCATCAGATATCAGTAATACACGGAATGGAAACTTGGCTACACAGGAACTGAAATACAGAACAGAACAGGGTCTCAAATTTAGAAAGACAACTTATGCTTGCTTAAGGGTAAAGGTGAGTTGAGGTGCTGCATAAAACCAGAGATTGAAATGAGCACAGATAAAGTTCCTTAAGCCAAATATGGAATAGACAAGAGCTACTCCTTGCTCAACGAAATGGACTCAACACCGCATATTAAACGCCTAAGAATGTACCTGACTTGTAAGTATCTTAAAACCTATGGATTGCTATGTCTCCAAAAGAGAATCAAGCATGTGTACAGGGGCATAAACGCAGCAGTGATAGGATTGGAGAGGTTCGGTGAGCAAATGAAGACCCTTTGAAGTCATATTGCATGGTACCCATTCCACGGGTTTCAACTACCCAGGTTTAAGGTATTCTTCCTTCAGCTAAAACATGCATGTGGAACCTAGAGTATGATCAACCATGTGATCGGGAGACGTGTTCAAATATGTCTCAGTTTTCCTCCCCTGGTACTCGGGTGCAACATTCCAGACGCTTTACTAACACTCTCCCCACTTGGAGAGTCAGTCCCTTTAACCTCCTGTTTGGCCCAGTTTGCAATTTCTGCGGAAGATGAACAGGAATAGCGAGAACCAATGAGAGGCTAGCTGGAGGTGTCTGGACGGGCAAATTTAACTCTCATTTCCCACCAGGAAGAGGAATTAACCAAAGGCTCAGCATGCCGGGCCGGAACCAGATTAGGGCCTGAAGCCATCCTGCGGTGTTGCGGCCAGGTCACAAGAAACGAGTTGAAGAAAGGAGCTCAGGGGCACTGTAATTCACAAACCTGCAGAGTTATAAATGACAGCTATCGTCCAAAAATAGACTGAAGTAAGGCTGCCAAGAGGACTTGAAAGCGGGGCAGAATTGCAGGAAACCGATTTCAGGAGGTAGACTGGAATTGCATTGAAAGCATAGGAAAAGAGGCAGAACGTCCACAATGATGCACTTGGCCAAAAAGGGCGTATGCGTTTTTTCCTGAATATATTCAGGAAAAAACGCATACGCCCTTTTTGGCCAACCAAGCAAGCTTGCAAAGGAAATCTGCACTACAATGAAGTCTCACTTCCCCCCGGTCAAAAGGGCCATCTGAAAAAAGTGTAAAATCCAGAAAGGCAGGACAGGCCATGGAGAACTGGGAGCCTTGTTATGCTGATGGGCGGGATGTAAATTGCCAACAACCACTCGGGAGAAGTGTATGGTGTTTCCTGAAACATCTAAAAAACAAAGCAACAGAACCTAGGGCACTTCCACTTATGGTCCTATAGCTTAGGGAAATTAAAATCTAAAAGACACAGCCACCCCAAAGTTTCGAACGGCTCTGTTTACAAGAACCTCGTTTACAGTACAAGTTCAACATCGCAGAAAGTGAAAAATGGATAAAGAAATTGTGGTATTTTCTTACAAATCAATATCACTCAGCAATGAAATCTGTGTCATCAGGCCCTTAGCAGCACAATGAGTGGATTCAGGTATGATGATTCTAACTGAAGTAAGTCACACAGAAAAAGAAACATCATAAGATATCAGTAATACACGGAATGTAAACTTGGCTACACAGGAACTGAATTACAGAACAGAACAGGGACTCAAATTTAGAAAACCAACTTATGCTTGCTTAATGGTAAAGGTGAGTTGGGGTGCTGCATAAAACCAGAGATTGAAATGAGCACAGATAAAGTTCCTTAAGTCAAATATGGAATAGACAAGAGCTACTCCTTGCTCAACGAAATGGACTCAACACCGCATATTAAACGCCTAAGAATGTACCTGACTAGTAAGTATCTTAAAACCTATGGATTGCTATGCCTCCGAAAGAGAATCAAGCATGTGTACAGGGGCATAAACGCAGCAGTGATAGGATTGGAGAGGTTCGGTGAGCAAATGAAGACCCTTTGAAGTCATATTGCATGGTACCCATTCCACGGGTTTCAACTACCCAGGTTTAACGTATTCTTCCTTCAGCTAAAACATGCATGTGGAATCTAGAGTATGATCAACCATGTGATCGGGAGACGTGTTCAAATATGTCTCAGTTTTCGTACCCTGGTACTCGGGTGCAACATTCCAGATGCTTTACTAACACTCTCCCGACTTGGAGAGTCAGTCCCTTTAACCTCCTGTTTGGCCCAGTTTGCAATTTCTGCGGAAGATGAACAGGAATAGCGAGAACCAATGAGAGGCTAGCTGGAGGTGTCTGGACGGGCAAATTTAACTCTCATTTCCCACCAGGAAGAGGAATTAACCAAAGGCTCAGCATGCCGGGCCGGAAACAGATTAGGGCCTGAAGCCATCCTGCGGTGTTGCGGCCAGGTCACAAGAAAGCGAGTTGAAGAAAGGAGCTCAGGGGCACTGTAATTCACAAACCTGCAGAGTTATAAATGACAGCTATCGTCCAAAAATAGACTGAAGTAAGGCTGCCAAGAGGACTTGAAAGCGGGGCAGAATTGCAGGAAACCGATTTCAGGAGGTAGACTGGAATTGCATTGAAAGCATAGGAAAAGAGGCAGAACGTCCACAATGATGCACTTGGCCAAAAAGGGCGTATGCGTTTTTTCCTGAATATATTCAGGAAAAAACGCATACGCCCTTTTTGGCCAACCAAGCAAGCTTGCAAAGGAAATCTGCACTACAATGAAGTCTCACTTCCCCCCGGTCAAAAGGGCCATCTGAAAAAAGTGTAAAATCCAGAAAGGCAGGACAGGCCATGGAGAACTGGGAGCCTTGTTATGCTGATGGGTGGGATGTAAATTGCCAACAGACACTCGGGAGAAGTGTATGGTGTTTCTTGAAACATCTAAAAAACAAAACAACAGAACCTAGGGCACTTCCACTTATGGTCCTATAGCTTAGGGAAATTAAAATCAAAAAGACACAGCCACCCCAAAGTTTGGAACGGCTCTGTTTACAAGAACCTCGTTTACAGTACAAGTTCAACATCACAGAAAGTGAAAAATGGATAAAGAACTTGTGGTACTTACGTACAATGCAGTATCACTCAGCAATGAAATCTATGTCATCAGGCCCTTAGAAGCATAATGAGTAGATTCAGGTACGATGATTCTAACTGAAATAAGTCACACAGAAAAAGAAACATCATAAGATATCACTAATACACGGAATGTAAACTTGGCTACACAGGAATTGCATTTCAAAACAGAACAGGGTCTCAAATTTAGAAAACCAACTTATGCTTGCTTAAGGGGAAAGGTGAGTTGGGGTGCTGCATAAAACCAGAGATTGAAATGAGCACAGATAAAGTTCCTTAAGCCAAATATGGAATAGACAAGAGCTACTCCTTGCTCAACGAAATGGACTCAAAACCCCATATTAAACCCCTAAGAATGTACCTGACTAGTAAGTATCTTAAAACCTATGGATTGCTATGTCTCCAAAAGAGAATCAAGCGTGTGTACAGGGGAATAAACGCAGCAGTGATAGGATTGGAGAGGTTCGGTGAGCAAATGAAGACCCTTTGAAGTCATATTGCATGGTACCCATTCCACGGGTTTCAACTACCCAGGTTTTAGGTATTCTTCCTTCAGCTAAAACATGCATGTGGAACCCAGAGTATGATCAACCGTGTGAACAAGAGACGTGTTCAAATATGTCTCAGTTTTCCTCCCCTGGTACTCGGGTGCAACATTCCAGACGCTTTACTAACACTCTCCCGACTTGGAGAGTCAGTCCCTTTAACCTCCTGTTTGGCCCAGTTTGCAATTTCTGCGGAAGATGAACAGGAATAGCGAGAACCAATGAGAGGCTAGCTGGAGGTGTCTGGACGGGCAAATTTAACTCTCATTTCCCACCAGGAAGAGGAATTAACCAAAGGCTCAGCATGCCGGGCCGGAACCAGATTAGGGCCTGAAGCCATCCTGCGGTGTTGCGGCCAGGTCACAAGAAAGCGAGTTGAAGAAAGGAGCTCAGGGGCACTGTAATTCACAAACCTGCAGAGTTATAAATGACAGCTATCGTCCAAAAATAGACTGAAGTAAGGCTGCCAAGAGGACTTGAAAGCGGGGCAGAATTGCAGGAAACCGATTTCAGGAGCTAGACTGGAATTGCATTGCAAGCATAGGAAAAGAGGCAGAACGTCCACAATGATGCACTTGGCCAAAAAGGGCGTATGCGTTTTTTCCTGAATATATTCAGGAAAAAACGCATACGCCCTTTTTGGCCAACCAAGCAAGCTTGCAAAGGAAATCTGCACTACAGTGAAGTCTCACTTCCCCCCGGTCAAAAGGGCCATCTGAAAAAAGTGTAAAATCCAGAAAGGCAGGACAGGCCATGGAGAACTGGGAGCCTTGTTATGGTGATGGGCGGGATGTAAATTGCCAACAACCACTCGGGAGAAGTGTATGGTGTTTCCAGAAACATCTAAAAAACAAAGCAACAGAACCTAGGGCACTTCCACTTATGGTCCTATAGCTTAGGGAAATTAAAATCAAAAAGACACAGCCACCCCAAAGTTTGGAACGGCTCTGTTTACAAGAACCTCGTTTACAGTACAAGTTCAACATCGCAGAAAGTGAAAAATGGATAAAGAAGTTGTGGTATTTACTTACAAAGCAATATCACTCAGCAATGAAATCTGTGTCATCAGGCCCTTAGCAGCACAATGACTGGATTCAGGTATGATGATTCTAACTGAAATAAGTCACACAGAAAAAGAAACATCATAAGATATCAGTAATACACGGAATGTAAACTTGGCTACACAGGAACTGCATTCCAAAACAGAACAGGGTCTCAAATTTAGAAAACCAACTTATGCTTGCTTAAGGGGAAAGGTGAGTTGGGGTGCTGCATAAAACCAGAGATTGAAATGAGCACAGATAAAGTTCCTTAAGCCAAATATGGAATAGACAAGAGCTACTCCTTGCTCAACGAAATGGACTCAAAACCCCATATTAAACCCCTAAGAATGTACCTGACAAGTAAGTATCTTAAAACCTATGGATTGCTATGTCTCCGAAAGAGAATCAAGCGTGTGTACAGGGGAATAAACGCAGCAGTGATAGGATTGGAGAGGTTCGGTGAGCAAATGAAGACCCTTTGAAGTCATATTGCATGGTACCCATTCCACGGGTCTCAACTCACCAGGTTTAAGGTATTCTTCCTTCAGCTAAAACATACATGTGGAACCCAGAGTATGATCAACCATGTGAACGGGAGACGTGTTCAAATATGTCTCAGTTTTCCTCCCCTGGTACTCGGGTGCAACATTCCAGACGCTTTACTAACACTCTCCCCACTTGGAGAGTCAGTCCCTTTAACCTCCTGTTTGGCCCAGTTTGCAATTTCTGCGGAAGATGAACAGGAATAGCGAGAACCAATGAGAGGCTAGCTGGAGGTGTCTGGACGGGCAAATTTAACTCTCATTTCCCACCAGGAAGAGGAATTAACCAAAGGCTCAGCATGCCGGGCCGGAACCAGATTAGGGCCTGAAGCCATCCTGCGGTGTTGCGGCCAGGTCACAAGAAAGCGAGTTGAAGAAAGGAGCTCAGGGGCACTGTAATTCACAAACCTGCAGAGTTATAAATGACAGCTATCGTCCAAAAATAGACTGAAGTAAGGCTGCCAAGAGGACTTGAAAGCGGGGCAGAATTGCAGGAAACCGATTTCAGGAGGTAGACTGGAATTGCATTGAAAGCATAGGAAAAGAGGCACAACGTCCACAATGATGCACTTGGCCAAAAAGGGCGTATGCGTTTTTTCCTGAATATATTCAGGAAAAAACGCATACGCCCTTTTTGGCCAACCAAGCAAGCTTGCAAAGGAAATCTGCACTACAATGAAGTCTCACTTCCCCCCGGTCAAAAGGGCCATCTGAAAAAAGTGTAAAATCCAGAAAGGCAGGACAGGCCATGGAGAACTGGGAGCCTTGTTATGCTGATGGGCGGGATGTAAATTGCCAACAACCACTCGGGAGAAGTGTATGGTGTTTCCTGAAACATCTAAAAAACAAAGCAACAGAACCTAGGGCACTTCCACTTATGGTCCTATAGCTTAGGGAAATTAAAATCAAAAAGACACAGCCACCCCAAAGTTTGGAACGGCTCTGTTTACAAGAACCTCGTTTACAGTACAAGTTCAACATCGCAGAAAGTGAAAAATGGATAAAGAAGTTGTGGTATTTACTTACAAAGCAATATCACTCAGCAATGAAATCTGTGTCATCAGGCCCTCAGCAGCACAATGAGTGGATTCAGGTATGATGATTCTAACTGAAATAAGTCACACAGAAAAAGAAACATCATAAGATATCAGTAATACACGGAATGTAAACTTGGCTACACAGGAACTGAATTACAGAACAGAACAGGGTCTCAAATTTAGAAAACCAACTTATTCTTGCTTAAGGGTAAAGGTGAGTTGGGGTGCTGCATAAAACCAGAGATTGAAATGAGCACAGATAAAGTTCCTTAAGCCAAATATGGAATAGACAAGAGCTACTCCTTGCTCAACGAAATGGACTCAACACCGCATATTAAACGCCTAAGAATGTACCTGACTAGTAAGTATCTTAAAACCTATGGATTGCTATGTCTCCGAAAGAGAATCAAGCATGTGTACAGGGGCATAAACGCAGCAGTGATAGGATTGGAGAGGTTCGGTGAGCAAATGAAGACCCTTTGAAGTCATATTGCATGGTACCCATTCCACGGGTTTCAACTACCCAGGTTTAAGGTATTCTTCCTTCAGCTAAAACATGCATGTGGAACCTAGAGTATGATCAACCATGTGATCGGGAGACGTGTTCAAATATGTCTCAGTTTTCCTCCCCTGGTACTCGGGTGCAACATTCCAGACGCTTTACTAACACTCTCCCCACTTGGAGAGTCAGTCCCTTTAACCTCCTGTTTGGCCCAGTTTGCAATTTCTGCGGAAGATGAACAGGAATAGCGAGAACCAATGAGAGGCTAGCTGGAGGTGTCTGAACGGGCAAATTTAACTCTCATTTCCCACCAGGAAGAGGAATTAACCAAAGGCTCAGCATGCCGGGCCGGAACCAGATTAGGGCCTGAAGCCATCCTGCGGTGTTGCGGCCAGCTCAAAAGAAAGCGAGTTGAAGAAAGGAGCTCAGGGGCACTGTAATTCACAAACCTGCAGAGTTATAAATGACAGCTATCGTCCAAAAATAGACTGAAGTAAGGCTGCCAAGAGGACTTGAAAGCGGGGCAGAATTGCAGGAAACCGATTTCAGGAGGTAGACTGGAATTGCATTGAAAGCATAGGAAAAGAGGCAGAACGTCCACAATGATGCACTTGGCCAAAAAGGGCGTATGCGTTTTTTCCTGAATATATTCAGGAAAAAACGCATACGCCCTTTTTGGCCAACCAAGCAAGCTTGCAAAGGAAATCTACACTACAATGAAGTCTCACTTCCCCCCGGTCAAAAGGGCCATCTGAAAAAAGTGTAAAATCCAGAAAGGCAGGACAGGCCATGGAGAACTGGGAGCCTTGTTATGGTGATGGGCGGGATGTAAATTGCCAACAACCACTCCAGAGAAGTGTATGGTGTTTCCTGAAACATCTAAAAAACAAAGCAACAGAACCTAGGGCACTTCCACTTATGGTCCTATAGCTTAGGGAAATTAAAATCAAAAAGACACAGCCACCCCAAAGTTTGGAACGGCTCTGTTTACAAGAACCTCGTTTACAGTACAAGTTCAACATCGCAGAAAGTGAAAAATGGATAAAGAAGTTGTGGAATTTCCTTACAAAGCAATATCACTCAGCAATGAAATCTGTGTCATCAGGCCCTTAGCAGCACAATGAGTGGATTCAGGTATGATGATTCTAACTGAAGTAAGTCACACAGAAAAAGAAACATCATAAGATATCACTAATACACGGACTGTAAACTTGGCTACACAGGAACTGAATTACAGAACAGAACAGGGTCTCAAATTTAGAAAACCAACTTATGCTTGCTTAAGGGTAAAAGTGAGTTGGGGTGCTGCATAAAACCAGAGATTGAAATGAGCACAGATAAAGTTCCTTAAGCCAAATATGGAATAGACTAGAGCTACTCCTTGCTCAACGAAATGGACTCAACACCCCATATTAAACGCCTAAGAATGTACCTGACTAGTAAGTATCTTAAAACCTATGGATTGCTATGTCTCCGAAAGAGAATCAAGCATGTGTACAGGGGCATAAACGCAGCAGTGATAGGATTGGAGAGGTTCGGTGAGCAAATGAAGACCCTTTGAAGTCATATTGCATGGTACCCATTCCACGGGTTTCAACTACCCAGGTTTAAGGTATTCTTCCTTCAGCTAAAACATGCATGTGGAACCTAGAGTATGATCAACCATGTGATCGGGAGACGTGTTCAAATATGTCTCAGTTTTCCTCCCCTGGTACTCGGGTGCAACATTCCAGACGCTTTACTAACACTCTCCCCACTTGGAGAGTCAGTCCCTTTAACCTCCTGTTTGGCCCAGTTTGCAATTTCTGCAGAAGATGAACAGGAATAGCGAGAACCAATGAGAGGCTAGCTGGAGGTGTCTGGACGGGCAAATTTAACTCTCATTTCCCACCAGGAAGAGGAATTAACCAAAGGCTCAGCATGCCGGGCCGGAACCAGATTAGGGCCTGAAGCCATCCTGCGGTGTTGCGGCCAGGTCACAAGAAAGCGAGTTGAAGAAAGGAGCTCAGGTGCACTGTAATTCACAAACCTGCAGAGTTATAAATGACAGCTATCGTCCAAAAATAGACTGAAGTAAGGCTGCCAAGAGGACTTGAAAGCGGGGCAGAATTGCAGGAAACCGATTTCAGGAGGTAGACTGGAATTGCATTGAAAGCATAGGAAAAGAGGCAGAACGTCCACAATGATGCACTTGGCCAAAAAGGGCGTATGCGTTTTTTCCTGAATATATTCAGGAAAAAACGCATACGCCCTTTTTGGCCAACCAAGCAAGCTTGCAAAGGAAATCTGCACTACAATGAAGTCTCACTTCCCCCCGGTCAAAAGGGCCATCTGAAAAAAGTGTAAAATCCAGAAAGGCAGGACAGGCCATGGAGAACTGGGAGCCTTGTTATGCTGATGGGCGGGATGTAAATTGCCAACAACCACTCGGGAGAAGTGTATGGTGTTTCCTGAAACATCTAAAAAACAAAGCAACAGAACCTAGGGCACTTCCACTTATGGTCCTATAGCTTAGGGAAATTAAAATCAAAAAGACACAGCCACCCCAAAGTTTGGGACGCCTCTGTTTACAAGAACCTCGTTTACAGTACAAGTTTAACATCACAGAAAGTGAAAAATGGATAAAGAACTTGTGGTACTTACGTACAATGCAGTATCACTCAGCAATGAAATCTATGTCATCAGGCCCGTAGCAGCATAATGAGTGGATTCAGGTACGATGATTCTAACTGAAATAAGTCACACAGAAAAAGGAACATCATAAGATATCACTAATACACGGAATGTAAACTTGGCTACACAGGAACTGCATTCCAAAACAGAACAGGGTCTCAAATTCAGAAAACCAACTTATGCTTGCTTAAGGGGAAAGGTGAGTTGGTGTGCTGCATAAAACCAGAGATTGAAATGAGCACAGATAAAGTTCCTTAAGCCAAATATGGAATAGACAAGAGCTACTCCTTGCTCAACGAAATGGACTCAAAACCCCATATTAAACCCCTAAGAATGTACCTGACTAGTAAGTATCTTAAAACCTATGGATTGCTATGTCTCCAAAAGAGAATCAAGCGTGTGTACAGGGGAATAAACGCAGCAGTGATAGGATTGGAGAGGTTCGGTGAGCAAATGAAGACCCTTTGAAGTCATATTGCATGGTACCCATTCCACGGGTCTCAACTCTCCATGTTTAAGGTATTCTTCCTTCAGCTAAAACATGCATGTGGAACCCAGAGTATGATCAACCATGTGAACGGGAGACGTGTTCAAATATGTCTCAGTTTTCCTCCCCTGGTACTCGGGTGCAACATTCCAGACGCTTTACTAACACTCTCCCGACTTGGAGAGTCAGTCCCTTTAACCTGTTTGGCCCAGTTTGCAATTTCTGCGGAAGATGAACAGGAATAGCGAGAACCAATGAGAGGCTAGCTGGAGGTGTCTGGACGGGCAAATTTAACTCTCATTTCCCACCAGGAAGAGGAATTAACCAAAGGCTCAGCATGCCGGGCCGGAACCAGATTAGGGCCTGAAGCCATCCTGCGGTGTTGCGGCCAGGTCACAAGAAACGAGTTGAAGAAAGGAGCTCAGGGGCACTGTAATTCACAAACCTGCAGAGTTATAAATGACAGCTATCGTCCAAAAATAGACTGAAGTAAGGCTGCCAAGAGGACTTGAAAGCAGGGCAGAATTGCAGGAAACCGATTTCAGGAGGTAGACTGGAATTGCATTGAAAGCATAGGAAAAGAGGCAGAACGTCCACAATGATGCACTTGGCCAAAAAGGGCGTATGCGTTTTTTCCTGAATATATTCAGGAAAAAACGCATACGCCCTTTTTGGCCAACCAAGCAAGCTTGAAAAGGAAATCTGCACTACAATGAAGTCTCACTTCCCCCCGGTCAAAAGGGCCATCTGAAAAAAGTGTAAAATCCAGAAAGGCAGGACAGGCCATGGAGAACTGGGAGCCTTGTTATGCTGATGGGCGGGATGTAAATTGCCAACAACCACTCGGGAGAAGTGTATGGTGTTTCCTGAAACATCTAAAAAACAAAGCAACAGAACCTAGGGCACTTCCACTTATGGTCCTATAGCTTAGGGAAATTAAAATCAAAAAGACACAGCCACCCCAAAGTTTGGAACGGCTCTGTTTACAAGAACCTCGTTTACAGTACAAGTTCAACATCGCAGAAAGTGAAAAATGGATAAAGAAGTTGTGGTATTTACTTACAAAGCAATATCACTCAGCAATGAAATCTGTGTCATCAGGCCCTTAGCAGCACAATGAGTGGATTCAGGTATGATGATTCTAACTGAAATAAGTCACACAGAAAAAGAAACATCATAAGATATCAGTAATACACGGAATGGAAACTTGGCTACACAGGAACTGAATTACAGAACAGAAGAGGGTCTCAAATTTAGAAAACCAACTTATGCTTGCTTAAGGGTAAAGGTGAGTTGGGGTGCTGAATAAAACCAGAGATTGAAATGAGCACAGATAAAGTTCCTTAAGCCAAATATGGAATAGACAAGAGCTACTCCTCGCTCAACGAAATGGACTCAACACCGCATATTAAACGCCTAAGAATGTACCTGACTAGTAAGTATCTTAAAACCTATGGATTGTTATGTCTCCGAAAGAGAATCAAGCATGGGTACAGGGCATAAACGCAGCAATGATAGGATTGGAGAGGTTCGGTGAGCAAATGAAGACCCTTTGAAGTCATATTGCATGGTACCCATTCCACGGGTTTCAACTACCCAGGTTTAAGGTATTCTTCCTTCAGCTAAAACATGCATGTGGAACCTAGAGTATGATCAACCATGTGATCGGGAGACGTGTTCAAATATGTCTCAGTTTTCCTCCCCTGGTACTCGGGTGCAACATTCCAGACGCTTTACTAACACTCTCCCCACTTGGAGAGTCAGTCCCTTTAACCTCCTGTTTGGCCCAGTTTGCAATTTCTGCGGAAGATGAACAGGAATAGCGAGAACCAATGAGAGGCTAGCTGGAGGTGTCTGGACGGGCAAATTTAACTCTCATTTCCCACCAGGAAGAGGAAATAACCAAAGGCTCAGCGTGCCGTACCGGAACCAGATTAGGGCCTGAAGCCATCCTGCGGTGTTGCGGCCAGCTCAAAAGAAAGCGAGTTGAAGAAAGGAGCTCAGGGGCACTGTAATTCACAAACCTGCAGAGTTATAAATGACAGCTATCGTCCAAAAATAGACTGAAGTAAGGCTGCCAAGAGGACTTGAAAGCGGGGCAGAATTGCAGGAAACCGATTTCAGGAGGTAGACTGGAATTGCATTGAAAGCATAGGAAAAGAGGCAGAACGTCCACAATGATGCACTTGGCCAAAAAGGGCGTATGCGTTTTTTCCTGAATATATTCAGGAAAAAACGCATACGCCCTTTTTGGCCAACAAAGCAAGCTTGCAAAGGAAATCTGCACTACAATGAAGTCTCACTTCCCCCCGGTCAAAAGGGCCATCTGAAAAAAGTGTAAAATCCAGAAAGGCAGGACAGGCCATGGAGAACTGGGAGCCTTGTTATGCTGATGGGTGGGATGTAAATTGCCAACAGACACTCGGGAGAAGTGTATGGTGTTTCTTGAAACATCTAAAAAACAAAACAACAGAACCTAGGGCACTTCCACTTATGGTCCTATAGCTTAGGGAAATTAAAATCAAAAAGACACAGCCACCCCAAAGTTTGGAACGGCTCTGTTTACAAGAACCTCGTTTACAGTACAAGTTCAACATCGCAGAAAGTGAAAAATGGATAAAGAAGTTGTGGTATTTACTTACAAAGCAATATCACTCAGCAATGAAATCTGTGTCATCAGGCCCTCAGCAGCACAATGAGTGGATTCAGGTATGATGATTCTAACTGAAATAAGTCACACAGAAAAAGAAACATCATAAGATATCAGTAATACACGGAATGTAAACTTGGCTACACAGGAACTGAATTACAGAACAGAACAGGGTCTCAAATTTAGAAAACCAACTTATTCTTGCTTAAGGGTAAAGGTGAGTTGGGGTGCTGCATAAAACCAGAGATTGAAATGAGCACAGATAAAGTTCCTTAAGCCAAATATGGAATAGACAAGAGCTACTCCTTGCTCAACGAAATGGACTCAACACCGCATATTAAACACCTAAGAATGTACCTGACTAGTAAGTATCTTAAAACCTATGGATTGCTATGTCTCCGAAAGAGAATCAAGCATGTGTACAGGGGCATAAACGCAGCAGTGATAGGATTGGAGAGGTTCGGTGAGCAAATGAAGACCCTTTGAAGTCATATTGCATTGTATCCATTCCACGGGTTTCAACTACCCAGGTTTAAGGTATTCTTCCTTCAGCTAAAACATGCATGTGGAACCTAGAGTATGATCAACCATGTGATCGGGAGACGTGTTCAAATATGTCTCAGTTTTCCTCCCCTGGTACTCGGGTGCAACATTCCAGACGCTTTACTAACACTCTCCCCACT
Organism: Delphinus delphis; assembly: GCF_949987515.2. Classification (NCBI taxonomy): domain Eukaryota; kingdom Metazoa; phylum Chordata; class Mammalia; order Artiodactyla; family Delphinidae; genus Delphinus; species Delphinus delphis. The sequence continues at coordinate 869,178 of NW_027192675.1, read as the reverse complement.
TGGAGAGTCAGTCCCTTTAACCTCCTGTTTGGCCCAGTTTGCAATTTCTGCGGAAGATGAACAGGAATAGCGAGAACCAATGAGAGGCTAGCTGGAGGTGTCTGAACGGGTAAATTTAACTCTCATTTCCCACCAGGAAGAGGAATTAACCAAAGGCTCAGCATGCCGGGCCGGAACCAGATTAGGGCCTGAAGCCATCCTGCGGTGTTGCGGCCAGCTCAAAAGAAAGCGAGTTGAAGAAAGGAGCTCAGGGGCACTGTAATTCACAAACCTGCAGAGTTATAAATGACAGCTATCGTCCAAAAATAGACTGAAGTAAGGCTGCCAAGAGGACTTGAAAGCGGGGCAGAATTGCAGGAAACCGATTTCAGGAGGTAGACTGGAATTGCATTGAAAGCATAGGAAAAGAGGCAGAACGTCCACAATGATGCACTTGGCCAAAAAGGGCGTATGCGTTTTTTCCTGAATATATTCAGGAAAAAACGCATACGCCCTTTTTGGCCAACCAAGCAAGCTTGCAAAGGAAATCTACACTACAATGAAGTCTCACTTCCCCCCGGTCAAAAGGGCCATCTGAAAAAAGTGTAAAATCCAGAAAGGCAGGACAGGCCATGGAGAACTGGGAGCCTTGTTATGGTGATGGGCGGGATGTTAATTGCCAACAACCACTCCGGAGAAGTGTATGGTGTTTCCTGAAACATCTAAAAAACAAAGCAACAGAACCTAGGGCACTTCCACTTATGGTCCTATAGCTTAGGGAAATTAAAATCAAAAAGACACAGCCACCCCAAAGTTTGGAACGGCTCTGTTTACAAGAACCTCATTTACAGTAGAAGTTCAACATCGCAGAAAGTGAAAAATGGATAAAGAAGTTGTGGTATTTACTTACAAAGCAATATCACTCAGCAATGAAATCTGTGTCATCAGGCCCTTAGCAGCACAATGAGTGGATTCAGGTATGATGATTCTAACTGAAGTAAGTCACACAGAAAAAGAAACATCATAAGATATCACTAATACACGGAATGTAAACTTGGCTACACAGGAACTGAATTACAGAACAGAACAGGGTCTCAAATTTAGAAAACCAACTTATGCTTGCTTAAGGGTAAAGGTGAGTTGGGGTGCTGCATAAAACCAGAGATTGAAATGAGCACAGATAAAGTTCCTTAAGCCAAATATGGAATAGACAAGAGCTACTCCTTGCTCAACGAAATGGACTCAACACCGCATATTAAACGCCTAAGAATGTACCTGACTAGTAAGTATCTTAAAACCTATGGATTGCTATGTCTCCGAAAGAGAATCAAGCATGTGTACAGGGGCATAAACGCAGCAGTGATAGGATTGGAGAGGTTCGGTGAGCAAATGAAGACCCTTTGAAGTCATATTGCATGGTACCCATTCCACGGGTTTCAACTACCCAGGTTTAAGGTATTCTTCCTTCAGCTAAAACATGCATGTGGAACCTAGAGTATGATCAACCATGTGATCGGGAGACGTGTTCAAATATGTCTCAGTTTTCCTCCCCTGGTACTCGGGTGCAACATTCCAGATGCTTTACTAACACTCTCCCCACTTGGAGAGTCAGTCCCTTTAACCTCCTGTTTGGCCCAGTTTGCAATTTCTGCGGAAGATGAACAGGAATAGCGAGAACCAATGAGAGGCTAGCTGGAGGTGTCTGGACGGGCAAATTTAACTCTCATTTCCCACCAGGAAGAGGAATTAACCAAAGGCTCAGCATGCCGGGCCGGAACCAGATTAGGGCCTGAAGCCATCCTGCGGTGTTGCGGCCAGGTCACAAGAAAGCGAGTTGAAGAAAGGAGCTCAGGGGCACTGTAATTCACAAACCTGCAGAGTTATAAATGACAGCTATCGTCCAAAAATAGACTGAAGTAAGGCTGCCAAGAGGACTTGAAAGCGGGGCAGAATTGCAGGAAACCGATTTCAGGAGGTAGACTGGAATTGCATTGAAAGCATAGGAAAAGAGGCAGAACGTCCACAATGATGCACTTGGCCAAAAAGGGCGTATGCGTTTTTTCCTGAATATATTCAGGAAAAAACGCATACGCACTTTTTGGCCAACCAAGCAAGCTTGCAAAGGAAATCTGCACTACAATGAAGTCTCACTTCCCCCCGGTCAAAAGGGCCATCTGAAAAAAGTGTAAAATCCAGAAAGGCAGGACAGGCCATGGAGAACTGGGAGCCTTGTTATGCTGATGGGCGGGATGTAAATTGCCAACAGACACTCGGGAGAAGTGTATGGTGTTTCCTGAAACATCTAAAAAACAAAGCAACAGAGCCTAGGGCACTGCCACTTATGGTCCTATAGCTTAGGGAAATTAAAATCAAAAAGACACAGCCACCCCAAAGTTTGGGACGCCTCTGTTTACAAGAACCTCGTTTACAGTACAAGTTCAACATCGCAGAAAGTGAAAAATGGATAAAGAAGTTGTGGTATTTACTTACAAAGCAATATCACTCAGCAATGAAATCTATGTCATCAGGCCCTTAGCATCACAATGAGTGGATTCAGGTATGATGATTCTAACTGAAATAAGTCACACAGAAAAAGAAACATCATAAGATATCAGTAATACACGGAATGTAAACTTGGCTACACAGGAACTGAATTACAGAACAGAACAGGGTCTCAAATTTAGAAAACTAACTTATGCTTGCTTAAGGGTAAAGGTGAGTTGGGGTGCTGCATAAAACCAGAGATTGAAATGAGCACAGATAAAGTTCCTTAAGTCAAATATGGAATAGACAAGAGCTACTCCTTGCTCAACGAAATGGACTCAACACCGCATATTAAACGCCTAAGAATGTACCTGACTAGTAAGTATCTTAAAACCTATGGATTGCTATGTCTCCAAAAGAGAATCAAGCATGTGTACAGGGGCATAAACGCAGCAGTGATAGGATTGGAGAGGTTCGGTGAGCAAATGAAGACCCTTTGAAGTCATATTGCATGGTACCCATTACACGGGTCTTAACTCTCCAGGTTTAAGGTATTCTTCCTTCAGCTAAAACATGCATGTGGAACCCAAGTATGATCAACCATGTGAACGGGAGAGGTGTTCAAATATGTCTCAGTTTTCCTCCCCTTGTACTCGGGTGCAACATTCCAGATGCTTTACTAACACTCTCCCCACTTGGAGAGTCAGTCCCTTTAACCTCCTGTTTGGCCCAGTTTGCAATTTCTGCGGAAGATGAACAGGAATAGCGAGAACCAATGAGAGGCTAGCTGGAGGTGTCTGGACGGGCAAATTTAACTCTCATTTCCCACCAGGAAGAGGAATTAACCAAAGGCTCAGCATGCCGGGCCGGAACCAGATTAGGGCCTGAAGCCATCCTGCGGTGTTGCGGCCAGGTCACAAGAAAGCGAGTTGAAGAAAGGAGCTCAGGGGCACTGTAATTCACAAACCTGCAGAGTTATAAATGACAGCTATCGTCCAAAAATAGACTGAAGTAAGGCTGCCAAGAGGACTTGAAAGCGGGGCAGAATTGCAGGAAACCGATTTCAGGAGGTAGACTGGAATTGCATTGAAAGCATAGGAAAAGAGGCAGAACGTCCACAATGATGCACTTGGCCAAAAAGGGCGTATGCGTTTTTTCCTGAATATATTCAGGAAAAAACGCATACGCCCTTTTTGGCCAACCAAGCAAGCTTGCAAAGGAAATCTGCACTACAATGAAGTCTCACTTCCCCCCGGTCAAAAGGGCCATCTGAAAAAAGTGTAAAATCCAGAAAGGCAGGACAGGCCATGGAGAACTGGGAGCCTTGTTATGCTGATGGGTGGGATGTAAATTGCCAACAACCACTCGGGAGAAGTGTATGGTGTTTCCTGAAACATCTAAAAAACAAAGCAACAGAGCCTAGGGCACTGCCACTTATGGTCCTATAGCTTAGGGAAATTAAAATCAAAAAGACACAGCCACCCCAAAGTTTGGAATGGCTCTGTTTACAAGAACCTCGTTTACAGTACAAGTTCAACATCGCAGAAAGTGAAAAATGGATAAAGAAGTTGTGGTATTTACTTACAAAGCAATATCACTCAGCAATGAAATCTGTGTCATCAGGCCCTTAGCAGCACAATGAGTGGATTCAGGTATGATGATTCTAACTGAAGTAAGTCACACAGAAAAAGAAACATCATAAGATATCAGTAATACATGGAATGTAAACTTGGCTACACAGGAACTGAATTACAGAACAGAACAGGGTCTCAAATTTAGAAAACCAACTTATGCTTGCTTAAGGGTAAAGGTGAGTTGGGGTGCTGCATAAAACCAGAGATTGAAATGAGCACAGATAAAGTTCCTTAAGTCAAATATGGAATAGACAAGAGCTACTCCTTGCTCAACGAAATGGACTCAACACCGCATATTAAACGCCTAAGAATGTACCTGACTAGTAAGTATCTTAAAACCTATGGATTGCTATGTCTCCGAAAGAGAATCAAGCATGTGTACAGGGGCATAAACGCAGCAGTGATAGGATTGGAGAGGTTCGGTGAGCAAATGAAGACCCTTTGAAGTCATATTGCATGGTACCCATTACACGGGTCTTAACTCTCCAGGTTTAAGGTATTCTTCCTTCAGCTAAAACATGCATGTGGAACCCAAGTATGATCAACCATGTGAATGGGAGACGTGTTCAAATATGTCTCAGTTTTCCTCCCCTGGTACTCGGGTGCAACATTCCAGATGCTTTACTAACACTCTCCCCACTTGGAGAGTCAGCGCCTTTAACCTCCTGTTTGGCCCATTTTGCAATTTCTGCGGAAGATGAACAGGAATAGCGAGAACCAATGAGAGGCTAGCTGGAGGTGTCTGGACGGGCAAATTTAACTCTCATTTCCCAGCAGGAAGAGGAAATAACCAAAGGCTCAGCGTGCCGTACCGGAACCAGATTAGGGCCTGAAGCCATCCTGCGGTGTTGCGGCCAGCTCAAAAGAAAGCGAGATGAAGAAAGGAGCTCAGGGGCACTGTAATTCACAAACCTGCAGAGTTATAAATGACAGCTATCGTCCAAAAATATACTGAAGTAAGGCTGCCAAGAGGACTTGAAAGCGGGGCAGAATTGCAGGAAACCGATTTCAGGATGTAGACTGGAATTGCATTGAAAGCATAGGAAAAGAGGCAGAACGTCCACAATGATGCACTTGGCCAAAAAGGGCGTATGCGTTTTTTCCTGAATATATTCAGGAAAAAATGCATACGCCCTTTTTGGCCAACCAAGCAAGCTTGCAAAGGAAATCTGCACTACAATGAAGTCTCACTTCCCCCCGGTCAAAAGGGCCATCTGAAAAAAGTGTAAAATCCAGAAAGGCAGGACAGGCCATGGAGAACTGGGAGCCTTGTTATGCTGATGGGCGGGATGTAAATTGCCAACAACCACTCGGGAGAAGTGTATGGTGTTTCCTGAAACATCTAAAAAACAAAGCAACAGAACCTAGGGCACTTCCACTTATGGTCCTATAGCTTAGGGAAATTAAAATCAAAAAGACACAGCCACCCCAAAGTTTGGGACGCCTCTGTTTACAAGAACCTCGTTTACAGTACAAGTTCAACATCACAGAAAGTGAAAAATGGATAAAGAACTTGTGGTACTTATGTACAATGCAGTATCACTCAGCAATGAAATCTATGTCATCAGGCCCGTAGCAGCATAATGAGTGGATTCAGGTACGATGATTCTAACTGAAATAAGTCACACAGAAAAAGAAACATCATAAGATATCACTAATACACGGAATGTAAACTTGGCTACACAGGAACTGCATTCCAAAACAGAACAGGGTCTCAAATTTAGAAAACCAACTTATGCTTGCTTAAGGGTAAAGGTGAGTTGGGGTGCTGTATAAAACCAGAGATTGAAATGAGCACAGATAAAGTTCCTTAAGACAAATATGGAATAGACAAGAGCTACTCCTTGCTCAACGAAATGGACTCAACACCCCATATTAAACGCCTAAGAATGTACCTGACTAGTAAGTATCTTAAAACCTATGGATTGCTATGTCTCCGAAAGAGAATCAAGCATGTGTACAGGGGCATAAACGCAGCAGTGATAGGATTGGAGAGGTTCGGTGAGCAAATGAAGACCCTTTGAAGTCATATTGCATGGTACCCATTCCACGGGTTTCAACTACCCAGTTTTAAGGTATTCTGCCTTCAGCTAAAACATGCATGTGGAACCTAGAGTATGATCAACCATGTGATCGGGAGACGTGTTCAAATATGTCTCAGTTTTCCTCCCCTGGTACTCGGGTGCAACATTCCAGACGCTTTACTAACACTCTCCCCACTTGGAGAGTCAGTCCCTTTAACCTCCTGTTTGGCCCAGTTTGCAATTTCTGCGGAAGATGAACAGGAATAGCGAGAACCAATGAGAGGCTAGCTGGAGGTGTCTGGACGGGCAAATTTAACTCTCATTTCCCACCAGGAAGAGGAATTAACCAAAGGCTCAGCATGCCGGGCCGGAACCAGATTAGGGCCTGAAGCCATCCTGCGGTGTTGCGGCCAGGTCACAAGAAAGCGAGTTGAAGAAAGGAGCTCAGGGGCACTGTAATTCACAAACCTGCAGAGTTATAAATGACAGCTATCGTCCAAAAATAGACTGAAGTAAGGCCGCCAAGAGGACTTGAAAGCAGGGAAGAATTGCAAGAAACCGATTTCAGGAGGTAGACTGGAATTGCATTGAAAGCATAGGAAAAGAGGCAGAACGTCCACAATGATGCACTTGGCCAAAAAGGGCGTATGCGTTTTTTCCTGAATATATTCAGGAAAAAACGCATACGCCCTTTTTGGCCAACCAAGCAAGCTTGCAAAGGAAATCTGCACTACAATGAAGTCTCACTTCCCCCCGGTCAAAAGGGCCATCTGAGAAAAGTGTAAAATCCAGAAAGGCAGGACAGGCCATGGAGAACTGGGAGCCTTGTTATGCTGATGGGCGGGATGTAAATTGCCAACAACCACTCGGGAGAAGTGTATGGTGTTTCCTGAAACATCTAAAAAACAAAGCAACAGAACCTAGGGCACTTCCACTTATGGTCCTATAGCTTAGGGAAATTAAAATCAAAAAGACACAGCCACTCCAAAGTTTGGGACGCCTCTGTTTACAAGAACCTCGTTTACAGTACAAGTTCAACATCACAGAAAGTGAAAAATGGATAAAGAACTTGTGATACTTACGTACAATGCAGTATCACTCAGCAATGAAATCTATGTCATCAGGCCCGTAGCATCACAATGAGTGGATTCAGGTACGATGATTCTAACTGAAATAAGTCACACAGAAAAAGAAACATCATAAGATATCACTAATACACGGAATGTAAACTTGGCTACACAGGAACTGCATTCCAAAACAGAACAGGGTCTCAAATTTAGAAAACCAACTTATGCTTGCTTAAGGGTAAAGGTGAGTTGGGGTGCTGCATAAAACCAGAGATTGAAATGAGCACAGATAAAGTTCCTTAAGCCAAATATGGAATAGACAAGAGCTACTCCTTGCTCAACGAAATGGACTCAAAACCCCATATTAAACCCCTAAGAATATACCTGACTAGTAAGTATCTTAAAACCTGTGGATTGCTATGTCTCCAAAAGAGAATCAAGCGTGTGTACAGGGGCATAAACGCAGCAGTGATAGGATTGGAGAGGTTCGGTGAGCAAATGAAGACCCTTTGAAGTCATATTGCATGGTACCCATTCCACGGGTCTCAACTCTCCATGTTTAAGGTATTCTTCCTTCAGCTAAAACATGCATGTGGAACCCAGAGTATGATCAACCATGTGAATGGGGGACGTGTTCAAATATGTCTCAGTTTTCCTCCCCTGGTACTCGGGTGCAACATTCCAGATGCTTTACTAACACTCTCCCCACTTGGAGAGTCAGTCCCTTTAACCTCCTGTTTGGCCCAGTTTGCAATTTCTGCGGAAGATGAACAGGAATAGCGAGAACCAATGAGAGGCTAGCTGGAGGTGTCTGGACGGGCAAATTTAACTCTCATTTCCCACCAGGAAGAGGAATTAACCAAAGGCTCAGCATGCCGGGCCGGAACCAGATTAGGGCCTGAAGCCATCCTGCGGTGTTGCGGCCAGCTCAAAAGAAAGCGAGTTGAAGAAAGGAGCTCAGGGGCACTGTAATTCACAAACCTGCAGAGTTATAAATGACAGCTATCGTCCAAAAATAGACTGAAGTAAGGCTGCCAAGAGGACTTGAAAGCGGGGCAGAATTGCAGGAAACCGATTTCAGGAGGTAGACTGGAATTGCATTGAAAGCATAGGAAAAGAGGCAGAACGTCCACAATGATGCACTTGGCCAAAAAGGGCGTATGAGTTTTTTCCTGAATATATTCAGGAAAAAACGCATACACCCTTTTTGGCCAACCAAGCAAGCTTGCAAAGGAAATCTGCACTTAGGGAAATTAAAATCAAAAAGACACAGCGACCCCAAAGTTTGGGGCACCTCTGTTTACAAGAACCTCGTTTACAGTACAAGTTCAACATCGCAGAAAGTGAAAAATGGATAAAGAAGTTGTGGTATTTACTTACAAAGCAATATCACTCAGCAATGAAATCTTTGTCATCAGGCCCTTAGCAGCACAATGAGTGGATTCAGGTATGATGATTCTAACTGAAGTAAGTCACACAGAAAAAGAAACATCATAAGATATCAGTAATACACGGAATGTAAACTTGGCTACACAGGAACTGAATTACAGAACAGAACAGGGTCTCAAATTTAGAAAACCAACTTATGCTTGCTTAAGGGTAAAGGTGAGTTGGGGTGCTGCATAAAACCAGAGATTGAAATGAGCACAGATAAAGTTCCTTAAGTCAAATATGGAATAGACAAGAGCTACTCCTTGCTCAACGAAATGGACTCAACACCGCATATTAAACGCCTAAGAATGTACCTGACTAGTAAGTATCTTAAAACCTATGGATTGCTATGTCTCCGAAAGAGAATCAAGCATCTGTACAGGGGCATAAACGCAGCAGTGATAGGATTGGAGAGGTTCGGTGAGCAAATGAAGACCCTTTGAAGTCATATTGCATGGTACCCATTACACGGGTCTTAACTCTCCAGGTTTAAGGTATTCTTCCTTCAGCTAAAACATGCATGTGGAACCCAAGTATGATCAACCATGTGATCGGGAGACGTGTTCAAATATGTCTCAGTTTTCCTCCCCTGGTACTCGGGTGCAACATTCCAGACGCTTTACTAACACTCTCCCCACTTGGAGAGTCAGTCCCTTTAACCTCCTGTTTGGCCCAGTTTGCAATTTCTGCGGAAGATGAACAGGAATAGCGAGAACCAATGAGAGGCTAGCTGGAGGTGTCTGGACGGGCAAATTTAACTCTCATTTCCCACCAGGAAGAGGAATTAACCAAAGGCTCAGCATGCCGGGCCGGAACCAGATTAGGGCCTGAAGCCATCCTGCGGTGTTGCGGCCAGGTCACAAGAAAGCGAGTTGAAGAAAGGAGCTCAGGGGCACTGTAATTCACAAACCTGCAGAGTTATAAATGACAGCTATCGTCCAAAAATAGACTGAAGTAAGGCTGCCAAGAGGACTTGAAAGCGGGGCAGAATTGCAGGAAACCGATTTCAGGATCTAGACTGGAATTGCATTGAAAGCATAGGAAAAGAGGCAGAACGTCCACAATGATGCACTTGGCCAAAAAGGGCGTATGCGTTTTTTCCTGAATATATTCAGGAAAAAACGCATACGCCCTTTTTGGCCAACCAAGCAAGCTTGCAAAGGAAATCTGCACTACAATGAAGTCTCACTTCCCCCCGGTCAAAAGGGCCATCTGAAAAAAGTGTAAAATCCAGAAAGGCAACAGGCCATTGAGAACTGGGAGCCTTGTTATGCTGAAGGGCGGGATGTAAATTGCCAACAGACACTTGGGAGAAGTGTATGGTGTTTCCTGAAACATCTAAAAAACAAAGCAACAGAGCCTAGGGCACTTCCACTTATGGTCCTATAGCTTAGGGAAATTAAAATCAAAAAGACACAGCCACCCCAAAGTTTGGAACGGCTCTGTTTACAAGAACCTCGTTTACAGTACAAGTTCAACATCGCAGAAAGTGAAAAATGGATAAAGAACTTGTGGTACTTACGTACAATGCAGTATCACTCAGCAATGAAATCTATGTCATCAGGCCCTTAGCAGCATAATGAGTAGATTCAGGTACGATGATCCTAACTGAAATAAGTCACACAGAAAAAGAAACATCATAAGATATCACTAATACACGGAATGTAAACTTGGCTACACAGGAACTGCATTCCAAAACAGAACAGGGTCTCAAATTTAGAAAACCAACTTATGCTTGCTTAAGGGTAAAGGTGAGTTGGGGTGCTGCATAAAACCAGAGATTGAAATGAGCACAGATAAAGTTCCTTAAGCCAAATATGGAATAGACAAGAGCTACTCCTTGCTCAACGAAATGGACTCAAAACCCCATATTAAACCCCTAAGAATGTACCTGACTAGTAAGTATCTTAAAACCTATGGATTGCTATGTCTCCAAAAGAGAATCAAGCGTGTGTACAGGGGAATAAACGCAGCAGTGATAGGATTGGAGAGGTTCGGTGAGCAAATGAAGACCCTTTGAAGTCATATTGCATGGTACCCATTACACGGGTCTTAACTCTCCAGGTTTAAGGTATTCTTCCTTCAGCTAAAACATGCATGTGGAACCTAGAGTATGATCAACCATGTGATCGGGAGACGTGTTCAAATATGTCTCAGTTTTCCTCCCCTGGTACTCGGGTGAAACATTCCAGATGCTTTACTAACACTCTCCCGACTTGGAGAGTCAGTCCCTTTAACCTCCTGTTTGGCCCAGTTTGCAATTTCTGCGGAAGATGAACAGGAATAGCGAGAACCAATGAGAGGCTAGCTGGAGGTGTCTGGACGGGCAAATTTAACTCTCATTTCCCACCAGGAAGAGGAATTAACCAAAGGCTCAGCGTGCCGTGCCGGAACCAGATTAGGGCCTGAAGCCATCCTGCGGTGTTGCGGCCAGCTCAAAAGAAAACGAGTTGAAAAAAGGAGCTCAGGGGCACTGTAATTCACAAACCTGCAGAGTTATAAATGACAGCTATCGTCCAAAAATAGACTGAAGTAAGGCTGCCAAGAGGACTTGAAAGCGGGGCAGAATTGCAGGAAACCGATTTCAGGAGGTAGACTGGAATTGCATTGAAAGCATAGGAAAAGAGGCAGAACGTCCACAATGATGCACTTGGCCAAAAAGGGCGTATGCGTTTTTTCCTGAATATATTCAGGAAAAAACGCATACGCACTTTTTGGCCAACCAAGCAAGCTTGCAAAGGAAATCTGCACTACAATGAAGTCTCACTTCCCCACCGTCAAAAGGGCCATCTGAAAAAAGTGTAAAATCCAGAAAGGCAGGACAGGCCATGGAGAACTGGGAGCCTTGTTATGCTGATGGGCGGGATGTAAATTGCCAACAGACACTCGGGAGAAGTGTATGGTGTTTCCTGAAACATCTAAAAAACAAAGCAACAGAGCCTAGGGCACTGCCACTTATGGTCCTATAGCTTAGGGAAATTAAAATCAAAAAGACACAGCCACCCCAAAGTTTGGGACGCCTCTGTTTACAAGAACCTCGTTTACAGTACAAGTTCAACATCGCAGAAAGTGAAAAATGGATAAAGAACATGTGGTACTTACGTACAATGCAGTATCACTCAGCAATGAAATCTATGTCATCAGGCCCTTAGCAGCATAATGAGTAGATTCAGGTACGATGATTCTAACTGAAATAAGTCACACAGAAAAAGAAACATCATAAGATATCACTAATACACGGAATGTAAACTTGGCTACACAGGAACTGCATTCCAAAACAGAACAGGGTCTCAAATTTAGAAAACCAACTTATGCTTGCTTAAGGGTAAAGGTGAGTTGGGGTGCTGCATAAAACCAGAGATTGAAATGAGCACAGATAAAGTTCCTTAAGCCAAATATGGAATAGACAAGAGCTACTCCTTGCTCAACGAAATGGACTCAAAACCCCATATTAAACCCCTAAGAATGTACCTGACTAGTAAGTATCTTAAAACCTATGGATTGCTATGTCTCCATAAGAGAATCAAGCGTGTGTACAGGGGAATAAACGCAGCAGTGATAGGATTGGAGAGGTTCGGTGAGCAAATGAAGACCCTTTGAAGTCATATTGCATGGTACCCATTCCACGGGTTTCAACTACCCAGGTTTTAGGTATTCTTCCTTCAGCTAAAACATGCATGTGGAACCCAGAGTATGATCAACCGTGTGAACGGGAGACGTGTTCAAATATGTCTCAGTTTTCCTCCCCTGGTACTCGGGTGCAACATTCCAGACGCTTTACTAACACTCTCCCGACTTGGAGAGTCAGTCCCTTTAACCTCCTGTTTGGCCCAGTTTGCAATTTCTGCGGAAGATGAACAGGAATAGCGAGAACCAATGAGAGGCTAGCTGGAGGTGTCTGGACGGGCAAATTTAACTCTCATTTCCCACCAGGAAGAGGAATTAACCAAAGGCTCAGCATGCCGGGCCGGAACCAGATTAGGGCCTGAAGCCATCCTGCGGTGTTGCGGCCAGGTCACAAGAAAGCGAGTTGAAGAAAGGAGCTCAGGGGCACTGTAATTCACAAACCTGCAGAGTTATAAATGACAGCTATCGTCCAAAAATAGACTGAAGTAAGGCTGCCAAGAGGACTTGAAAGCGGGGCAGAATTGCAGGAAACCGATTTCAGGAGGTAGACTGGAATTGCATTGAAAGCATAGGAAAAGAGGCAGAACGTCCACAATGATGCACTTGGCCAAAAAGGGCGTATGCGTTTTTTCCTGAATATATTCAGGAAAAAAACGCATACGCCCTTTTTGGCCAACCAAGCAAGCTTGCAAAGGAAATCTGCACTACAATGAAGTCTCACTTCCCCCCGGTCAAAAGGGCCATCTGAAAAAGTGTAAAATCCAGAAAGGCAGGACAGGCCATGGAGAACTGGGAGCCTTGTTATGCTGATGGGCGGGATGTAAATTGCCAACAACCACTCGGGAGAAGTGTATGGTGTTTCCTGAAACATCTAAAAAACAAAGCAACAGAACCTAGGGCACTTCCACTTATGGCCCTATAGCTTAGGGAAATTAAAATCAAAAAGACACAGCCACCCCAAAGTTTGGAACGGCTCTGTTTACAAGAACCTCGTTTACAGTACAAGTTCAACATCGCAGAAAGTGAAAAATGGATAAAGAAGTTGTGGTATTTACTTACAAAGCAATATCACTCAGCAATGAAATCTGTGTCATCAGGCCCTTAGCAGCACAATGAGTGGATTCAGGTATGATGATTCTAACTGAAGTAAGTCACACAGAAAAAGAAACATCATAAGATATCAGTAATACACAGAATGTAAACTTGGCTACACAGGAACTGAATTACAGAACAGAACAGGGTCTCAAATTTAGAAAACCAACTTATGCTTGCTTAAGGGTAAAGGTGAGTTGGGGTGCTGCATAAAACCAGAGATTGAAATGAGCACAGATAAAGTTCCTTAAGTCAAATATGGAATAGACAAGAGCTACTCCTTGCTCAACGAAATGGACTCAACACCGCATATTAAACGCCTAAGAATGTATCTGACTAGTAAGTATCGTAAAACCTATGGATTGCTATGTCTCCAAAAGAGAATCAAGCATGTGTGCAGAGGCATAAACGCAGCAGTGATAGGATTGGAGAGGTTCGGTGAGCAAATGAAGACCCTTTGAAGTCATATTGCATGGTACCCATTACACGGGTCTCAACTCTCCAAGTTTAAGGTATTCTTCCTTCAGCTAAAACATGCATGTGGAACCCAAGTATGATCAACCATGTGAACGGGAGACGTGTTCAAATATGTCTCAGTTTTCCTCCCCTGGTACTCGGGTGCAACATTCCAGACGCTTTACTAACACTCTCCCCACTTGGAGAGTCAGCGCCTTTAACCTCCTGTTTGGCCCAGTTTGCAATTTCTGCGGAAGATGAACAGGAATAGCGAGAACCAATGAGAGGCTAGCTGGAGGTGTCTGGACGGGCAAATTTAACTCTCATTTCCCACCAGGAAGAGGAAATAACCAAAGGCTCAGCATGCCGTACCGGAACCAGATTAGGGCCTGAAGCCATCCTGCGGTGTTGCGGCCAGCTCAAAAGAAAGCGAGTTGAAGAAAGGAGCTCAGGGGCACTGTAATTCACAAACCTGCAGAGTTATAAATGACAGCTATCGTCCAAAAATAGACTGAAGTTAGGCTGCCAAGAGGACTTGAAAGCGGGGCAGAATTGCAGGAAACCGATTTCAGGAGGTAGACTGGAATTGCATTGAAAGCATAGGAAAAGAGGCAGAACGTCCACAATGATGCACTTGGCCAAAAAGGGCGTATGCGTTTTTTCCTGAATATATTCAGGAAAAAACGCATACGCCCTTTTTGGCCAACCAAGCAAACTTGCAAAGGAAATCTGCACTACATTGAAGGCTCACATCTCCCGGGTCAAAAGGGCCATCTGAAAAAAGTGTAAAATCCAGAAAGGCAGGACAGGCCATGGAGAACTGGGAGCCTTGTTATGCTGATGGGCGGGATGTAAATTGCCAACAGACACTCGGGAGAAGTGTATGGTGTTTCCTGAAACATCTAAAAATCAAAGCAACAGAGCCTAGGGCACTTCCACTTATGGTCCTATAGCTTAGGGAAATTAAAATCAAAAAGACACAGCCACCCCAAAGTTTGGGGCACCACCGTTTACAAGAACCTCGTTTACCGTACAAGTTCAATATCACACAAAGTGAAAAATGGATAAAGAACTTGTGGTACTTACGTACAACGCAGTATCACTCAGCAGTGAAATCTATGTCATCAGGCCCGTAGCAGCATAATGAGTGGACTCAGGTACGATGATTCTAACTGAAATAAGTCACACAGAAAAAGAAACATCATAAGATATCACTAATACACGGAATGTAAACTTGGCTACACAGGAACTGAATTACAGAACAGAAGAGGGTCTCAAATTTAGAAAACCAACTTATGCTTGCTTAAGGGTAAAGGTGAGTTGGGGTGCTGCATAAAACCAGAGATTGAAATGAGCACAGATAAAGTTCCTTAGGCCAAATATGGAATAGACAAGAGCTACTCCTTGCTCAACGAAATGGACTCAACACCCCATATTAAACGCCTAAGAATGTACCTGACTAGTAAGTATCTTAAAACCTATGGATTGCTATGTCTCCAAAAGAGAATCAAGCGTGTGTACAGGGGCATAAACGCAGCAGTGATAGGATTGGAGAGGTTCGGTGAGCAAATGAAGACCCTTTGAAGTCATATTGCATGGTACCCATTCCACGGGTTTCAACTACCCAGGTTTAAGGTATTCTTCCTTCAGCTAAAACATGCATGTGGAACCTAGAGTATGATCAACCATGTGATCGGGAGACGTGTTCAAATATGTCTCAGTTTTCCTCCCCTGGTACTCGGGTGAAACATTCCAGATGCTTTACTAACACTCTCCCGACTTGGAGAGTCAGTCCCTTTAACCTCCTGTTTGGCCCAGTTTGCAATTTCTGCGGAAGATGAACAGGAATAGCGAGAACCAATGAGAGGCTAGCTGGAGGTGTCTGGACGGGCAAATTTAACTCTCATTTCCCACCAGGAAGAGGAATTAACCAAAGGCTCAGCGTGCCGTGCGGGAACCAGATTAGGGCCTGAAGCCATCCTGCGGTGTTGCGGCCAGCTCAAAAGAAAACGAGTTGAAAAAAGGAGCTCAGGGGCACTGTAATTCACAAACCTGCAGAGTTATAAATGACAGCTATCGTCCAAAAATAGACTGAAGTAAGGCTGCCAAGAGGACTTGAAAACGGGGCAGAATTGCAGGAAACCGATTTCAGGAGGTAGACTGGAATTGCATTGAAAGCATAGGAAAAGAGGCAGAACGTCCACAATGATGCACTTGGCCAAAAAGGGCGTATGCGTTTTTTCCTGAATATATTCAGGAAAAAACGCATACGCCCTTTTTGGCCAACCAAGCAAGCTTGCAAAGGAAATCTGCACTACAATGAAATCTCACTTCCCCACCGTCAAAAGGGCCATCTGAAAAAAGTGTAAAATCCAGAAAGGCAGGACAGGCCATGGAGAACTGGGAGCCTTGTTATGCTGATGGGCGGGATGTAAATTGCCAACAGACACTCAGGAGAAGTGTATGGTGTTTCCTGAAACATCTAAAAAACAAAGCAACAGAGCCTAGGGCACTGCCACTTATGGTCCTATAGCTTAGGGAAATTAAAATCAAAAAGACACAGCCACCCCAAAGTTTGGGACGCCTCTGTTTACAAGAACCTCGTTTACAGTACAAGTTCAACATCGCAGAAAGTGAAAAATGGATAAAGAACTTGTGGTACTTACGTACAATGCAGTATCACTCAGCAATGAAATCTATGTCATCAGGCCCTTAGCAGCATAATGAGTAGATTCAGGTACGATGATTCTAACTGAAATAAGTCACACAGAAAAAGAAACATCATAAGATATCACTAATACACGGAATGTAAACTTGGCTACACAGGAACTGCATTCCAAAACAGAACAGGGTCTCAAATTTAGAAAACCAACTTATGCTTGCTTAAGGGTAAAGGTGAGTTGGGGTGCTGCATAAAACCAGAGATTGAAATGAGCACAGATAAAGTTCCTTAAGCCAAATATGGAATAGACAAGAGCTACTCCTTGCTCAACCAAATGGACTCAAAACCCCATATTAAACCCCTAAGAATGTACCTGACTAGTAAGTATCTTAAAACCTATGGATTGCTATGTCTCCAAAAGAGAATCAAGCGTGTGTACAGGGGAATAAACGCAGCAGTGATAGGATTGGAGAGGTTCGGTGAGCAAATGAAGACCCTTTGAAGTCATATTGCATGGTACCCATTCCACGGGTTTCAACTACCCAGGTTTTAGGTATTCTTCCTTCAGCTAAAACATGCATGTGGAACCCAGAGTATGATCAACCGTGTGAACGGGAGACGTGTTCAAATATGTCTCAGTTTTCCTCCCCTGGTACTCGGGTGCAACATTCCAGACGCTTTACTAACACTCTCCCGACTTGGAGAGTCAGTCCCTTTAACCTCCTGTTTGGCCCAGTTTGCAATTTCTGCGGAAGATGAACAGGAATAGCGAGAACCAATGAGAGGCTAGCTGGAGGTGTCTGGACGGGCAAATTTAACTCTCATTTCCCACCAGAAAGAGGAATTAACCAAAGGCTCAGCATGCCGGGCCGGAACCAGATTAGGGCCTGAAGCCATCCTGCGGTGTTGCGGCCAGGTCACAAGAAAGCGAGTTGAAGAAAGGAGCTCAGGGGCACTGTAATTCACAAACCTGCAGAGTTATAAATGACAGCTATCGTCCAAAAATAGACTGAAGTAAGGCTGCCAAGAGGACTTGAAAGCGGGGCAGAATTGCAGGAAACCGATTTCAGGAGGTAGACTGGAATTGCATTGAAAGCATAGGAAAAGAGGCAGAACGTCCACAATGATGCACTTGGCCAAAAAGGGCGTATGCGTTTTTTCCTGAATATATTCAGGAAAAAAACGCATACGCCCTTTTTGGCCAACCAAGCAAGCTTGCAAAGGAAATCTGCACTACAATGAAGTCTCACTTCCCCCCGGTCAAAAGGGCCATCTGAAAAAGTGTAAAATCCAGAAAGGCAGGACAGGCCATGGAGAACTGGGAGCCTTGTTATGCTGATGGGCGGGATGTAAATTGCCAACAACCACTCGGGAGAAGTGTATGGTGTTTCCTGAAACATCTAAAAAACAAAGCAACAGAACCTAGGGCACTTCCACTTATGGCCCTATAGCTTAGGGAAATTAAAATCAAAAAGACACAGCCACCCCAAAGTTTGGAACGGCTCTGTTCACAAGAACCTCGTTTACAGTACAAGTTCAACATCGCAGAAAGTGAAAAATGGATAAAGAAGTTGTGGTATTTACTTACAAAGCAATATCACTCAGCAATGAAATCTGTGTCATCAGGCCCTTAGCAGCACAATGAGTGGATTCAGGTATGATGATTCTAACTGAAATAAGTCACACAGAAAAAGAAACATCATAAGATATCAGTAATACACGGAATGTAAACTTGGCTACACAGGAACTGAATTACAGAACAGAACAGGGTCTCAAATTTAGAAAACCAACTTATGCTTGCTTAAGGGTAAAGGTGAGTTGGGGTGCTGCATAAAACCAGAGATTGAAATGAGCACAGATAAAGTTCCTTAAGCCAAATATGGAATAGACAAGAGCTACTCCTTGCTCAACGAAATGGACTCAACACCGCATATTAAACGCCTAAGAATGTACCTGACAAGTAAGTATCTTAAAACCTATAGATTGCTATGTCTCCGAAAGAGAATCAAGCATGTGTACAGGGGCATAAACGCAGCAGTGATAGGATTGGAGAGGTTCGGTGAGCAAATGAAGACCCTTTGAAGTCATATTGCATGGTACCCATTACACGGGTCTCAACTCTCCAGGTTTAAGGTATTCTTCCTTCAGCTAAAACATGCATGTGGAACCCAAGTATGATCAACCATGTGAACGGGAGACGTGTTCAAATATGTCTCAGTTTTCCTCCCCTGGTACTCGGGTGCAACATTCCAGACGCTTTACTAACACTCTCCCCACTTGGAGAGTCAGCACCTTTAACCTCCTGTTTGGCCCAGTTTGCAATTTCTGCGGAAGATGAACAGGAATAGCGAGAACCAATGAGAGGCTAGCTGGAGGTGTCTGGACGGGCAAATTTAACTCTCATTTCCCACCAGGAAGAGGAAATAATCAAAGGCTGAGCGTGCCGTACCAGAACCAAATTAGGGCCTGAAGCCATCCTGCGGTGTTGCGGCCAGCTCAAAAGAAAGCGAGTTGAAGAAAGGAGCTCAGGGGCACTGTAATTCACAAACCTGCAGTTATAAATGACAGCTATCGTCCAAAAATATACTGAAGTAAGGCTGCCAAGAGGACTTGAAAGCGGGGCAGAATTGCAGGAAACCGATTTCAGGAGCTAGACTGGAATTGCATTGCAAGCATAGGAAAAGAGGCAGAACGTCCACAATGATGCACTTGGCCAAAAAGGGCGTATACGTTTTTTCCTGAATATATTCAGGAAAAAACGCATACGCCCTTTTTGGCCAACCAAGCAAGTTTGCAAAGGAAATCTGCACTACAATGAAGTCTCACTTCCCCCGGTCAAAAGGGCCATCTGAAAAAAGTGTAAAATCCAGAAAGGCAGGACAGGCCATGGAGAACTGGGAGCCTTGTTATGCTGATGGGCGGGATGTAAATTGCCAACAACCACTCGGGAGAAGTGTATGGTGTTTCCTGAAACATCTAAAAAACAAAGCAACAGAACCTAGGGCACTTCCACTTATGGTCCTATAGCTTAGGGAAAGTAAAATCAAAAAGACACAGCCACCCCAAAGTTTGGAACGGCTCTGTTTACAAGAACCTCGTTTACAGTACAAGTTCAACATCGCAGAAAGTGAAAAATGGATAAAGAAGTTGTGGTATTTACTTACAAAGCAATATCACTCAGCAATGAAATCTGTGTCATCAGGCCCTTAGCAGCACAATGAGTGGATTCAGGTATGATGATTCTAACTGAAGTAAGTCACACAGAAAAAGAAACATCATAAGATATCAGTAATACACAGAATGTAAACCTGGCTACACAAGAACTGAATTACAGAACAGAACAGGGTCTCAAATTTAGAAAACCAACTTATGCTTGCTTAAGGGTAAAGGTGAGTTGGGGTGCTGCATAAAACCAGAGATTGAAATGAGCACAGATAAAGTTCCTTAAGTCAAATATGGAATAGACAAGAGCTACTCCTTGCTCAACGAAATGGACTCAACACCGCATATTAAACGCCTAAGAATGTATCTGACTAGTAAGTATCGTAAAACCTATGGATTGCTATGTCTCCAAAAGAGAATCAAGCATGTGTGCAGAGGCATAAACGCAGCAGTGATAGGATTGGAGAGGTTCAGTGAGCAAATGAAGACCCTTTGAAGTCATATTGCATGGTACCCATTACACGGGTCTCAACTCTCCAAGTTTAAGGTATTCTTCCTTCAGCTAAAACATGCATGTGGAACCCAAGTATGATCAACCATGTGAACGGGAGACGTGTTCAAATATGTCTCAGTTTTCCTCCCCTGGTACTCGGGTGCAACATTCCAGACGCTTTACTAACACTCTCCCCACTTGGAGAGTCAGCACCTTTAACCTCCTGTTTGGCCCAGTTTGCAATTTCTGCGGAAGATGAACAGGAATAGCGAGATCCAATGAGAGGCTAGCTGGAGGTGTCTGGACGGGCAAATTTAACTCTCATTTCCCACCAGGAAGAGGAAATAATCAAAGGCTGAGCGTGCCGTACCAGAACCAAATTAGGGCCTGAAGCCATCCTGCGGTGTTGCGGCCAGCTCAAAAGAAAGCGAGTTGAAGAAAGGAGCTCAGGGGCACTGTAATTCACAAACCTGCAGAGTTATAAATGACAGCTATCGTCCAAAAATAGACTGAAGTAAGGCTGCCAAGAGGACTTGAAAGCGGGGCAGAATTGCAGGAAACCGATTTCAGGAGCTAGACTGGAATTGCATTGCAAGCATAGGAAAAGAGGCAGAACGTCCACAATGATGCACTTGGCCAAAAAGGGCGTATACGTTTTTTCCTGAATATATTCAGGAAAAAACGCATACGCCCTTTTTGGCCAACCAAGCAAGTTTGCAAAGGAAATCTGCACTACAATGAAGTCTCACTTCCCCCCGGTCAAAAGGGCCATCTGAAAAAAGTGTAAAATCCAGAAAGGCAGGACAGGCCATGGAGAACTGGGAGCCTTGTTATGCTGATGGGCGGGATGTAAATTGCCAACAACCACTCGGGAGAAGTGTATGGTGTTTCCTGAAACATCTAAAAAACAAAGCAACAGAACCTAGGGCACTTCCACTTATGGTCCTATAGCTTAGGGAAATTAAAATCAAAAAGACACAGCCACCCCAAAGTTTGGAACGGCTCTGTTTACAAGAACCTCGTTTACAGTACAAGTTCAACATCGCAGAAAGTGAAAAATGGATAAAGAAGTTGTGGTATTTACTTACAAAGCAATATCACTCAGCAATGAAATCTGTGTCATCAGGCCCTTAGCAGCACAATGAGTGGATTCAGGTACGATGATTCTAACTGAAATAAGTCACACAGAAAAAGAAACATCATAAGATATCAGTAATACACGGAATGTAAACTTGGCTACACAGGAACTGAATTACAGAACAGAACAGGGTCTCAAATTTAGAAAACCAACTTATTCTTGCTTAAGGGTAAAGGTGAGTTGGGGTGCTGCATAAAACCAGAGATTGAAATGAGCACAGATAAAGTTCCTTAAGCCAAATATGGAATAGACAAGAGCTACTCCTTGCTCAACGAAATGGACTCAACACCGCATATTAAACGCCTAAGAATGTACCTGACAAGTAAGTATCTTAAAACCTATAGATTGCTATGTCTCCGAAAGAGAATCAAGCATGTGTACAGGGGCATAAACGCAGCAGTGATAGGATTGGAGAGGTTCGGTGAGCAAATGAAGACCCTTTGAAGTCATATTGCATGGTACCCATTACACGGGTCTCAACTCTCCAGGTTTAAGGTATTCTTCCTTCAGCTAAAACATGCATGTGGAACCCAAGTATGATCAACCATGTGAACGGGAGACGTGTTCAAATATGTCTCAGTTTTCCTCCCCTGGTACTCGGGTGCAACATTCCAGACGCTTTACTAACACTCTCCCCACTTGGAGAGTCAGCACCTTTAACCTCCTGTTTGGCCCAGTTTGCAATTTCTGCGGAAGATGAACAGGAATAGCGAGAACCAATGAGAGGCTAGCTGGAGGTGTCTGGACGGGCAAATTTAACTCTCATTTCCCACCAGGAAGAGGAAATAATCAAAGGCTGAGCGTGCCGTACCAGAACCAAATTAGGGCCTGAAGCCATCCTGCGGTGTTGCGGCCAGCTCAAAAGAAAGCGAGTTGAAGAAAGGAGCTCAGGGGCACTGTAATTCACAAACCTGCAGAGTTATAAATGACAGCTATCGTCCAAAAATATACTGAAGTAAGGCTGCCAAGAGGACTTGAAAGCGGGGCAGAATTGCAGGAAACCGATTTCAGGAGCTAGACTGGAATTGCATTGCAAGCATAGGAAAAGAGGCAGAACGTCCACAATGATGCACTTGGCCAAAAAGGGCGTATACGTTTTTTCCTGAATATATTCAGGAAAAAACGCATACGCCCTTTTTGGCCAACCAAGCAAGTTTGCAAAGGAAATCTGCACTACAATGAAGTCTCACTTCCCCCGGTCAAAAGGGCCATCTGAAAAAAGTGTAAAATCCAGAAAGGCAGGACAGGCCATGGAGAACTGGGAGCCTTGTTATGCTGATGGGCGGGATGTAAATTGCCAACAACCACTCGGGAGAAGTGTATGGTGTTTCCTGAAACATCTAAAAAACAAAGCAACAGAACCTAGGGCACTTCCACTTATGGTCCTATAGCTTAGGGAAATTAAAATCAAAAAGACACAGCCACCCCAAAGTTTGGAACGGCTCTGTTTACAAGAACCTCGTTTACAGTACAAGTTCAACATCGCAGAAAGTGAAAAATGGATAAAGAAGTTGTGGTATTTACTTACAAAGCAATATCACTCAGCAATGAAATGTGTGTCATCAGGCCCTTAGCAGCACAATGAGTGGATTCAGGTATGATGATTCTAACTGAAGTAAGTCACACAGAAAAAGAAACATCATAAGATATCAGTAATACACAGAATGTAAACCTGGCTACACAAGAACTGAATTACAGAACAGAACAGGGTCTCAAATTTAGAAAACCAACTTATGCTTGCTTAAGGGTAAAGGTGAGTTGGGGTGCTGCATAAAACCAGAGATTGAAATGAGCACAGATAAAGTTCCTTAAGTCAAATATGGAATAGACAAGAGCTACTCCTTGCTCAACGAAATGGACTCAACACCGCATATTAAACGCCTAAGAATGTATCTGACTAGTAAGTATCGTAAAACCTATGGATTGCTATGTCTCCAAAAGAGAATCAAGCATGTGTGCAGAGGCATAAACGCAGCAGTGATAGGATTGGAGAGGTTCAGTGAGCAAATGAAGACCCTTTGAAGTCATATTGCATGGTACCCATTACACGGGTCTCAACTCTCCAGGTTTAAGGTATTCTTCCTTCAGCTAAAACATGCATGTGGAACCCAGAGTATGATCAACCATGTGAACGGGAGACGTGTTCAAATATGTCTCAGTTTTCCTCCCCTGGTACTCGGGTGCAACATTCCAGACGCTTTACTAACACTCTCCCCACTTGGAGAGTCAGCACCTTTAACCTCCTGTTTGGCCCAGTTTGCAATTTCTGCGGAAGATGAACAGGAATAGCGAGAACCAATGAGAGGCTAGCTGGAGGTGTCTGGACGGGCAAATTTAACTCTCATTTCCCACCAGGAAGAGGAAATAATCAAAGGCTGAGCGTGCCGTACCAGAACCAAATTAGGGCCTGAAGCCATCCTGCGGTGTTGCGGCCAGCTCAAAAGAAAGCGAGTTGAAGAAAGGAGCTCAGGGGCACTGTAATTCACAAACCTGCAGAGTTATAAATGACAGCTATCGTCCAAAAATATACTGAAGTAAGGCTGCCAAGAGGACTTGAAAGCGGGGCAGAATTGCAGGAAACCGATTTCAGGAGCTAGACTGGAATTGCATTGCAAGCATAGGAAAAGAGGCAGAACGTCCACAATGATGCACTTGGCCAAAAAGGGCGTATACGTTTTTTCCTGAATATATTCAGGAAAAAACGCATACGCCCTTTTTGGCCAACCAAGCAAGTTTGCAAAGGAAATCTGCACTACAATGAAGTCTCACTTCCCCCCAGTCAAAAGGGCCATCTGAAAAAAGTGTAAAATCCAGAAAGGCAGGACAGGCCATGGAGAACTGGGAGCCTTGTTATGCTGATGGGCGGGATGTAAATTGCCAACAACCACTCGGGAGAAGTGTATGGTGTTTCCTGAAACATCTAAAAAACAAAGCAACAGAACCTAGGGCACTTCCACTTATGGTCCTATAGCTTAGGGAAATTAAAATCAAAAAGACACAGCCACCCCAAAGTTTGGAACGGCTCTGTTTACAAGAACCTCGTTTACAGTACAAGTTCAACATCGCAGAAAGTGAAAAATGGATAAAGAAGTTGTGGTATTTACTTACAAAGCAATATCACTCAGCAATGAAATCTGTGTCATCAGGCCCTTAGCAGCACAATGAGTGGATTCAGGTATGATGATTCTAACTGAAGTAAGTCACACAGAAAAAGAAACATCATAAGATATCAGTAATACACAGAATGTAAACTTGGCTACACAGGAACTGAATTACAGAACAGAACAGGGTCTCAAATTTAGAAAACCAACTTATGCTTGCTTAAGGGTAAAGGTGAGTTGGGGTGCTGCATAAAACCAGAGATTGAAATGAGCACAGATAAAGTTCCTTAAGTCAAATATGGAATAGACAAGAGCTACTCCTTGCTCAACGAAATGGACTCAACACCGCATATTAAACGCCTAAGAATGTATCTGACTAGTAAGTATCGTAAAACCTATGGATTGCTATGTCTCCAAAAGAGAATCAAGCATGTGTGCAGAGGCATAAACGCAGCAGTGATAGGATTGGAGAGGTTCGGTGAGCAAATGAAGACCCTTTGAAGTCATATTGCATGGTACCCATTACACGGGTCTCAACTCTCCAAGTTTAAGGTATTCTTCCTTCAGCTAAAACATGCATGTGGAACCCAAGTATGATCAACCATGTGAACGGGAGACGTGTTCAAATATGTCTCAGTTTTCCTCCCCTGGTACTCGGGTGCAACATTCCAGACGCTTTACTAACACTCTCCCCACTTGGAGAGTCAGCGCCTTTAACCTCCTGTTTGGCCCAGTTTGCAATTTCTGCGGAAGATGAACAGGAATAGCGAGAACCAATGAGAGGCTAGCTGGAGGTGTCTGGACGGGCAAATTTAACTCTCATTTCCCACCAGGAAGAGGAAATAACCAAAGACTCAGCGTGCCGTACCGGAACCAGATTAGGGCCTGAAGCCATCCTGCGGTGTTGCGGCCAGCTCAAAAGAAAGCGAGTTGAAGAAAGGAACTCAGGGGCACTGTAATTCACAAACCTGCAGAGTTATAAATGACAGCTATCGTCCAAAAATAGACTGAAGTTAGGCTGCCAAGAGGACTTGAAAGCGGGGCAGAATTGCAGGAAACCGATTTCAGGAGGTAGACTGGAATTGCATTGAAAGCATAGGAAAAGAGGCAGAACGTCCACAATGATGCACTTGGCCAAAAAGTGCGTATGCGTTTTTTCCTGAATATATTCAGGAAAAAACGCATACGCCCTTTTTGGCCAACCAAGCAAGCTTGCAAAGGAAATCTGCACTACAATGAAGTCTCACTTCCCCCCGGTCAAAAGGGCCATCTGAAAAAAGTGTAAAATCCAGAAAGGCAGGACAGGCTATGGAGAACTGAGAGCCTTGTTATGCTGATGGGCGGGATATAAATTGCCAACAGACACTCGGGAGAAGTGTATGGTGTTTCCTGAAACATCTAAAAAACAAAGCAACAGAGCCTAGGGCACTGCCACTTCTGGTCCTATAGCTTAGGGAAATTAAAATCAAAAAGACACAGCCACCCCAACGTTTGGGACGCCTCTGTTTACAAGAACCTCGTTTACAGTACAAGTTCAACATCGCAGAAAGTGAAAAATGGATAAAGAACTTGTGGTACTTACGTACAATGCAGTATCACTCAGCAATGAAATCTATGTCATCAGGCCCGTAGCAGCATAATGAGTGGATTCAGGTACGATGATTCTAACTGAAATAAGTCACACAGAAAAAGAAACATCATAAGATATCACTAATACACGGAATGTAAACTTGGCTACACAGGAGCTGCATTCCAAAACAGAACAGGGTCTCAAATTTAGAAAACCAACTTATGCTTGCTTAAGGGGAAAGGTGAGTTGGGGCGCTGCATAAAACCAGAGATTGAAATGAGCACAGATAAAGTTCCTTAAGCCAAATATGGAATAGACAAGAGCTACTCCTTGCTCAACGAAATGGACTCAAAACCCCATATTAAACCCCTAAGAATGTACCTGACTAGTAAGTATCTTAAAACCTATGGATTGCTATGTCTCCAAAAGAGAATCAAGCGTGTGTACAGGGGAATAAACGCAGCAGTGATAGGATTGGAGAGGTTCGGTGAGCAAATGAAGACCCTTTGAAGTCATATTGCATGGTACCCATTCCACGGGTCTCAACTCTCCAGTTTTAAGGTATTCTTCCTTCATCTAAAACATGCATGTGGAACCCAGAGTATGATCAACCATGTGAACGGGAGACGTGTTCAAATATGTCTCAGTTTTCCTCCCCTGGTACTCGGGTGCAACATTCCAGACGCTTTACTAACACTCTCCCGACTTGGAGAGTCAGTCCCTTTAACCTCCTGTTTGGCCCAGTTTGCAATTTCTGCGGAAGATGAACAGGAATAGCGAGAACCAATGAGAGGCTAGCTGGAGGTGTCTGGACGGGCAAATTTAACTCTCATTTCCCACCAGGAAGAGGAATTAACCAAAGGCTCAGCATGCCGGGCCGGAACCAGATTAGGGCCTGAAGCCATCCTGCGGTGTTGCGGCCAGGTCACAAGAAAGCGAGTTGAAGAAAGGAGCTCAGGTGCACTGTAATTCACAAACGTGCAGAGTTATAAATGACAGCTATCATCCAAAAATAGACCGAAGTAAGGCTGCCAAGAGGACTTGAAAGCGGGGCAGAACTGCAGGAAACCGATTTCAGGAGGTAGACTGGAATTGCATTGAAAGCATAGGAAAAGAGGCAGAACGTCCACAATGATGCACTTGGCCAAAAAGGGCGTATGCGTTTTTTCCTGAATATATTCAGGAAAAAACGCATACGCCCTTTTTGGCCAACCAAGCAAGCTTGCAAAGGAAATCTACACTACAATGAAGTCTCACTCCCCCCCGGTCAAAAGGGCCATCTGAAAAAAGTGTAAAATCCAGAAAGGCAGGACAGGCCATGGAGAACTGGGAGCCTTGTTATGCTGATGGGCGGGATGTAAATTGCCAACAACCACTCGGGAGAAGTGTATGGTGTTTCCTGAAACATCTAAAAAACAAAGCAACAGAACCTAGGGCACTTCCACTTATGGTCCTATAGCTTAGGGAAATTAAAATCAAAAAGACACAGCCACCCCAAAGTTTGGAACGGCTCTGTTTACAAGAACCTCGTTTACAGTACAAGTTCAACATCACAGAAAGTGAAAAATGGATAAAGAAGTTGTGGTATTTACTTACAAAGCAATATCACTCAGCAATGAAATCTGTGTCATCAGGCCCTCAGCAGCACAATGAGTGGATTCAGGTATGATGATTCTAACTGAAATAAGTCACACAGAAAAAGAAACATCATAAGATATCAGTAATACACGGAATGTAAACTTGGCTACACAGGAACTGAATTACAGAACAGAACAGGGTCTCAAATTTAGAAAACCAACTTATTCTTGCTTAAGGGTAAAGGTGAGTTGGGGTGCTGCATAAAACCAGAGATTGAAATGAGCACAGATAAAGTTCCTTAAGCCAAATATGGAATAGACAAGAGCTACTCCTTGCTCAACGAAATGGACTCAACACCGCATATTAAACGCCTAAGAATGTACCTGACTAGTAAGTATCTTAAAACCTATGGATTGCTATGTCTCCGAAAGAGAATCAAGCATGTGTACAGGGGCATAAACGCAGCAGTGATAGGATTGGAGAGGCTCGGTGAGCAAATGAAGACCCTTTGAAGTCATATTGCATGGTACCCATTCCACGGGTCTCAACTACCCAGGTTTAAGGTATTCTTCCTTCAGCTAAAACATGCATGTGGAACCCAGAGTATGATCAACCATGTGATCGGGAGACGTGTTCAAATATGTCTCAGTTTTCCTCCCCTGGTACTCGGGTGCAACATTCCAGACGCTTTACTAACACTCTCCCGACTTGGAGAGTCAGCGCCTTTAACCTCCTGTTTGGCCCAGTTTGCAATTTCTGCGGAAGATGAACAGGAATAGCGAGAACCAATGAGAGGCTAGCTGGAGGTGTCTGGACGGGCAAATTTAACTCTCATTTCCCACCAGGAAGAGGAATTAACCAAAGGCTCAGCATGCCGGCCCGGAACCAGATTAGGGCCTGAAGCCATCCTGCGGTGTTGCGGCCAGGTCACAAGAAAGCGAGTTGAAGAAAGGAGCTCAGGGGCACTGTAATTCACAAACCTGCAGAGTTATAAATGACAGCTATCGTCCAAAAATAGACTGAAGTAAGGCTGCCAAGAGGACTTGAAAGCGGGGCAGAATTGCAGGAAACTGATTTCAGGAGGTAGACTGGAATTGCATTGAAAGCATAGGAAAAGAGGCAGAACGTCCACAATGATGCACTTGGCCAAAAAGGGCGTATGTGTTTTTTCCTGAATATATTCAGGAAAAAACGCATACGCCCTTTTTGGCCAACCAAGCAAGCTTGCAAAGGAAATCTGCACTACAATGAAGTCTCACTTCCCCCCGGTCAAAAGGGCCATCTGAAAAAAGTGTAAAATCCAGAAAGGCAGGACAGGCCATGGAGAACTGGGAGCCTTGTTATGGTGATGGGCGGGATGTAAATTGCCAACAACCACTCGGGAGAAGTGTATGGTGTTTCCTGAAACATCTAAAAAACAAAGCAACAGAACCTAGGGCACTTCCACTTATGGTCCTATAGCTTAGGGAAATTAAAATCAAAAAGACACAGCCACCCCAAAGTTTGGGACGCCTCTGTTTACAAGAACCTCGTTTACAGTACAAGTTCAACATTGCAGAAAGTGAAAAATGGATAAAGAAGTTGTGGTACTTATGTACAATGCAGTATCACTCAGAAATGAAATCTATGTCATCAGGCCCGTAGCAGCATAATGAGTGGATTCAGGTACGATGATTCTAACTGAAATAAGTCACACAGAAAAAGAAACATCATAAGATATCACTAATACACGGAATGTAAACTTGGCTACACAGGAACTGCATTCCAAAACAGAACAGGGTCTCAAATTTAGAAAACCAACTTATGCTTGCTTAAGGGGAAAGGTGAGTTGGGGTGCTGCATAAAACCAGAGATTGAAATGAGCACAGATAAAGTTCCTTAAGCCAAATATGGAATAGACAAGAGCTACTCCTTGCTCAACGAAATGGACTCAACACCCCATATTAAACGCCTAAGAATGTACCTGACTAGTAAGTATCTTAAAACCTATGGATTGCTATGTTCCAAAAGAGAATCAAGCGTGTGTACAGGGGCATAAACGCAGCAGTGATAGGATTGGAGAGGTTCGGTGAGCAAATGAAGACCCTTTGAAGTCATATTGCATGGTACCCATTCCACGGGTCTCAACTCTCCAGGTTTAAGGTATTCTTCCTTCAGCTAAAACATGCATGTGGAACCCAGAGTATGATCAACCATGTGAATGGGAGACGTGTTCAAATATGTCTCAATTTTCCTCCCCTGGTACTCGGGTGCAACATTCCAGACGCTTTACTAACACTCTCCCGACTTGGAGAGTCAGTCCCTTTAACCTCCTGTTTGGCCCAGTTTGCAATTTCTGGGGAAGATGAACAGGAAAAGCGAGAACCAATGAGAGACTAGCTGGAGGTGTCTGGACGGGCAAATTTAACTCTCATTTCCCACCAGGAAGAGGAACTAACCAAAGGCTCAGCGTGCCGTACCGGAACCAGATTAGGGCCTGAAGCCATCCTGCGGTGTTGCGGCCAGGTCACAAGAAAGCGAGTTGAAGAAAGGAGCTCAGGGGCACTGTAATTCACAAACCTGCAGAGTTATAAATGACAGCTATCGTCCAAAAATAGACTGAAGTAAGGCTGCCAAGAGGACTTGAAAGCGGGACAGAATTGCAGGAAACCGATTTCAGGAGGTAGACTGGAATTGCATTGAAAGCATAGGAAAAGAGGCAGAACGTCCACAATGATGCACTTGGCCAAAAAGGGCGTATGCGTTTTTTCCTGAATATATTCAGGAAAAAACGCATACGCCCTTTTTGGCCAACCAAGCAAGCTTGCAAAGGAAATCTGCACTACAATGAAGTCTCACTTCCCCCCGGTCAAAAGGGCCATCTGAAAAAAGTGTAAAATCCAGAAAGGCAGGACAGGCCATGGAGAACTGGGAGCCTTGTTATGCTGATGGGCGGGATGTAAATTGCCAACAGACACTCTGGAGAAGTGTATGGTGTTTCCTGAAACATCTAAAAAACAAAGCAACAGAGCCTAGGGCACTGCCACTTATGGTCCTATAGCTTAGGGAAATTAAAATCAAAAAGACACAGCCACCCCAAAGTTTGGGACGCCTCTGTTTACAAGAACCTCGTTTACAGTACAAGTTCAACATCGCAGAAAGTGAAAAATGGATAAAGAACTTGTGGTATTTACTTACAAAGCAATATCACTCAGCAATGAAATCTATGTCATCAGGCCCTTAGCATCACAATGAGTGGATTCAGGTATGATGATTCTAACTGAAATAAGTCACACAGAAAAAGAAACATGATAAGATATCAGTAATACACGGAATGTAAACTTGGCTACACAGGAACTGAATTACAGAACAGAACAGGGTCTCAAATTTAGAAAACCAACTTATGCTTGCTTAAGGGTAAAGGTGAGTTGGGGTGCTGCATAAAACCAGAGATTGAAATGAGCACAGATAAAGTTCCTTAAGTCAAATATGGAATAGACAAGAGCTACTCCTTGCTCAACGAAATGGACTCAACACCGCATATTAAACGCCTAAGAATGTACCTGACTAGTAAGTATCTTAAAACCTATGGATTGCTATGTCTCCGAAAGAGAATCAAGCATGTGTACAGGGGCATAAACACAGCAGTGATAGGATTGGAGAGGTTCGGTGAGCAAATGAAGACCCTTTGAAGTCATATTGCATGGTACCCATTACACGGGTCTCAACTCTCCATGTTTAAGGTATTCTTCTTTCAGCTAAAACATGCATGTGGAACCCAAGTATGATCAACCATGTGAACGGGAGACGTGTTCAAATATGTCTCAGTTTTCCTCCCCTGGTACTCGGGTGCAACATTCCAGACGCTTTACTAACACTCTCCCCACTTGGAGAGTCAGCGCCTTTAACCTCCTGTTTGGCCCAGTTTGCAATTTCTGCGGAAGATGAACAGGAATAGCGAGAACCAATGAGAGGCTAGCTGGAGGTGTCTGGACGGGCAAATTTAACTCTCATTTCCCACCAGGAAGAGGAAATAACCAAAGGCTCAGCGTTCCATACCGGAACCAGATTAGGGCCTGAAGCCATCCTGCGGTGTTGCGGCCAGCTCAAAAGAAAGCGAGTTGAAGAAAGGAGCTCAGGGGCACTGTAATTCACAAACCTGCAGAGTTATAAATGACAGCTATCGTCCAAAAATAGACTGAAGTAAGGCTGCCAAGAGGACTTGAAAGCGGGGCAGAATTGCAGGAAACCGATTTCAGGAGGTAGACTGGAATTGCATTGAAAGCATAGGAAAAGAGGCAGAACGTCCACAATGATGCACTTGGCCAAAAAGGGCGTATGCGTTTTTTCCTGAATATATTCAGGAAAAAACGCATACGCCCTTTTTGGCCAACCAAGCAAGCTTGCAAAGGAAATCTGCACTACAATGAAGTCTCACTTCCCCCCGGTCAAAAGGGCCATCTGAAAAAAGTGTAAAATCCAGAAAGGCAGGACAGGCCATGGAGAACTGGGAGCCTTGTTATGCTGATGGGCGGGATGTAAATTGCCAACAACCACTCGGGAGAAGTGTATGGTGTTTCCTGAAACATCTAAAAAACAAAGCAACAGAACCTAGGGCACTGCCACTTATGGTCCTATAGCTTAGGGAAATTAAAATCAAAAAGACACAGCCACCCCAAAGTTTGGAACGGCTCTGTTTACAAGAACCTCGTTTACAGTACAAGTTCAACATCGCAGAAAGTGAAAAATGGATAAAGAAGTTGTGGTATTTACTTACAAAGCAATATCACTCAGCAATGAAATCTGTGTCATCAGGCCCTCAGCAGCACAATGAGTGGATTCAGGTATGATGATTCTAACTGAAGTAAGTCACACAGAAAAAGAAACATCATAAGATATCAGTAATACACGGAATGTAAACTTGGCTACACAGGAACTGAATTACAGAACAGAACAGGGTCTCAAATTTAGAAAACCAACTTATGCTTGCTTAAGGGTAAAGGTGAGTTGGGGTGCTGCATAAAACCAGAGATTGAAATGAGCACAGATAAAGTTCCTTTAGTCAAATATGGAATAGACAAGAGCTACTCCTTGCTCAACGAAATGGACTCAACACCGCATATTAAACACCTAAGAATGTACCTGACTAGTAAGTATCTTAAAACCTATGGATTGCTATGTCTCCGAAAGAGAATCAAGCATGTGTACAGGGGCATAAACGCAGCAGTGATAGGATTGGAGAGGTTCGGTGAGCAAATGAAGACCCTTTGAAGTCATATTGCATGGTACCCATTCCACGGGTTTCAACTACCCAGGTTTAAGGTATTCTTCCTTCAGCTAAAACATGCATGTGGAACCTAGAGTATGATCAACCATGTGATCGGGAGACGTGTTGAAATATGTCTCAGTTTTCCTCCCCTGGTACTCGGGTGCAACATTCCAGACGCTTTACTAACACTCTCCCCCTTGGAGAGTCAGTCCCTTTAACCTCCTGTTTGGCCCAGTTTGCAATTTCTGCGGAAGATGAACAGGAATAGCGAGAACCAATGAGAGGCTAGCTGGAGGTGTCTGGACGGGCAAATTTAACTCTCATTTTCCACCAGGAAGAGGAATTAACCAAAGGCTCAGCATGCCGGGCCGGAACCAGATTAGGGCCTGAAGCCATCCTGCGGTGTTGCGGCCAGGTCACAAGAAAGCGAGTTGAAGAAAGGAGCTCAGGGGCACTGTAATTCACAAACCTGCAGAGTTATAAATGACAGCTATCGTCCAAAAATAGACTGAAGTAAGGCTGCCAAGAGGACTTGAAAACGGGGCAGAATTGCAGGAAACCGATTTCAGGAGGTAGACTGGAATTGCATTGAAAGCATAGGAAAAGAGGCAGAACGTCCACAATGATGCACTTGGCCAAAAAGGGCGTATGCGTTTTTTCCTGAATATATTCAGGAAAAAACGCATACGCCCTTTTTGGCCAACCAAGCAAGCTTGCAAAGGAAATCTGCACTACAATGAAGTCTCACTTCCCCCCGGTCAAAAGGGCCATCTGAAAAAAGTGTAAAATCCAGAAAGGCAGGACAGGCCATGGAGAACTGGGAGCCTTGTTATGCTGATGGGCGGGATGTAAATTGCCAACAACCACTCGGGAGAAGTGTATGGTGTTTCCTGAAACATCTAAAAAACAAAGCAACAGAACCTAGGGCACTTCCACTTATGGTCCTATAGCTTAGGGAAATTAAAATCAAAAAGACACAGCCACCCCAAAGTTTGGGACGCCTCTGTTTACAAGAACCTCGTTTACAGTACAAGTTCAACATCACAGAAAGTGAAAAATGGATAAAGAACTTGTGTTACTTACGTACAATGCAGTATCACTCAACAATGAAATCTATGTCATCAGGCCCGTAGCAGCATAATGAGTGGATTCAGGTACGATGATTCTAACTGAAATAAGTCACACAGAAAAAGAAACATCATAAGATATCAGTAATACACGGAATGTAAACTTGGCTACACAGGAACTGCATTCCAAAACAGAACAGGGTCTCAAATTTAGAAAACCAACTTATGCTTGCTTAAGGGTAAAGGTGAGTTGGGGTGCTGCATAAAACCAGAGATTGAAATGAGCACAGATAAAGTTCCTTAAGCCAAATATGGAATAGACAAGAGCTACTCCTTGCTCAACGAAATGGACTCAACACCCCATATTAAACCCCTAAGAATGTACCTGACTAGTAAGTATCTTAAAACCTATGGATTGCTATGTCTCCGAAAGAGAATCAAGCGTGTGTACAGGGGAATAAACGCAGCAGTGATAGGATTGGAGAGGTTCGGTGAGCAAATGAAGACCCTTTGAAGTCATATTGCATGGTACCCATTCCACGGGTTTCAACTACCCAGGTTTAAGGTATTCTTCCTTCAGCTAAAACATGCATGTGGAACCTAGAGTATGATCAACCATGTGATCGGGAGACGTGTTGAAATATGTCTCAGTTTTCCTCCCCTGGTACTCGGGTGCAACATTCCAGATGCTTTACTAACACTCTCCCCCTTGGAGAGTCAGTCCCTTTAACCTCCTGTTTGGCCCAGTTTGCAATTTCTGCGGAAGATGAACAGGAATAGCGAGAACCAATGAGAGGCTAGCTGGAGGTGTCTGGACGGGCAAATTTAACTCTCATTTCCCACCAGGAAGAGGAATTAACCAAAGGCTCAGCATGCCGGGCCGGAACCAGATTAGGGCCTGAAGCCATCCTGCGGTGTTGCGGCCAGGTCACAAGAAAGCGAGTTGAAGAAAGGAGCTCAGGGGCACTGTAATTCACAAACCTGCAGAGTTATAAATGACAGCTATCGTCCAAAAATAGACTGAAGTAAGGCTGCCAAGAGGACTTGAAAGCGGGGCAGAATTGCAGGAAACCGATTTCAGGAGGTAGACTGGAATTCCATTGAAAGCATAGGAAAAGAGGCAGAACGTCCACAATGATGCACTTGGCCAAAAAGGGCGTATGCGTTTTTTCCTGAATATATTCAGGAAAAAACGCATACGCCCTTTTTGGCCAACCAAGCAAGCTTGCAAAGGAAATCTGCACTACAATGAAGTCTCACTTCCCCCCGGTCAAAAGGGCCATCTGAAAAAAGTGTAAAATCCAGAAAGGCAGGACAGGCCATGGAGAACTGGGAGCCTTGTTATGCTGATGGGCGGGATGTAAATTGCCAACAACCACTCGGGAGAAGTGTATGGTGTTTCCTGAAACATCTAAAAAACTAAGCAACAGAACCTAGGGCACTTCCACTTATGGTCCTATAGCTTAGGGAAATTAAAATCAAAAAGACACAGCCACCCTAAAGTTTGGGACGCCTCTGTTTACAAGAACCTCGTTTACAGTACAAGTTCAACATCACAGAAAGTGAAAAATGGATAAAGAACTTGTGGTACTTACGTACAATGCAGTATCACTCAACAATGAAATCTATGTCATCAGGCCCGTAGCAGCATAATGAGTGGATTCAGGTACGATGATTCTAACTGAAATAAGTCACACAGAAAAAGAAACATCATAAGATATGAGTAATACACGGAATGTAAACTTGGCTACACAGGAACTGCATTCCAAAACAGAACAGGGTCTCAAATTTAGAAAACCAACTTATGCTTGCTTAAGGGTAAAGGTGAGTTGGGGTGCTGCATAAAACCAGAGATTGAAATGAGCACAGATAAAGTTCCTTAAGCCAAATATGGAATAGACAAGAGCTACTCCTTGCTCAACGAAATGGACTCAAAACCCCATATTAAACCCCTAAGAATGTACCTGACTAGTAAGTATCTTAAAACCTATGGATTGCTATGTCTCCAAAAGAGAATCAAGCGTGTGTACAGGGGAATAAACGCAGCAGTGATAGGATTGGAGAGGTTCGGTGAGCAAATGAAGACCCTTTGAAGTCATATTACATGGTAACCATTCCACGGGTCTCAACTCTCCATGTTTAAGGTATTCTTCCTTCAGCTAAAACATGCATGTGGAACCCAGAGTATGATCAACCATGTGAATGGGAGACGTGTTCAAATATGTCTCAGTTTTCCTCCCCTGGTACTCGGGTGCAACATTCCAGACGCTTTACTAACACTCTCACCACTTGGAGAGTCAGTCCCTTTAACCTCCTGTTTGGCCCAGTTTGCAATTTCTGCGGAAGATGAACAGGAATAGCGAGAACCAATGAGAGGCTAGCTGGAGGTGTCTGGACGGGCAAATTTAACTCTCATTTCCCACCAGGAAGAGGAATTAACCAAAGGCTCAGCATGCCGGGCCGGAACCAGATTAGGGCCTGAAGCCATCCTGCGGTGTTGCGGCCAGGTCACAAGAAAGCGAGTTGAAGAAAGGAGCTCAGGGGCACTGTAATTCACAAACCTGCAGAGTTATAAATGACAGCTATCGTCCAAAAATAGACTGAAGTAAGGCTGCCAAGAGGACTTGAAAACGGGGCAGAATTGCAGGAAACCGATTTCAGGAGGTAGACTGGAATTGCATTGAAAGCATAGGAAAAGAGGCAGAACGTCCACAATGATGCACTTGGCCAAAAAGGGCGTATGCGTTTTTTCCTGAATATATTCAGGAAAAAACGCATACGCCCTTTTTGGCCAACCAAGCAAGCTTGCAAAGGAAATCTGCACTACAATGAAGTCTCACTTCCCCCCGGTCAAAAGGGCCATCTGAAAAAAGTGTAAAATCCAGAAAGGCAGGACAGGCCATGGAGAACTGCGAGCCTTGTTATGCTGATGGGCGGGATGTAAATTGCCAACAACCACTCGGGAGAAGTGTACGGTGTTTCCTGAAACATCTAAAAAACAAAGCAACAGAACCTAGGGCACTTCCACTTATGGTCCTATAGCTTAGGGAAATTAAAATCAAAAAGACACAGCCACCCCAAAGTTTCGAACGGCTCTGTTTACAAGAACCTCGTTTACAGTACAAGTTCAACATCGCAGAAAGTGAAAAATGGAGAAAGAAGTTGTGGTATTTACTTACAAAGCAATATCACTCAGCAATGAAATCTATGTCATCAGGCCCGTAGCAGCATAATGAGTGGATTCAGGTACGATGATTCTAACTGAAATAAGTCACACAGAAACAGAAACATCATATGATATCACTAATACACGGAATGTAAACTTGGCTACACAAAACTGCATTCCAAAACAGAACAGGGTCTCAAATTTAGAAAACCAACTTATGCTTGCTTAAGGGGAAAGGTGAGTTGGGGTGCTGCATAAAACCAGAGATTGAAATGAGCACAGATAA
This sequence comes from Delphinus delphis, assembly GCF_949987515.2. Taxonomy (NCBI): domain Eukaryota; kingdom Metazoa; phylum Chordata; class Mammalia; order Artiodactyla; family Delphinidae; genus Delphinus; species Delphinus delphis. Next base: position 831,913 of record NW_027192675.1, on the reverse strand, counting down.
AGTTCCTTAAGCCAAATATGGAATAGACAAGAGCTACTCCTTGCTCAACGAAATGGACTCAAAACCACATATTAAACACCTAAGAATGTACCTGACTAGTAAGTATCTTAAAACCTATGGTTTGCTATGTCTCCAAAAGAGAATCAAGTGTGTGTACAGGGGCATAAACGCAGCAGTGATACGATTGGAGATGATCAGTGCGCAAATGAAGACCCTTTGAAGTCATATTGCATGGTACCCATTACACGGGTCTCAACTCTCCAGGTTTAAGGTATTCTTCCTTCAGCTAAAACATGCATGTGGAACCCAGAGTATGATCAACCATGTGAACGGGAGTCGTGTTCAAATATGTCTCAGTTTTCCTCCCCTGGTACTCGGGTGCAACATTCCAGACGCTTTACTAACACTCTCCCCACTTGGAGAGTCAGCGCCTTTAACCTCCTGTTTGGCCCAGTTTGCAAATTCTGCGGAAGATGAACAGGAATAGCGAGAACCAATGAGAGGCTAGCTGGAGGTGTCTGGACGGGCAAATTTAACTCTCATTTCCCACCAGGAAGAGGAATTAACCAAAGGCTCAGCATGACGGGCCGGAACCAGATTAGGGCCTGAAGCCATCCTGCGGTGTTACGTCCAGGTCACAAGAAAGCGAGTTGAAGAAAGGAGCTCAGGGGCACTGTAATTCACAAACCTGCAGAGTTATAAATGACAGCTATCGTCCAAAAATAGACTGAAGTAAGGCTGCCAAGAGGACTTGAAAGCGGGGCAGAATTGCAGGAAACCGATTTCAGGAGGTAGACTGGAATTGCATTTCAAGCATAGGAAAAGAGGCAGAACGTCCACAATGATACACTTGGCCAAAAAGGGCGTATGCGTTTTTTCCTGAATATATTCAGGAAAAAACGCATACGCCCTTTTTGGCCAACCAAGCAAGCTTGCAAAGGAAATCTGCACTACAATGAAGTCTCACTTCCCCCCGGTCAAAAGGGCCATCTGAAAAAAGTGTAAAATCCAGAAAGGCAGGACAGGCCATGGAGAACTGGGAGCCTTGTTATGCTGAAGGGCGAGATGTAAATTGCCAACAACCACTCGGGAGAAGTGTATGGTGTTTCCTGAAACATCTAAAAAACAAAGCAACAGAGCCTAGGGCACTTCCACTTATGGTCCTATAGCTTAGGGAATTTGAAATCAAAAAGACACAGCTCCCCAAAGTTTGGGACGCCTCTGTTACAAGAACCTCGTTTACAGTACAAGTTCAACATCGCAGAAAGTGAAAAATGGATAAAAAAGTTGTGGTATTTACTTACAAAGCAATATCACTCAGCAATTAAATCTGTGTCATCAGGCCCTTAGCAGCACAATGAGTGGATTCAGGTATGATGATTCTAACTGAAATAAGTCACACAGAAAAAGAAACATCATAAGATATCAGTAATACACGGAATGTAAACTTGGTTACACAGGAACTGAATTACAGAACAGAACAGGGTCTCAAATTTAGAAAACCAACTTATGCTTGCTTAAGGGGAAAGGTGAGTTGGGGTGCTGCATAAAACCAGAGATTGAAATGAGCACAGATAAAGATCCTTAAGCCAAATATGGAATAGACAAGAGCTACTCCTTGCTCAACGAAATGGACTCAACACCGCATATTAAACGCCTAAGAATGTACCTGACTAGCAAGTATCTTAAAACCTATGGATTGCTATGTCTCCAAAAGAGAATCAAGCATGTGTACAGGGGCATAAACGCAGCAGTGATAGGATTGGAGATGTTCGGTGAGCAAATGAAGACCCTTTGAAGACATATTGCATGGTACCCATTCCACGGGTTTCAACTACCCAGGTTTAAGGTATTCTTCCTTCAGCTAAAACATGCATGTGGAACCTAGAGTATGATCAACCATGTGATCGGGAGACGTGTTCAAATATGTGTCAGTTTTCGTACCCTGGTACTCGGGTGCAACATTCCAGGTGCTTTACTAACACTCTCCCGACTTGGAGAGTCAGTCCCTTTAACCTCCTGTTTGGCCCAGTTTGCAATTTCTGCGGAAGATGAACAGGAATAGCGAGAACCAATGAGAGGCTAGCTGGAGGTGTCTGGACGGGCAAATTTAACTCTCATTTCCCACCAGGAAGAGGAATTAACCAAAGGCTCAGCATGCCGGGCCGGAACCAGATTATGGCCTGAAGCCATCCTGCGGTGTTGCGGCCAGGTCACAAGAAAGCGAGTTGAAGAAAGGAGCTCAGGGGCACTGTAATTCACAAACCTGCAGAGTTATAAATGACAGCTATCGTCCAAAAATAGACTGAAGTAAGGCTGCCAAGAGGACTTGAAAGCGGGGCAGAATTGCAGGAAACCAATTTCAGGAGGTAGACTGGAATTCCATTGAAAGCATAGGAAAAGAGGCAGAACGTCCACAATGATGCACTTGGCCAAAAAGGGCGTATGCGTTTTTTCCTGAATATATTCAGGAAAAAACGCATACGCCCTTTTTGGCCAACCAAGCAAGCTTGCAAAGGAAATCTGCACTACAATGAAGTCTCACTTCCCCCCGGTCAAAAGGGCCATCTGAAAAAAGTGTAAAATCCAGAAAGGCAGGACAGGCCATGGAGAACTGGGAGCCTTGTTATGCTGATGGGCGGGATGTAAATTGCCAACAACCACTCGGGAGAAGTGTATGGTGTTTCCTGAAACATCTAAAAAACAAAGCAACAGAACCTAGGGCACTTCCACTTATGGTCCTATAGCTTAGGGAAATTAAAATCAAAAAGACACAGCCACCCCAAAGTTTGGGACGCCTCTGTTTACAAGAACCTCGTTTACAGTACAAGTTCAACATCACAGAAAGTGAAAAATGGATAAAGAACTTGTGGTACTTACGTACAATGCAGTATCACTCAACAATGAAATCTATGTCATCAGGCCCGTAGCAGCATAATGAGTGGATTCAGGTACGATGATTCTAACTGAAATAAGTCACACAGAAAAAGAAACATCATAAGATATGAGTAATACACGGAATGTAAACTTGGCTACACAGGAACTGCATTCCAAAACAGAACAGGGTCTCAAATTTAGAAAACCAACTTATGCTTGCTTAAGGGTAAAGGTGAGTTGGGGTGCTGCATAAAACCAGAGATTGAAATGAGCACAGATAAAGTTCCTTAAGCCAAATATGGAATAGACAAGAGCTACTCCTTGCTCAACGAAATGGACTCAAAACCCCATATTAAACCCCTAAGAATGTACCTGACTAGTAAGTATCTTAAAACCTATGGATTGCTATGTCTCCAAAAGAGAATCAAGCGTGTGTACAGGGGAATAAACGCAGCAGTGATAGGATTGGAGAGGTTCGGTGAGCAAATGAAGACCCTTTGAAGTCATATTACATGGTACCCATTCCACGGGTCTCAACTCTCCATGTTTAAGGTATTCTTCCTTCAGCTAAAACATGCATGTGGAACCCAGAGTATGATCAACCATGTGAATGGGAGACGTGTTCAAATATGTCTCAGTTTTCCTCCCCTGGTACTCGGGTGCAACATTCCAGACGCTTTACTAACACTCTCCCCACTTGGAGAGTCAGTCCCTTTAACCTCCTGTTTGGCCCAGTTTGCAATTTCTGCGGAAGATGAACAGGAATAGCGAGAACCAATGAGAGGCTAGCTGGAGGTGTCTGGACGGGCAAATTTAACTCTCATTTCCCACCAGGAAGAGGAATTAACCAAAGGCTCAGCATGCCGGGCCGGAACCAGATTAGGGCCTGAAGCCATCCTGCGGTGTTGCGGCCAGGTCACAAGAAAGCGAGTTGAAGAAAGGAGCTCAGGGACACTGTAATTCACAAACCTGCAGAGTTATAAATGACAGCTATCGTCCAAAAATAGACTGAAGTAAGGCTGCCAAGAGGACTTGAAAGCGGGGCAGAATTGGAGGAAACCGATTTCAGGAGGTAGACTGGAATTGCATTGAAAGCATAGGAAAAGAGGCAGAACGTCCACAATGATGCACTTGGCCAAAAAGGGCATATGCGTTTTTTCCTGAATATATTCAGGAAAAAACGCATATGCCCTTTTTGGCCAACCAAGCAAGCTTGCAAAGGAAATCTGCACTACAATGAAGTCTCCCTTCCACCTGGTCAAAAGGGCCATCTGAAAAAAGTGTAAAATCCATAAAGGCACGACAGGCCATGGAGAACTGGGAGCCTTCTTATGCAGATGGGCGGGATGTAAATTGCCAACAACCACCCGGGAGAAGTGTATGGTGTTTCCTGAAACATCTAAAAAACAAAGCAACAGAGCCTAGGGCACTTCCACTTATGGTCCTATAGCTTAGGGAAATTAAAATCAAAAAGACACAGCCACCCCAAAGTTTGGGACGCCTCTGTTTACAAGAACCTCGTTTACCGTACAAGTTCAATATTGCAGAAAGTGAAAAATGGATAAAGAACTTGTGGTACTTACGTGCAATGCAATATCACTCAGCAATGAAATCTATGTCATCAGGCCTGTAGCAGCATAATGAGTGGATTCAGGTATGATGATTCGAACTGAAATAAGTCACACAGAAAAGAAACATCATAAGGTATCATTAATACACAGAATGTCGACTTGGCTACACAGGAACTGAATTACAAAACAGAACAGTGTCTCAAGTTTAGAAAACCAACTTATGCTTGCTTAAGGGTAAAGGTGAGTTGTGGTGCTGCATAAAACCAGAGATTGAAATGAGCACAGATAAAGTTCCTTAAGCCAAATATGGAATAGACAAGAGCTACTCCTTGCTCAACGAAATGGACTCAACACCCCATATTAAACGCCTAAGAATGTACCTGACTAGTAAGTATCTTAAAACCAATGGATTGCTATGTCTCCAAAAGAGAATCAAGCGTGTGTACAGGGGCATAAACGCAGCAGTGATAGGATTGGAGAGGTTCGGTGAGCAAATGAAGACCCTTTGAAGTCATATTGCATGGTACCCATTCCACGGGTCTCAACTCTCCAGGTTTAAGGTATTCTTCCTTCAGCTAAAGCATGCATGTGGAACCCAAGTATGATCAACCATGTGAACGGGAGACGTGTTCAAATATGTCTCAGTTTTCCTCCCCTGGTACTCGGGTGCAACATTCCAGACGCTTTACTAACTCTCTCCCCATTTGGAGAGTCAGCGCCTTTAACCTCCTCTTTGGCCCAGTTTGCAATTTCTCCGGAAGATGAACAGGAATAGCGAGAACCAATGAGAGACTAGCTGGAGGTGTCTGGATGGGCAAATTTAACTCTCATTTCCCACCAGGAAGAGGAATTAACCAAAGGCTCATCGTGCCGTGCCAGAACCAGATTAGGGCCTGAAGACCTCCTGCGCTGTTGCGCCCAGCTCACAAGAAAGCGAGTTGAAGAAAGGAGCTCAGGGGCACTGTAATTCACAAATCTGCAGAGTTATAAATGACAGCTATCGTCCAAAAATAGACTGAAGTAAGGCTGCCAAGAGGACTTGAAAGCGGGGCAGAATTGCAGGAAACCGATTTCAGGAGGTAGACTGGAATTGCATTGAAAGCATAGGAAAAGAGGCAGAACGTCCACAATGATGCACTTGGCCAAAAAGTGCGTATGCGTTTTTTCCTGAATATATTCAGGAAAAAACGCATACGCCCTTTTTGGCCAACCAAGCAAGCTTGCAAAGGAAATCTGCACTACAATGAAGTCTCACTTCCCCCCGGTCAAAAGGGCCATCTGAAAAAAGTGTAAAATCCAGAAAACAGCACAGGCCATGGAGAACTGGGAGCCTTGTTATGCTGATGGGCGGGATGTAAATTGCCAACAACCACTCGGGAGAAGTGTATGGTGTTTCCTGAAACATCTAAAAAACAAAGCAACAGAACCTAGGGCACTTCCCCTTATGGTCCTATAGTTTAGGGAAATTAAAATCAAAAAGACACAGCCACCCCAAAGTTTCGAACGGCTCTGTTTACAAGAACCTCGTTTACAGTACAAGTTCAACATCGCAGAAAGTGAAAAATGGAGAAAGAAGTTGTGGTATTTACTTACAAAGCAATATCACTCAGCAATGAAATCTATGTCATCAGGCCCGTAGCAGCATAATGAGTGGATTCAGGTACGATGATTCTAACTGAAATAAGTCACACAGAAAAAGAAACATCATATGATATCACTAATACACGGAATGTAAACTTGGCTACACAGGAACTGCATTCCAAAACAGAACAGGGTCTCAAATTTAGAAAACCAACTTATGCTTGCTTAAGGGGAAAGGTGAGTTGGGGTGCTGCATAAAACCAGAGATTGAAATGAGCACAGATAAAGTTCCTTAAGCCAAATATGGAATAGACAAGAGCTACTCCTTGCTCAACGAAATGGACTCAAAACCACATATTAAACGCCTAAGAATGTACCTGACTAGTAAGTATCTTAAAACCTATGGTTTGCTATGTCTCCAAAAGAGAATCAAGTGTGTGTACAGGGGCATAAACGCAGCAGTGATACGATTGGAGATGATCAGTGCGCAAATGAAGACCCTTTGAAGTCATATTGCATGGTACCCATTACACGGGTCTCAACTCTCCAGGTTTAAGGTATTCTTCCTTCAGCTAAAACATGCATGTGGAACCCAGAGTATGATCAACCATGTGAACGGGAGTCGTGTTCAAATATGTCTCAGTTTTCCTCCCCTGGTACTCGGGTGCAACATTCCAGACGCTTTACTAACACTCTCCCCACTTGGAGAGTCAGCGCCTTTAACCTCCTGTTTGGCCCAGTTTGCAAATTCTGCGGAAGATGAACAGGAATAGCGAGAACCAATGAGAGGCTAGCTGGAGGTGTCTGGACGGGCAAATTTAACTCTCATTTCCCACCAGGAAGAGGAATTAACCAAAGGCTCAGCATGACGGGCCGGAACCAGATTAGGGCCTGAAGCCATCCTGCGGTGTTGCGGCCAGGTCACAAGAAAGCGAGTTGAAGAAAGGAGCTCAGGGGCACTGTAATTCACAAACCTGCAGAGTTATAAATGACAGCTATCGTCCAAAAATAGACTGAAGTAAGGCTGCCAAGAGGACTTGAAAGCGGGGCAGAATTGCAGGAAACCGATTTCAGGAGGTAGACTGGAATTGCATTGAAAGCATAGGAAAAGAGGCAGAACGTCCACAATGATACACTTGGCCAAAAAGGGCGTATGCGTTTTTTCCTGAATATATTCAGGAAAAAACGCATACGCCCTTTTTGGCCAACCAAGCAAGCTTGCAAAGGAAATCTGCACTACAATGAAGTCTCACTTCCCCCCGGTCAAAAGGGCCATCTGAAAAAAGTGTAAAATCCAGAAAGGCAGGACAGGCCATGGAGAACTGGGAGCCTTGTTATGCTGAAGGGCGGGATGTAAATTGCCAACAACCACTCGGGAGAAGTGTATGGTGTTTCCTGAAACATCTAAAAAACAAAGCAACAGAGCCTAGGGCACTTCCACTTATGGTCCTATAGCTTAGGGAATTTGAAATCAAAAAGACACAGCCACCCCAAAGTTTGGGACGCCTCTGTTACAAGAACCTCGTTTACAGTACAAGTTCAACATCGCAGAAAGTGAAAAATGGATAAAAAAGTTGTGGTATTTACTTACAAAGCAATATCACTCAGCAATTAAATCTGTGTCATCAGGCCCTTAGCAGCACAATGAGTGGATTCAGGTATGATGATTCTAACTGAAATAAGTCACACAGAAAAAGAAACATCATAAGATATCAGTAATTAACGGAATGGAAACTTGGTTACACAGGAACTGAATTACAGAACAGAACAGGGTCTCAAATTTAGAAAACCAACTTATGCTTGCTTAAGGGGAAAGGTGAGTTGGGGTGCTGCATAAAACCAGAGATTGAAATGAGCACAGATAAAGATCCTTAAGCCAAATATGGAATAGACAAGAGCTACTCCTTGCTCAACGAAATGGACTCAACACCGCATATTAAACGCCTAAGAATGTACCTGACTAGCAAGTATCTTAAAACCTATGGATTGCTATGTCTCCAAAAGAGAATCAAGCATGTGTACAGGGGCATAAACGCAGCAGTGATAGGATTGGAGATGTTCGGTGAGCAAATGAAGACCCTTTGAAGACATATTGCATGGTACCCATTCCACGGGTTTCAAATACCCAGGTTTAAGGTATTCTTCCTTCAGCTAAAACATGCATGTGGAACCTAGAGTATGATCAACCATGTGATCGGGAGACGTGTTCAAATATGTGTCAGTTTTCGTACCCTGGTACTCGGGTGCAACATTCCAGACGCTTTACTAACACTCTCCCCACTTGGAGAGTCAGTCCCTTTAACCTCCTGTTTGGCCCAGTTTGCAATTTCTGCGGAAGATGAACAGGAATAGCGAGAACCAATGAGAGGCTAGCTGGAGGTGTCTGGACGGGCAAATTTAACTCTCATTTCCCACCAGGAAGAGGAATTAACCAAAGGCTCAGCATGCCGTGCCGGAACCGGATTAGGGCCTGAAGCCATCCTGCGGTGTTTCAGCCAGCTCACAAGAAAGCGAGTTGAAGAAAGGAGCTCAGGGGCACTGTAATTCACAAACCTGCAGAGTTATAAATGACAGCTATCGTCCAAAAATATACTGAAGTAAGGCTGCCAAGAGGACTTGAAAGCGGGGCAGAATTGCAGGAAACCGATTTCAGGAGGTAGACTGGAATTGCATTGAAAGCATAGGAAAAGAGGCAGAACGTCCACAATGATGCACTTGGCCAAAAAGGGCGTATGCATTTTTTCCTGAATATATTCAGGAAAAAACGCATACGCCCTTTTTGGCCAACCAAGCAAGCTTGCAAAGGAAATCTGCACTACAATGAAGTCTCACTTCCCCCCGGTCAAAAGGGCCATCTGAAAAAAGTGTAAAATCCAGAAAGGCAGGACAGGCCATGGAGAACTGGGAGCCTTGTTATGCTGATGGGCGGGATGTAAATTGCCAACAACCACTCCGGAGAAGTGTATGGTGTTTCCTGAAACATCTAAAAAACAAAGCAACAGAACCTAGGGTACTTCCACTTATGGTCCTATAGCTTAGGGAAATTAAAATCAAAAAGACACAGCCACCCCAAAGTTTCGAACGGCTCTGTTTACAAGAACCTCGTTTACAGTACAAGTTCAACATCGCAGAAAGTGAAAAATGGAGAAAGAAGTTGTGGTATTTACTTACAAAGCAATATCACTCAGCAATGAAATCTATGTCATCAAGCCCTTAGCAGCACAATGAGTGGATTCAGGTATGATGATTCTAACTGAAATAAGTCACACAGAAAAAGAAACATCATAAGATATCAGTAATACACGGAATGTAAACTTGGCTACACAGGAACTGAATTACAGAACAGAACAGGGTCTCAAATTTAGAAAACCAACTTATGCTTGCTTAAGGGGAAAGGTGAGTTGGGGTGCTGCATAAAACCAGAGATTGAAATGAGCACAGATAAAGTTCCTTAAGTCAAATATGGAATAGACAAGAGCTACTCCTTGCTCAACGAAATGGACTCAACACCCCATATTAAACGCCTAAGAATGTACCTGACTAGTAAGTATCTTAAAGCCTATGGATTCCTATGTCTCCGAAAGAGAATCAAGGATGTGTACAGGGGCATAAAAGCAGCAGTGATAGGATTGGAGAGGTTCGGTGAGCAAATGAAGACCCTTTGAAGTCATATTACATGGTACCCATTACACGGGTCTTATCTCTCCAGGTTTAAGGTATTCTTCCTTCAGCTAAAACATGCATGTGGAACCCAGAGTATGATCAACCATGTGAACGGGAGACGTGTTCAAATATGTCTCAGTTTTCCTCCCCTGGTACTCGGGTGCAACATTCCAGACGCTTTACTAACACTCTCCCCACTTGGAGAGTCAGCGCCTTTAACGTCCTGTTTGGCCCAGTTTGCAATTTCTGCGGAAGATGAACAGGAATAGCGAGAACCAATGAGAGACTAGCTGGAGGTGTCTGGACGGGCAAATTTAACTCTCATTTCCCACCAGGAAGAGGAAATAACCAAAGGCTCAGCGTGCCGTGCCGGAACCAGATTAGGGCCTGAAGCCATCCTGCGGTGTTGCGGCCAGGTCACAAGAAAGCAAGTTGAAGAAAGGAGCTCAGGGGCACTGTAATTCACAAACCTGCAGAGTTATAAATGACAGCTATCGTCCAAAAATAGACTGAAGTAAGGCTGCCAAGAGGACTTGAAAGCGGGGCAGAATTGCAGGAAACCGATTTCAGGAGGTAGACTGGAATTGCATTGAAAGCATAGGAAAAGAGGCAGAACGTCCACAATGATGCACTTGGCCAAAAAGGGCGTATGCGTTTTTTCCTGAATATATTCAGGAAAAAACGCATACGCCCTTTTTGGCCAACCAAGCAAGCTTGCAAAGGAAATCTGCACTACAATGAAGTCTCACTTCCCCGCGGTCAAAAGGGCCATCTGAAAAAAGTGTAAAATCCAGAAAGGCAGGACAGGCCATGGAGAACTGGGAGCCTTGTTATGCTGATGGGCGGGATGTAAATTGCCAACAACCACTCCGGAGAAGTGTATGGTGTTTCCTGAAACATCTAAAAAACAAAGCAACAGAGCCTAGGGCACTGCCACTTATGGTCCTATAGCTTAGGGAAATTAAAATCAAAAAGACACAGCCACCCCAAAGTTTGGGACGCCTCTGTTTACAAGAACCTCGTTTACAGTACAAGTTCAACATCGCAGAAAGTGAAAAATGGATAAAGAAGTTGTGGTATTTACTTACAAAGCAATATCACTCAGCAATGAAATCTATGTCATCAGGCCCTTAGCAGCACAATGAGTGGATTCAGGTATGATGATTCTAACTGAAATAAGTCACACAGAAAAAGAAACATCATAAGATATCAGTAATACACGGAATGTAAACTTGGCTACACAGGAACTGAATTACAGAACAGAACAGGGTCTCAAATTTAGAAAACCAACTTATGCTTGCTTAAGGGTAAAGGTGAGTTGGGGTGCTGCATAAAACCAGAGATTGAAATGAGCACAGATAAAGTTCCTTAAGCCAAATATGGAATAGACAAGAGCTACTCCTTGCTCAACGAAATGGACTCAACACCGCATATTAAACGTCTAAGAATGTACCTGACTAGTAAGTATCTTAAAACCTATGGATTGCTATGTCTCTGAAAGAGAATCAAGCATGTGTACAGGGTCATAAACGCAGCAGTGATAGGATTGGAGAGGTTCGTGAGCAAATGAAGACCCTTTGAAGTCATATTGCATGGTACCCATTCCACGGGTTTCAACTACCCAGGTTTAAGGTATTCTTCCTTCAGCTAAAACATGCATGTGGAACCTAGAGTATGATCAACCATGTGATCGGGAGACGTTTCAAATATGTCTCAGTTTTCGTACCCTGGTACTCGGGTGCAACATTCCAGACGCTTTACTAACACTCTCCCCACTTGGAGAGTCAGTCCCTTTAACCTCCTGTTTGGCCCAGTTTGCAATATCTGTGGAAGACGAACAGGAATAGCGAGAACCAATGAGAGACTAGCTGGAGGTGTCTGGATGGGCAAATTTAACTCTCATTTCCCACCAGGAAGAGGAATTAACCAAAGGCTCATCGTGCCGTGCCAGAACCAGATTAGGGCCTGAAGACCTCCTGCGGTGTTGCGGCCAGGTCACAAGAAAGCGAGTTGAAGAAAGGAGCTCAGGGGCACTGTAATTCACAAACCTGCAGAGTTATAAATGACAGCTATCGTCCAAAAATAGACTGAAGTAAGGCTGCCAAGAGGACTTGAAAGCGGGGCAGAATTGCAGGAAAGCGATTTCAGGAGGTAGACTGGAATTGCATTGCAAGCATAGGAAAAGAGGCAGAACGTCCACAATGATGCACTTGGCCAAAAAGGGCGTATGCGTTTTTTCCTGAATATATTCAGGAAAAAACGCATACGCCCTTTTTGGCCAACCAAGCAAATGTGCAAAGGAAATCTGCACTACAATGAAGTCTCACTTCTCCCAGGTCAAAAGGGCCATCTGAAAAAAGTGTAAAATCCAGAAAACAGCACAGGCCATGGAGAACTGGGAGCCTTGTTATGCTGATGGGCGGGATGTAAATTGCCAACAGACACTCGGGAGAAGTGTATGGTGTTTCCTGAAACATCTAAAAAACAAAGGAACAAAGCCTAGGGCACTTCCACTTATGGTCCTATAGCTTAGGGAAATTAAAATCAAAAAGACACAGCCACCCCAAAGTTTGGGACGCCTCCGTTTACAAGAACCTCATTTACCGTACAAGTTCAATATCACAAAAATTGAAAAATGGATAAAGAACTTGTGGTACTTACGTACAATGCAGTATCACTCAGCAATGAAATCTATGTCATCAGGCCCGTAGCAGCATAATGAGTGGATTCAGGTACGATGATTCTAACTGAAATAAGTCACACAGAAAAAGAAACATCATATGATATCACTAATACACGGAATGTAAACTTGGCTACACAGGAACTGCATTCCAAAACAGAACAGGGTCTCAAATTTAGAAAACCAACTTATGCTTGCTTAAGGGGAAAGGTGAGTTGGGGTGCTGCATAAAACCAGAGATTGAAATGAGCACAGATAAAGTTCCTTAAGCCAAATATGGAATAGACAAGAGCTACTCCTTGCTCAACGAAATGGACTCAAAACCACATATTAAACGCATAAGAATGTACCTGACTAGTAAGTATCTTAAAACCTATGGATTGCTATGTCTCCAAAAGAGAATCAAGTGTGTGTACAGGGGCATAAACGCAGCAGTGATAGGATTGGAGAGGATCAGTGCGCAAATGAAGACCCTTTGAAGTCATATTGCATGGTACCCATTACACGGGTCTCAACTCTCCAGGTTTAAGGTATTCTTCCTTCAGCTAAAACATGCATGTGGAACCCAGAGTATGATCAACCATGTGAACGGGAGTCGTGTTCAAATATGTCTCAGTTTTCGTACCCTGGTACTCGGGTGCAACATTCCAGACGCTTTACTAACACTCTCCCGACTTGGAGAGTCAGTCCCTTTAACCTCCTGTTTGGCCCAGTTTGCAATTTCTGCGGAAGATGAACAGGAATAGCGAGAACCAATGAGAGGCTAGCTGGAGGTGTCTGGACTGGCAAATTTAACTCTCATTTCCCACCAGGAAGAGGAAATAACCAAAGGCTCAGCATGCCGGGCCGGAACCAGATTAGGGCCTGAAGCCATCCTGCGGTGTTGCGGCCAGGTCACAAGAAAGCGAGTTGAAGAAAGGAGCTCAGGGGCACTGTAATTCCCAAACCTGCAGAGTTATAAATGACAGCTATCGTCCAAAAATAGACTGACGTAAGGCTGCCAAGAGGACTTGAAAGCGGGGCAGAATTGCAGGAAACCGATTTCAGGAGGTAGACAGGAATTGCATTGAAAGCATAGGAAAAGAGGCAGAACGTCCACAATGATGCACTTGGCCAAAAACGGCGTATGCGTTTTTTCCTGAATATATTCAGGAAAAAACGCATACGCACTTTTTGGCCAACCAAGCAAGCTTGCAAAGGAAATCTGCACTACAATGAAGTCTCACTTCCCCGCGGTCAAAAGGGCCATCTGAAAAAAGTGTAAAATCCAGAAAGGCAGGACAGGCCATGGAGAACTGGGAGCCTTGTTATGCTGATGGGCGGGATGTAAATTGCCAACAGACACTTGGGAGAAGTGTATGGTGTTTCCTGAAACATCTAAAAAACAAAGCAACAGAGCCTAGGGCACTGCCACTTATGGTCCTATAGCTTAGGGAAATTAAAATCAAAAAGACACAGCCACCCCAAAGTTTGGGACGCCTCTGTTTACAAGAACCTCGTTTACAGTACAAGTTCAACATCGCAGAAAGTGAAAAATGGATAAAGAAGTTGTGGTATTTACTTACAAAGCAACATCACTCAGCAATGAAATCTCTGTCACAAGGCCCTTAGCAGCACAATGAGTGGATTCAGGTATGATGATTCTAACTGAAATAAGTCACACAGAAAAAGAAACATCATAAGATATCAGTAATACACGGAATGTAAACTTGGTTACACAGGAACTGAATTACAGAACAGAACAGGGTCTCAAATTTAGAAAACCAACTTATGCTTTCTTAAGGGGAAAGGTGAGTTGGGGTGCTGCATAAAACCAGAGATTGAAATGAGCACAGATAAAGATCCTTAAGCCAAATATGGAATAGACAAGAGCTACTCCTTGCTCAACGAAATGGACTCAACACCGCATATTAAACGCCTAAGAATGTACCTGACTAGCAAGTATCTTAAAACCTATGGATTGCTATGTCTCCAAAAGAGAATCAAGCATGTGTACAGGGGCATAAACGCAGCAGTGATAGGATTGGAGATGTTCGGTGAGCAAATGAAGACCCTTTGAAGACATATTGCATGGTACCCATTCCACGGGTTTCAAATACCCAGGTTTAAGGTATTCTTCCTTCAGCTAAAACATGCATGTGGAACCTAGAGTATGATCAACCATGTGATCGGGAGACGTGTTCAAATATGTGTCAGTTTTCGTACCCTGGTACTCGGGTGCAACATTCCAGACGCTTTACTAACACTCTCCCCACTTGGAGAGTCAGTCCCTTTAACCTCCTGTTTGGCCCAGTTTGCAATTTCTGTGGAAGATGAACAGGAATAGCGAGAACCAATGAGAGACTAGCTTGAGGTGTCTGGACGGGCAAATTTAACTCTCATTTCCCACCAGGAAGAGGAATTAACCAAAGGCTCAGCGTGCCGTGCCGGAACCGGATTAGGGCCTGAAGCCATCCTGCAGTGTTTCAGCCAGCTCACAAGAAAGCGAGTTGAAGAAAGAAGCTCAGGGGCACTGTAATTCACAAACCTGCAGAGTTATAAATGACAGCTATCGTCCAAAAATATACTGAAGTAAGGCTGCCAAGAGGACTTGAAAGCGGGGCAGAATTGCAGGAAACCGATTTCAGGAGGTAGACTGGAATTGCATTGAAAGCATAGGAAAAGAGGCAGAACGTCCACAATGATGCACTTGGCCAAAAAGGGCGTATGCGTTTTTTCCTGAATATATTCAGGAAAAAACGCATACGCCCTTTTTGGCCAACCAAGCAACCTTGCAAACGAAATCTGCACTACAATGAAGTCTCACTTCCCCCCGGTCAAAAGGGCCATCTGAAAAAAGTGTAAAATCCAGAAAGGCAGGACAGGCCATGGAGAACTGGGAGCCTTGTTATGCTGATGGGCGGGATGTAAATTGCCAACAACCACTCGGGAGAAGTGTATGGTGTTTCCTGAAACATCTAAAAAACAAAGCAACAGAACCTAGGGTACTTCCACTTATGGTCCTATAGCTTAGGGAAATTAAAATCAAAAAGACACAGCCACCCCCAAAGTTTCGAACGGCTCTGTTTACAAGAACCTCGTTTACAGTACAAGTTCAACATCGCAGAAAGTGAAAAATGGAGAAAGAAGTTGTGGTATTTACTAACAAAGCAATATCACTCAGCAATGAAATCTATGTCATCAAGCCCTTAGCAGCACAATGAGTGGATTCAGGTATGATGATTCTAACTGAAATAAGTCACACAGAAAAAGAAACATCATAAGATATCAGTAATACACGGAATGTAAACTTGGCTACACAGGAACTGAATTACAGAACAGAACAGGGTCTCAAATTTAGAAAACCAACTTATGCTTGCTTAAGGGGAAAGGTGAGTTGGGGTGCTGCATAAAACCAGAGATTGAAATGAGCACAGATAAAGTTCCTTAAGTCAAATATGGAATAGACAAGAGCTACTCCTTGCTCAACGAAATGGACTCAACACCCCATATTAAACGCCTAAGAATGTACCTGACTAGTAAGTATCTTAAAGCCTATGGATTCCTATGTCTCCGAAAGAGAATCAAGCATGTGTACAGGGGCATAAAAGCAGCAGTGATAGGATTGGAGAGGTTCGGTGAGCAAATGAAGACCCTTTGAAGTCATATTGCATGGTACCCATTACACGGGTCTTATCTCTCCAGGTTTAAGGTATTCTTCCTTCAGCTAAAACATGCATGTGGAACCCAAGTATGATCAACCATGTGAACGGGAGACGTGTTCAAATATGTCTCAGTTTTCCTCCCCTGGTACTCGGGTGCAACATTCCAGATGCTTTAGTAACACTCTCCCCACTTGGAGAGTCAGTCCCTTTAACCTCCTGTTTGGCCCAGTTTGCAATTTCTGCGGAAGATGAACAGGAATAGCGAGAACCAATGAGAGACTAGCTGGAGGTGTCTGGACGGGCAAATTTAACTCTCATTTCCCACCAGGAAGAGGAAATAACCAAAGGCTCAGCGTGCCGTGCCGGAACCAGATTAGGGCCTGAAGCCATCCTGCGGTGTTGCGGCCAGGTCACAAGAAAGCAAGTTGAAGAAAGGAGCTCAGGGGCACTGTAATTCACAAACCTGCAGAGTTATAAATGACAGCTATCGTCCAAAAATAGACTGAAGTAAGGCTGCCAAGAGGACTTGAAAGCGGGGCAGAATTGCAGGAAACCGATTTCAGGAGGTAGACTGGAATTGCATTGAAAGCATAGGAAAAGAGGCAGAACGTCCACAATGATGCACTTGGCCAAAAAGGGCGTATGCGTTTTTTCCTGAATATATTCAGGAAAAAACGCATACGCCCTTTTTGGCCAACCAAGCAAGCTTGCAAAGGAAATCTGCACTACAATGAAGTCTCACTTCCCCGCGGTCAAAAGGGCCATCTGAAAAAAGTGTAAAATCCAGAAAGGCAGGACAGGCCATGGAGAACTGGGAGCCTTGTTATGCTGATGGGCGGGATGCAAATTGCCAACAGACACTTGGGAGAAGTGTATGGTGTTTCCTGAAACATCTAAAAAACAAAGCAACAGAGCCTAGGGCACTGCCACTTATGGTCCTATAGCTTAGGGAAATTAAAATCAAAAAGACACAGCCACCCCAAAGTTTGGGACGCCTCTGTTTACAAGAACCTCGTTTACAGTACAAGTTCAACATCGCAGAAAGTGAAAAATGGATAAAGAAGTTGTGGTATTTACTTACAAAGCAATATCACTCAGCAATGAAATCTATGTCATCAGGCCCTTAGCAGCACAATGAGTGGATTCAGGTATGATGATTCTAACTGAAATAAGTCACAGAGAAAAAGAAACATCATAAGATATCAGTAATACATGGAATGTAAACTTGGCTACACAGGAACTGAATTACAGAACAGAACAGGGTCTCAAATTTAGAAAACCAACTTATGCTTGCTTAAGGGTAAAGGTGAGTTGGGGTGCTGCATAAAACCAGAGATTGAAATGAGCACAGATAAAGTTCCTTAAGCCAAATATGGAATAGACAAGAGCTACTCCTTGCTCAACGAAATGGACTCAACACCGCATATTAAACGTCTAAGAATGTACCTGACTAGTAAGTATCTTAAAACCTATGGATTGCTATGTCTCCGAAAGAGAATCAAGCATGTGTACAGGGTCATAAACGCAGCAGTGATAGGATTGGAGAGGTTCGTGAGCAAATGAAGACCCTTTGAAGTCATATTGCATGGTACCCATTCCACGGGTTTCAACTACCCAGGTTTAAGGTATTCTTCCTTCAGCTAAAACATGCATGTGGAACCTAGAGTATGATCAACCATGTGATCGGGAGACGTGTTCAAATATGTCTCAGTTTTCGTACCCTGGTACTCGGGTGCAACATTCCAGACGCTTTACTAACACTCTCCCCACTTGGAGAGTCAGTCCCTTTAACCTCCTGTTTGGCCCAGTTTGCAATATCTGTGGAAGACGAACAGGAATAGCGAGAACCAATGAGAGACTAGCTGGAGGTGTCTGGATGGGCAAATTTAACTCTCATTTCCCACCAGGAATAGGAATTAACCAAAGGCTCATCGTGCCGTGCCAGAACCAGATTAGGGCCTGAAGACCTCCTGCGGTGTTGCGGCCAGGTCACAAGAAAGCGAGTTGAAGAAAGGAGCTCAGGGGCACTGTAATTCACAAACCTGCAGAGTTATAAATGACAGCTATCGTCCAAAAATATACTGAAGTAAGGCTGCCAAGAGGACTTGAAAGCGGGGCAGAATTGCAGGAAACCGATTTCAGGAGGTAGACTGGAATTGCATTGAAAGCATAGGAAAAGAGGCAGAACGTCCACAATGATGCACTTGGCCAAAAAGGGCGTATGCGTTTTTTCCTGAATATATTCAGGAAAAAACGCATACGCCCTTTTTGGCCAACCAAGCAAATGTGCAAAGGAAATCTGCACTACAATGAAGTCTCACTTCTCCCAGGTCAAAAGGGCCATCTGAAAAAAGTGTAAAATCCAGAAAGGCAGCACAGGCCATGGAGAACTGGGAGCCTTGTTATGCTGATGGGCGGGATGTAAATTGCCAACAGACACTCGGGAGAAGTGTATGGTGTTTCCTGAAACATCTAAAAAACAAAGGAACAAAGCCTAGGGCACTTCCACTTATGGTCCTATAGCTTAGGGAAATTAAAATCAAAAAGACACAGCCACCCCAAAGTTTGGGACGCCTCCGTTTACAAGAACCTCATTTACCGTACAAGTTCAATATCACAAAAATTGAAAAATGGATAAAGAACTTGTGGTACTTACGTACAATGCAGTATCACTCAGCAATGAAATCTATGTCATCAGGCCCGTAGCAGCATAATGAGTGGATTCAGGTACGATGATTCTAACTGAAATAAGTCACACAGAAAAAGAAACATCATATGATATCACTAATACACGGAATGTAAACTTGGCTACACAGGAACTGCATTCCAAAACAGAACAGGGTCTCAAATTTAGAAAACCAACTTATGCTTGCTTAAGGGGAAAGGTGAGTTGGGGTGCTGCATAAAACCAGAGATTGAAATGAGCACAGATAAAGTTCCTTAAGCCAAATATGGAATAGACAAGAGCTACTCCTTGCTCAACGAAATGGACTCAAAACCACATATTAAACGCCTAAGAATGTACCTGACTAGTAAGTATCTTAAAACCTATGGATTGCTATGTCTCCAAAAGAGAATCAAGTGTGTGTACAGGGGCATAAACGCAGCAGTGATAGGATTGGAGAGGATCAGTGCGCAAATGAAGACCCTTTGAAGTCATATTGCATGGTACCCATTACACGGGTCTCAACTCTCCAGGTTTAAGGTATTCTTCCTTCAGCTAAAACATGCATGTGGAACCCAGAGTATGATCAACCATGTGAACGGGAGTCGTGTTCAAATATGTCTCAGTTTTCGTACCCTGGTACTCGGGTGCAACATTCCAGACGCTTTACTAACACTCTCCCGACTTGGAGAGTCAGTCCCTTTAACCTCCTGTTTGGCCCAGTTTGCAATTTCTGCGGAAGATGAACAGGAATAGCGAGAACCAATGAGAGGCTAGCTGGAGGTGTCTGGACTGGCAAATTTAACTCTCATTTCCCACCAGGAAGAGGAATTAACCAAAGGCTCAGCATGCCGGGCCGGAACCAGATTAGGGCCTGAAGCCATCCTGCGGTGTTGCGGCCAGGTCACAAGAAAGCGAGTTGAAGAAAGGAGCTCAGGGGCACTGTAATTCCCAAACCTGCAGAGTTATAAATGACAGCTATCGTCCAAAAATAGACTGAAGTAAGGCTGCCAAGAGGACTTGAAAGCGGGGCAGAATTGCAGGAAACCGATTTCAGGAGGTAGACTGGAATTGCATTGAAAGCATAGGAAAAGAGGCACAACGTCCACAATGATGCACTTGGCCAAAAAGGGCGTATGCGTTTTTTCCTGAATATATTCAGGAAAAAACGCATACGCCCTTTTTGGCCAACCAAGCAAGCTTGCAAAGGAAATCTGCACTACAATGAAGTCTCCCTTCCACCTGGTCAAAAGGGCCATCTGAAAAAAGTGTAAAATCCAGAAAGGCAGGACAGGCCATGGAGAACTGGGAGCCTTGTTATGCTGATGGGCGGGATGTAAATTGCCAACAGACACTTGGGAGAAGTGTATGGTGTTTCCTGAAACATCTAAAAAACAAAGCAACAGAGCCTAGGGCACTGCCACTTATGGTCCTATAGCTTAGGGAAATTAAAATCAAAAAGACACAGCCACCCCAAAGTTTGGGACTCCTCTGTTTACAAGAACCTCGTTTACAGTACAAGTTCAACATCGCAGAAAGTGAAAAATGGATAAAGAAGTTGTGGTATTTACTTACAAAGCAACATCACTCAGCAATGAAATCTCTGTCACAAGGCCCTTAGCAGCACAATGAGTGGATTCAGGTATGATGATTCTAACTGAAATAAGTCACACAGAAAAAGAAACATCATAAGATATCAGTAATACACGGAACGGAAACTTGGCTACACAGGAACTGAATTACAGAACAGAACAGGGTCTCAAATTTAGAAAACCAACTTATGCTTGCTTAAGGGGAAAGGTGAGTTGGGTTGCTGCATAAAATCAGAGATTGAAATGAGCACAGATAAAGTTCCTTAAGCCAAATATGGAATAGACAAGAGCTACTCCTTGCTCAACGAAATGGACTCAACACCGCATATTAAACGCCTAAGAATGTACCTGACTAGTAAGTATCTTAAAACCTATGGATTGCTATGTCTCTGAAAGAGAATCAAGCATGTGTACAGGGGCATAAACGCAGCAGTGATAGGATTGGAGAGGTTCGGTGAGCAAATGAAAACCCTTTGAAGTCATATTGCTTGGTACCCATTACACGGGTCTCAACTCTCCAGGTTTAAGGTATTCTTCCTTCAGCTAAAACATGCATGTGGAACCCAGAGTATGATCAACCGTGTGAACGGGAGACGTGTTCAAATATGTCTCAGTTTTCCTCCCCTGGTACTCGGGTGCAACATTCCAGATGCTTTACTAACACTCTCCCGACTTGGAGAGTCAGCGCCTTTAACCTCCTGTTTGCCCCAGTTTCCAATTTCTGCGGAAGATGAACAGGAATAGCGAGAACCAATGAGAGACTCCCTGGAGGTGTCTGAACGGGCAAATTTAACTCTCATTTCCCACCAGGAAGAGGAATTAAGCAAAGGCTCAGCGTGCCATGCCGGAACCACATTAGGGCCTGAAGCCATCCTGCGGTGTTGCGGCCAGATCACAAGAAAGCGAGTTGAAGAAAGGAGCTCAGGGGCACTGTAATTCACAAACCTGCAGAGTTATAAATGACAGCTATCGTCCAAAAATATACTGAAGTAAGGTTGCCAAGAGGACTTGAAAGCGGGGCAGAATTGCAGGAAACCGATTTCAGGAGGTAGACAGGAATTGCATTTCAAGCATAGGAAAAGAGGCAGAACGTCCACAGTGATGCACTTGGCCAAAAAGGGCGTATGCGTTTTTTCCTTAATATATTCAGGAAAAAACGCATACGCACTTTTTGGCCAACCAAGCAAGCTTGCAAAGGAAATCTGCACTACAATGAAGTCTCACTTCCCCCCGGTCAAAAGGGCCATCTGAAAAAAGTGTAAAATCCAGAAAGGCAGGACAGGACATGGAGAACTGGGAGCCTTGTTATGCTGATGGGCGGGATGTAAATTGCCAACAGCCACTCCGGAGAAGTGTATGGTGTTTCCTGAAACATCTAAAAAACAAAGCAACAGAGCCTAGTGCACTTCCACTTATGGTCCTATAGCTTAGGGAAATTAAAATCAAAAAGACACAGCCACCGCAAAGTTTGGGACGCCTCTGTTTACAAGAACCTCGTTTACCGTAAAAGTTCAATATCACAGAAAGTGAAAAATGGATAAAGAAGTTGTGGTACTCATGTACAATGCAATATCACTCAGCAATGAAATCTATGTCACCAGGCCCATAGCCGCATTATGAGTGGATTCAGGTATGGTGATTCTAACTGAAATAAGTCACACAGAAAAAGAAACATCAAAAAATATCACTAATACATGGAATTTAAACTTGGCTACAGAGGAACTGAATTACAAAAGAGAACAGGGTCTCAATATTTGAAAACTAACTTATGCTTGCTTAAGGGGAAAGGTGAGTTGGGGTGCTGCATAAAACCAGAGATTGAAATGAGCACAGATAAAGTTCCTTAAGCCAAATATGGAATAGACAAGAGCTACTCCTTGCTCAACGAAATGGACTCCACACCCCATATTAAACGCTTAAGAATATACCTGACTAGTAAGTATCTTAAAACCTATGGATTGCTATGTCTCCAAAAGAGAATCAAGCGTGTGTACAAGGGTCATAAACGCAGCAGTGATAGGATTGGAGAGATTCGGTGAGCAAATGAAGACCCATTGAAGTCATATTGCATGGTACCCATTCCACGGGTTTTAACTACCCAGGTTTAAGGTATTCTTCCTTCAGCTAAAACATGCATGTGGAACCTAGAGTATGATCAACCATGTGATCGGGAGACGTGTTCAAATATGTCTCAGTTTTCCTCCCCTGGTACTCGGGTGCAACATTCCAGACGCTTTACTAACACTCTCCCGACTTGGAGAGTTAGTCCCTTTAACCTCCTGTTTGGCCCAGTTTGCAATTTCTGCGGAAGATGAACAGGAATAGCGAGAACCAATGAGAGGCTAGCTGGAGGTGTCTGGACGGGCAAATTTAACTCTCATTTCCCACCAGGAAGAGGAATTAACCAAAGGATCAGCTTGCCGGGCCGGAAACAGATTAGGGCCTGAAGCCATCCTGCGGTGTTGCGGCCAGGTCACAAGAAAGCGAGTTGAAGAAAGGAGCTCAGGGGCACTGTAATTCACAAACCTGCAGAGTTATAAATGGCAGCTATCGTCCAAAAATAGACTGAAGTAAGGCTGCCAAGAGCACTTGAAAGCGGGGCAGAATTGCAGGAAACCGATTTCAGGAGGTAGACTGGAATTGCATTGAAAGCATAGGAAAAGAGGCAGAACCTCCACAATGATGCACTTGGCCAAAAAGGGCGTATGCGTTTTTTCCTGAATATATTCAGGAAAAAACGCATACGCCCTTTTTGGCCAACCAAGCAAGCTTGCAAAGGAAATCTGCACTACAATGAAGTCTCACTTCCCCCCGGTCAAAAGGGCCATCAGAATAAAGTGTAAAATCCAGAAAGGCTGGACAGGCCATGGAGAACTGGGAGCCTTGTTATGCTGATGGGCGGGATGTAAATTGCCAACAGACACTCGGGAGAAGTGTATGGTGTTTCCTGAAACATCTAAAAAACAAAGCAACAGAGCCTAGGGCACTTCCACTTATGGTCCTATAGCTTAGGGAAATTAATATCAAAAAGACACAGCAACCCCAAAATTTGGGACGGCTCTTTTTATAGGAATCTCTTCTACGGCACAAGTTAAATATCCCAGAGAGCAAATAATGGATAAAGAAGTTGCGGTACTTCTGTACAACAGAATACCACTCAGCAATGAAATCTATGTCACCACGCCCGTACCAGCATAATGAGTGGATTGAGGCACGATGATTCTAAGTGAAATAAGTCACACAGAAAAAGAAACATCATAAGGTATCACTAATACACGGAATGTGAACTTGGCTACACATGAACTGAATTACAAAACAGAACAGGGTCTCAAGTTTAGAAAACCAACTTATGCCTGCTTAAGGGGGAAGGTGAGTTGGGGTGCTGCATAAAAGCAGAGTTTGAAATTAGCACAGATACCGTTCCATAAGCCAAATATGTAATAGACAAGAGCTACCCCTTGCTCAACGAAATGGATTCAACAATGAGGTATCACCTCACACCTGGTAGAATAGGCATCATTGAAAATCTACAAACAAAAAATGCTGGAAAGGGTGTGGAGAAAAGGAACCCTCTTCCACTATTGTTGGGAATATAAATTGATACAGTCATTATGGAGAACAATATGGAATTTCTTAAGAAACTAACAATAGAATTACCATATGATACAGCAATCCCAGTACTGGACATATACCCAGACAAAACCATAAATCAAAAAGAGTCATTCACCGCAATGTTCATTGCATCACTATTTACAATATCGAGGTAATGGAAGCAACCTAAATGCCCACAGACAGACGAATGCATAAAGCTGTGGTACATATATAAAATGGAATATTACTAAGCCATGAAAAGGAATGAAATTGGGTCATTTGTAGAGACGTCGATGGATCTAGAGACTGTCATACAGAGTGAAGTAAGTCAGAAAGAGAAAAACAAATCTTGTATATTCATGCATATATGTGGAACCTAGAAAAACTGTACAGATTAACCATTTTGCAAGGCATAAATAGAGCAACAGATGTAGACAACAAACGTATGGACAACAAGGGGGGAAAGCTGTTGGGGGGGTGGTGGTGGGAGGAGTTGAGAGACTGGGATTGGCATGTATACATTTATATGTATAAAATAGATACCCAATAAGAACCTGCTGTATAAAAATATAAAATAAAATTCAAAATTAAAAAGAAGTAAAATTTAAAAAATAAAACAGAAAAAACAATTATTCCCTGCACATACATGTATTTATATGAATAAATTATTTCCATGCTTATATCTGTAAATACAAAAAAGAGGAATAAAATCTACCTTGAACCAAAAACGAAAAAGAGAAAAAAAACACAGAACCCACCAGTTACACAGAGGAAAACCGTATCAGGGCACTTGCTCCAGTTGTAAACAATTCTGAAGTTGGTCAGTGGTGGGGAATCATCTCCCATTCAGCCAGCAGCCCCCACGCAACAAGCGTCCTCATTGCAAAGCTGGGGCACCGTGCCGAGGCATCTGTGAGTAAACGTGAGCTGAGCCCCAGGCCAGTTGCTGCTGAACTATTCCCACCCGTCCCAGGTAAAACACCTGAATATATACAAGGACTTGAAAGCCTAGAGGAAGGGCCATAGAGCCACACGAGTGACAGCATGCCGGCCGACTTGGTGCCTGCAGGCCAGCCAGGATGGTCCTGGCCCTGGGTGCTCTTCTGGAAGATTTCCATTTCCCTGCCTGAGATACCCGTCCTGTCCCTGCCTCCACTGCTTTTTTCCTTCCTCACCTCTGCCCAGGGAGAAATTCCAGCAGCAGGTATGGGTGACACATCCTCTTCTTTAGCAGGTGGCAGC
This sequence comes from Delphinus delphis, assembly GCF_949987515.2. Taxonomy (NCBI): domain Eukaryota; kingdom Metazoa; phylum Chordata; class Mammalia; order Artiodactyla; family Delphinidae; genus Delphinus; species Delphinus delphis. The sequence continues at coordinate 806,807 of NW_027192675.1, read as the reverse complement.
CTGGCAACTGCTGCAGAAAGTCCAGCAGAGCCCCACTCACACTGGGCCACCCACAAAGCCGTGGCCTCTCACTCCCTCCCACCAGCCCAGCCCCGAGACTGCTGACAGGGCAGAGAAAATGGCGTCAGACACGGCTGCAGGGGCTCTTGCTGCCTGGAGTGGTATTTATATTGATCTCAACCACGGCACACCTGGGGAGGGCTGGCCGGCACGGTAAGGCTGCCCAGGTCAGCCAATCATCACCCCTCAGGGGCTCACAGTTGCAGAAAATGGAACTTGCTGAACCGGCCAGGTCCAAGGAACAGGTGTGGGCTCCTGAGAGTCAGGCTAGACAAGGGGCTGCAGCTTTGGCTTGTTTTCTAATCATTTTATCTGGCCCATGAGTGGGAGACAACTTCAAGAAAACCCTCTCCTAATGAGAGGAACCCAGGAGTCAGGGAGAGGAGGGGTGGGTGGTGGTTGGAGACAGAGGCCTGGTGCCCCGGGTGCAGTGGAAGTCTCTGGAAGACCAGGTGGAGGGAGGCCTCACGGAGTGATGCCCAGGGTCACAGACCTGTCGCAGCTGCTGTTTGTTAGTTCAAGTCCTGCTCTGAGGTGCTCTGTGTCAGCTCTGAGCGACAGGTGAGCTGGGGGTGCTCTGCAATGAGGGCTATGTGCACGGTTCCTGTGTGCCCAGCCCTGCCACGGTACCTGCAAGGGTAGCTCTGTATCCTGGGAGGGGCCTGACCACGAGAGCCCCGTGGGCTGGGGTGGGGGTGGGATACCTGCCCAGGTGAGCTCCATATTCTGGGATTGGTCTGACCACGAGAGCCCCATGGGCTGCTGGGGACCTGGTAAAGGATGTCAGGACAGTCAGTGAAGCCACCGAGGATATACCTCCAGTTGCTCCTAATTCCTACACCCTGCTGGTCATTCTACCAACCACCAGGACATGGTATTCTGTATTAGTCTTCAATGATGCCTTCTTTTGTATTCCATTAGTCCCAGAGTCACAAGAAATTTTGGCTTGTGAGTGGCAGGACTCAACATACAACTAAAACAATACTTCTGGGCCGTCTGGCCCCAAGGGTGCAAAAATTCCCACACCATCTTTGGGGAAAGCTTAGCTAAAGACCTAAAAGTTCTACCTCTGGAAAAGGAAACCCTCCTTCAATATGCAGACGACATTCTGATCACCAGCCCTACTAAGGAGGCCTCTGAACTACCAAGCCAATAAAGGATAGAAGTTGTCCAAGAAAAAGCTCAAATATCACAGACTGCGGTGACCTGCCTGGGCTTCATTCTCACAGAAGGTCAGAGAAGCCCATCCCAGGAAAGGGAAGAAACCATTTTCAGCCTTACCCCTTTCTAAAACTAGAAGACAGCTTAGGGGTTCCTGGGGACGCCAGGGTTTGCTGCTTCTGGATCCCTAGCTACAGTCTACTAGCTGGGCCTCTATATGAAACACTGAAAGGAAAAGATGATGATCCTTTTGAATAGAATCCAGAAGTGGCCTTTCAAGAATGGAAAGAGCAGTCAATTCAGACCCTTGCCCTGGAACTCCCTAATTTAGCTAAACCCTTTGACCTTTACATTCCCGGTGAAAGGTGAATCGCCATTGGAGAATTAGTGCAAAAACTGGGACCACTTGAAATGGAACAATGCAAGAATGCCATCCAGGTAGGATAAACTACGGTCACTAAGGGGCTTGGCCCACTGCCACATCTGGCCAAGATACTGGCGGTATCTAAAAACCTGGAAATCAGCAGCCCAAAAGGCCACCTCCCTCCTAAGGGAAAAGGACCCCACGTGGTGATCCTAACCACCAACCATGCCCTGAAGTTGCAGGGTTCGCTCCGTGGGCACACCGACCTCGAGTGAGGAGGCCCTCCAACTCCAACATCCAGAGAGATAACCGGGGGCAACAGGGCACCATGACGACTCGTGTGAACATCACTTGACCTGGAGTTTCTCTCATAAAACAACAAGAGTGTGTCCCAAAAGAGTAGACTACTGCTTGCAGGACTTACTGCACCCAGAGGGGAGCTAATAATCTTGGCGGGGGAACAGTATACCACACTGTCACCATAGAAAAGCCTACAGACACCGTGATGATGGTGGCCAATAAGACCGGCTGGACTCCTGTTTACTTCAAAAGGCTGTTGACTCAGTAGCCATCATGGTCCTTGATCACCACTGACCCTGGACTGTCTGGGAGTTGAGCGGGCAGGGCTCTGACACCTGGTGCTGTTTGTACGTTAATTCAGGGGCCTAATTGAAGAAAGCGCAGACTACTGGTCAGAGCATCTAGGCTGGCAGAGACGGTCAGCCTAAGGTGGCCGAACAAATGTGGGGCGGGGTGAAACCGGCCCCCACAGCGTCTCTGCACATCTCTTTCCTGGACCCTTAAAGGTCATTAGAATCTATAACACTTCCAATGCTGGTGCTCAGGTGGACGAGCAGGGAGGCAGGGGTCCTGGGGACAATCAACGTCACCGGGAGGCTGCTGGGGAGAAGCTCTGACCCTCGCCCCAGGGTATGAGGGCTCCCAACTCAGCACTCAGCAGTTACAGAAGAAGGGTCTGCACCCTCAGCACTCCAAGAATGAGGAACGGGACAAAAGGCAGAGGAGGGGTTTGTCCCCAGCAAAGCCCATTAAAAATCCCTGGGAGATAAAAATAGAATCTGGGCAATAAAGTCAAGTCTAACCTTTTTTATCCTTTGTGCTTTGTCTAATTTCACGTGCTCCTAGGGTCCCGCATGCAGAGGTTCCACACCCGGCACTTCAGACCAGATTTCCTAGTGCAGAATGGCTGGGTCGACACCTCAGCTCCTGGGGCCCAGTGCAGACTCCACGATATAGAGCCTGAGCTACAGCCAACCTGGCCCTCGAGAGCTCCGCCGCCTCCCTCCCTCCCACTGACTCTGACAGGATCTCTACACAGCAGCCCAGCCCACAGCCCACGGGGTAGTGCATGCTCTCACCTCTCCATTCTCTGATCAAAATATAAAGTTTCCTTTGCTTGTGAACCAAACTCAGTCTCGATCTGTTGGCCCCAATGACACTGGGCAGGGGGACACTTGTTGGGGTCCACTCTGGAGGATCAGTAACAGAAATTGAGACTATTGTAACCTCAATGAACAGATGTGTGAGCCAAACTGTAGTTAACATAGAACAGTGTATAAGGCTCGGGTAAAATAAGATGTTTTTAACACTTCCATTTGATATTTCCATCACTTTTTATAAGCAAGTTCAGTGAAAAGGTTTGTCTTATTTGTCAGGTCAATATTAGAGAAACGAAGTGATTTCTTTCCAAGGATGTACATCTAATAATCTTGGTTAAACCTTCAATCTTGTTTTAAATGCTTTTCCATTGAAAATGATACCTCTCTTTCAGCTCCCCCATTTCTGAGAAGTATAAAATCTTATAATTTATTATTACCAAAGGGGAAAGGTGGGAGGAGGGATAAATTAACAGTTTGGAATGAACACATACACACTGCTATGTATAAAATAGATCATCAACAAGGAACTACTGTATAGCACAGGGAACTACACTCAACATTTTGCAATAACCTATAAGGGGAAATAATCTGAAAAAGAATAGATATTTTTATTGACATCATCTATCAATGACAGTTAAAGTGTAGCCTAAGGGAAGCTGGTGGTGAGTGCTTCTGACCCTGAAGACTTCAATCATCTAAAGTTTGGGCTCTGCCTACTTCCCAAGGCCCTTAATGAACATATGTGTAGCCGTAGCTTAAAAACTTCCCCAGTTTGGGTTTCGGGGAGACACTGATTTTGAAAAAGCCCTGGTGTTCTCCTTACATGAATGGGACTCTTCCTACTGCTAAAACATGTCTGTCACACCCAGAGGATGGTATACCGTCTGATCGGGAAGAGTTTGGAAAAGGCATCTCATCTCCTCATCTCCTGGTGCTCGGGTTCACCCCTCCAGCGTCTTTACTAACAGTCTCCCCACTTGGAGATGTCAGCACTGTCAACATCCTGTTGCGTACAGTTTGGAATTTGTCCAGAGGATGAAGCGGAAGGATGAGGAACAATGAGAGACAAGTCCTAGGTGTTCAGACAGGCACATGTCACTCTAATTTCCAATCAGGAAGACAAATTGACCAAAGGCTAGGGTTGCCCATGGAAACAGTATAGGGCTTGAGGAAATCCCGCTGCTTTGTGGCCAGTTCCCATAAACACGAGTTGAACAATGGAACTCAGGGGCAGTAAAATTCACAAAACTGCAGAGTTGAAAATATCCATCACTGAAAAATGTCTTGAGGAAAGTCAGAGAAAAGGACTTGTAAGCAAGGGAGAATGGCAGGAAAGGGATTTGAGGAGGTAGAAAGGACTCGCCATTAAGCACAAGAAAAGGAGCTGAACATTGCCAACATTGCATTTGGCCAAAAAGGGTGTATGCGTTCTTTTCTGTATATATTCAAGAAAAGGGCATACACTTTTTTAGCCAACCAAACAGGTGGGCACTGGAAGTCAATACCACAAAAGATATCACTTCGCATCAGTCAGAAGAGCCATCCTCATAAAGCGTAAACAACAGAAATGCAGGACAGGGCAACGAGAAGAGGGAGCCCTGTGAGACTTATAGTGGAAATGTATATTGCCAACGGCCATTCTGGAGAAGTGTATTGTGTTTACTAAAGCATCTAAAAAATGAGCTACAGAGCATAGGGCACTTGCACTCACAGGCGTATATCTTGGGAAAAACAAAAATCGAGAGGACACAGGCACCCCAATGTTTACCCCCTCTCTGTTTAAAAGATCCTCGACTAGGATATAACTTAAATGTCTCTGGAGGGAAAAAATGGATAGAGATGTGGTACTTAGGTAGAGTGGAATATTATTCAGCCTGGAAATCAATGAAATATGGCCAGTTGTAACAACTCCGGAGGAGTTACGTATGATCATTCTAAGTGACAGAATTCAAAAAGAAAAAGACACATATCATAAGATATCACTTAAAGGTGGAATCCAAAATGGCTACACATGAAATAAATTACAAAACAAAAACATAGTCAAATATGTAGAAAACACGCATAAGGCTGCTAAACGGGAAAGGTGGGGAGGGGTGAGGCATCATCCAGGAGGTTGAAATTAGCAAAGATACCATTCCAAATACCAAACTGATAATCAACAAGGCCTACACGGTAGCTAAAAGAACTGCACTCAGCACACTCAAGTCACCGGAAAAGAATATATACGACTGGTAAGAATCTGAAAAAGAATTTATTGATGTCTCTCTGTACGTGAATCAAGTGGATGTACAGCAGCAAGAAACAGAGCTTTGAAAATCAGCTGTAACCAATATAGTAATAAATTGAAAAAAATAAACGACAGAGAGACAGAGAAAACCTCTTACAACTTTTCCTCAGGGACGGTGATGCAACATGGATTGAACACATCTAGACCCACAGCAGGATGAGACATAAGGCTGGAAACTGTTTGCGCTAAGAGAAATGTGAGGTTGGGTGAGGAAATGCACACCCTTTAAAGTAATACTACCTGGTACCCATTCAATGGGTCCCAAATCTGCAGGTTCAAGGGATCTTCCTACAGCTAAAACATGCATGGAAAACCCAGAGGACTGTACACCATGTGATCGGGAGATGTGTCTAAAATGCACCTCATTTATCCTCTCCTGGTGCTCCTGTTCACCATTCCAGCCACGCTACTTAGAATCTCCCCACTTGGAGAATCAGCACATTTAAACTTCTGTTTCACACATTTTGCAAATTGTGAGGAGGATGAACGGGAAGAGGGGGAACCAATGAGAGAAGAGTTGTAGGGGTTTGGACGGGCACATATCACTCTAATTTCCCATTAAGAATAAGAATTAAAGAAAGGCTCAGCCTGCCTCGCCGGAGCCAAAATAGGGCCTGAAGCAATCCTGCGGGTTTGAGGCCAGCTCACAAAAGAGCAACTTAAAAAATGGAGCTCAGGGTCACTGCAATTCACAAACCTGCAGAGTTATAAATGAAAACTAACGTCCAAAAATATGTTGAGGTAAGGCAAAGAAGAGGATCTGAATGCAAGACAGAATTGCAAGAAACAGATTTCAAGAGATAGATTGGACTCGTCTTTAACGCACATGAAAAGCGGCAGAATTTCGACAATGATGCAGTTGGCCCAAAAGGGCGTATGCGTTTTTTCCTGATTATATCCAGGAAAAAACGCATACGCACTTTATGGGCAACGAAGCAAGCAAGCAATGCAAATGTGCACAACAAAGAAGTCTCACTTCCCACCGGTCAAAAGGGCCATCCTAAAAAATTGTAAAAACCAGAAATGCAGGACAGGCCATGGAGAACAGGGAGCCTTTATACGCTGATGGGCAGTGTGTGAACTGCCGAGAGCCACTCTGGAGAAGTGTATGGTGGTTCCTAAATCATCTAAAAAACAGAGCTACAGAGCATAGGACACTTCCAATCATGGGAGTATATCTAGGGAAGTCTAAAAATCAACAAGACACAAGCACACCACAGTTTAGGGCTACTCTGTTTACAAGAACCTCAACTTCAGTACACCTTAAATATCCCAGGAAAGAGAACAATGGATAAAGAAGATGTGGTACTTATGTACAATGGAATATCTCTTCACCATGAAATCAATGTAATAAGGCTAGTAGAAGGATAAAGAGTGGATTTAGGTCCGATAATACTACTTGAAATAAGTCAAACAGAAAAAGAAACATATCATAAGATATCACTTATAGAGGGAGGGTAAATATGGCTGCACAAGAAATGAATTACAGAACAGAACAGTGTCTCACATTTAGAAAACACACTTATGTCAGCTTAAGGGGAAAGGAGAGGTGGGGTGATGCATAAAACCAGAGTTTGAAATTAGCACAGATACCGTTCAATAAACCAAATAGGTATTAGACAAGATCTACACCTTGCTCAATGAACAGGCCTCAACACACCCTATACACCGCAGAGAAATATATCTGAGGAATAAGAATCTTAAAACCCATGTATTGATATATCTCCATAAGGGAATCAAGTGTGTGCAGAGCGGCACAAACACAGCAGTGAAAAGGAGCTAAACCCCATTATAGAAATAAATTTTAAAAACAAAACGCTGAAACAATGAAAGAGAGAAAAATTCTTACAAAATTCGCTCAGGGGCTGTGATGCAACCTGGATTGACCACATATAAACCCAAAGCTGGATAAGACATAAGGCTGGACACTTGGGGCTGACAGGATTGGTGAGCTTTGGTGAGCAACTGCCGAAAGTTTAATGCAATACTTCATGCTACTCAGTCCAAGGGTCCCAACACTCCAGGTTGAAGGGAATCTTCCTACAGCTAAACCATGCTTGGGAAACCCAGCGACTGGTATACCATATGATCGGGAAAGGTTTCTAAAACGCACCTCATTTTTCCTCTCCTGGGGCTCCGGATCGACATTCCAGCCGCTTTACTAACAACATCCCCACATGGAGTCAATGCCTTTAAGTTCTGGTATCGCACAGTCTGCAGTTAGTGCAGAGGATGAATGGGAATAGGGGGAACCAGTGAGAAACTAGCTGTAGCGGTTTCAATGGGCACATGTCACTCTAATATCACATCAGTAAGAAGAATTAACCAAAGGCACAGCAAGGTGCCCCAGAAAAAAAATAGGGCTTCAAGGAATCCTGTGGTTACGGGGCAAGACCACAAAAATAAGAGCTAAAAAATGGAGCTAAGGGCCACTGCAATTCAAAAACCTGCAGAGTTATAAAGGCCAACTATTTTTAAAAAATATATTGAGGTAAGGCTATGAAGAGGCATTGAAAGCAAGGCAGAATGCAGGAAACCGATTTCAGGAGGTAGACTGGAATTGCATTGAAAGCATATGAAGAGAGTCAGAAAATCGACAATGATGCACTTGGCCAAAAAGGGCGTATGCGTTTTTTCCTGAATATATTCAGGAAAAAACGCATACGCCCTTTTTGGCCAACCAAGCAAGCTTGCAAAGGAAATCTGCACTACAATGAAGTCTCACTTCCACCTGGTCAAAAGGGCCATCTGAAAAAAGTGTAAAATCCATAAAGGCACGACAGGCCATGGAGAACTGGGAGCCTTCTTATGCTGATGGGCGGGATGTAAATTGCCAACAGCCACTCTGGAGAAGTGTATGGTGTTTCCTGAAACATCTAAAAAACAAAGCAACAGAGCCTAGGGCACTTCCACTTATGGTCCTATAGCTTAGGGAAATTAAAATCAAAAAGACACAGCCACCCCAAAGTTTGGGACGCCTCTGTTTACAAGAACCTCGTTTACCGTACAAGTGCAATATCACAAAAAGTGAAAAATGGATAAAGAACTTGTGGTACTTACGTACAATGCAGTATCACTCAGCAATGAAATCTATGTCATCAGGCCTGTAGCAGCATAATGAGTAGATTCAGGTACGATGATTCTAACTGAAATAAGTCACACAGAAAAAGAAACATCATAAGATATCACTAATACACGGAATGTAAACTTGGCTACACACGAACTGCATTCCAAAACAGAACAGGGTCTCAAATTTAGAAAACCAACTTATGCTTGCTTAAGGGGAAAGGTGAGTTGGGGTGCTGCATAAAACCAGAGATTGAAATGAGCACAGATAAAGTTCCTTAAGCCAAATATGGAATAGACAAGAGCTACTCCTTGCTCAACGAAATGGACTCAACACCGCATATTAAACGCCTAAGAATGTACCTGACTAGTAAGTATCTTAAAACCTATGGATTGCTATGTCTCCGAAAGAGAATCAAGCATGTGTACAGGGGCATAAACGCAGCAGTGATAGGATTGGAGATGTTTGGTGAGCAAATGAAGACCCTTTGAAGTCATATTGCATGGTACCCATTCCACGGGTTTCAACTACCTAGGTTTAAGGTATTCTTCCTTCAGCTAAAACATGCATGTGGAACCTAGAGTATGATCAACCATGTGATCGGGAGACGTGTTCAAATATGTCTCAGTTTTCGTACCCTGGTACTCGGGTGCAACATTCCAGACGCTTTACTAACACTCTCCCGACTTGGAGAGTCAGTCCCTTTAACCTCCTGTTTGGCCCAGTTTGCAATTTCTGCGGAAGATGAACAGGAATAGCGAGAACCAATGAGAGACTAGCTGGAGGTGTCTGGATGGGCAAATTTAACTCTCATTTCCCACCAGGAAGAGGAATTAACCAAAGGCTCATCGTGCCGTGCCAGAACCAGATTAGGGCCTGAAGACCTCCTGCGGTGTTGCGGCCAGCTCACAAGAAAGCGAGTTGAAGAAAGGAGCTCAGGGGCACTGTAATTCACAAACCTGCAGAGTTATAAATGACAGCTATCGTCCAAAAATATACTGAAGGAAGGCTGCCAAGAGGACTTGAAAGCGGGGCAGAATTGCAGGAAACCGATTTCAGGAGGTAGACTGGAATTGCATTGACAGCATAGGAAAAGAGGCAGAACGTCCACAATGATGCACTTGGCCAAAAAGGGCGTATGCGTTTTTTCCTGAATATATTCAGGAAAAAACGCATACGCACTTTTTGGCCAACCAAGCAAGCTTGCAAAGGATATCTGCACTACAATGAAGTCTCACTTCCCCCTGGTCAAAAGGGCCATCTGAAAAAAGTGTAAAATCCAGAAAGGCAGGACAGGCCATGGAGAACTGGGAGCCTTGTTATGCTGATGGGCGGGATGTAAATTGCCAACAACCACTCAGGAGAAGTGTATGGTGTTTCCTGAAACATCTAAAAAACAAAGCAACAGAGCCTAGGGCACTTCCACTTATGGTCCTATAGCTTAGGGAAATTAAAATCAAAAAGACACAGCCACCCCAAAGTTTGGGACGCCTCTGTTTACAAGAACCTCGTTTACAGTACAAGTTCAACATCGCAGAAAGTGAAAAATGGATAAAGAAGTTGTGGTATTTACTTACAAAGCAATATCACTCAGCAATGAAATCTATGTCATCAGGCCCTTAGCATCACAATGAGTGGGTTCAGGTATGATGATTCTAACTGAAATAAGTCACACAGAAAAAGAAACATCATAAGATATCAGTAATACACGGAATGTACACTTGGCTACACAGGAACTGAATTACAGAACAGAACAGCGTCTCAAATTTAGAAAACCAACTTATGCTTGCTTAAGGGTAAAGGTGAGTTGGGGTGCTGCATAAAACCAGAGATTGAAATGAGCACAGATAAAGTTCCTTAAGTCAAATATGGAATAGACAAGAGCTACTCCTTGCTCAACGAAATGGACTCAACACCGCATATTAAACGCCTAAGAATGTACCTGACTAGTAAGTATCGTAAAACCTATGGATTGCTATGTCTCCAAAAGAGAATCAAGCATGTGTACAGGGGCATAAACGCAGCAGTGATAGGATTGGAGAGGTTCGGTGAGCAAATGAAGACCCTTTGAAGTCATATTGCATGGTACCCATTCCACGGGTTTCAACTACCCAGGTTTAAGGTATTCTTCCTTCAGCTAAAACATGTATGTGGAACCTAGAGTATGATCAACCATGTGATCGGGAGATGTGTTCAAATATGTCTCAGTTTTCGTACCCTGGTACTCGGGTGCAACATTTCAGACGCTTTATAACACTCTCCCCACTTGGAGAGTCAGCGCCTTTAACCTCCTGTTTGGCCCAGTTTGCAATTTCTGCGGAAGATGAACAGGAATAGCGAGAACCAATGAGAGGCTAGCTGGAGGTGTCTGGACGGGCAAATTTAACTCTCATTTCCCACCAGGAAGAGGAAATAACCGAAGGCTCAGCGTGCCGTACTGGAACCAGATTAGGGCCTGAAGCCATCCTGCGGTGTTTCGGCCAGCTCAAAAGAAAGCGAGTTGAAGAAAGGAGCTCAGGGGCACTGTAATTCACAAACCTGCAGAGTTATAAATGACAGCTATCGTCCAAAAATAGACTGAAGTAAGGCTGCCAAGAGGACTTGAAAGCGGGGCAGAATTGCAGGAAACCGATTTCAGGAGGTAGACTGGAATTGCATTGAAAGCATAGGAAAAGAGGCAGAACGTCCACAATGATGCACTTGGCCAAAAAGGGCGTATGCGTTTTTTCCTGAATATATTCAGGAAAAAACGCATACGCCCTTTTTGGCCAACCAAGCAAGCTTGCAAAGGAAATCTGCACTACAATGAAGTCTCACTTCCCCCCGGTCAAAAGGGCCATCTGAAAAAAGTGTAAAATCCAGAAAGGCAGGACAGGCCATGGAGAACTGCGAGCCTTGTTATGCTGATGGGCGGGATGTAAATTGCCAACAACCACTCCGGAGAAGTGTATGGTGTTTCCTGAAACATCTAAAAAACAAAGCAACAGAACCTAGGGCACTTCCACTTATGGTCCTATAGCTTAGGGAAATTAAAATCAAAAAGACACAGCCACCTCAAAGTTTGGAACGGCTCTGTTTACAAGAACCTCGTTTACAGTACAAGTTCAACATCGCAGAAAGTGAAAAATGGATAAAGAAGTTGTGGTATTTACTTACAAAGCAATATCACTCAGCAATGAAATCTGTGTCATCAGGCCCTTAGCAGCACAAGTGGATTCAGGTATGATGATTCTAACTGAAATAAGTCACACAGAAAAAGAAACATCATAAGATATCAGTAATACACGGAATGTAAACTTGGCTACACAGGAACTGAATTACAGAACAGAACAGGGTCTCAAATTTAGAAAACCAACTTATGCTTGCTTAAGGGTAAAGGTGAGTTGGGGTGCTGCATAAAACCAGAGATTGAAATGAGCACAGATAAAGTTCCTTAAGCCAAATATGGAATAGACAAGAGCTACTCCTTGCTCAACGAAATGGACTCAACACCGCATATTAAACGCCTAAGAATGTACCTGACTAGTAAGTATCTTAAAACCTATGGATTGCTATGTCTCCGAAAGAGAATCAAGCATGTGTACAGGGGCATAAACGCAGCAGTGATAGGATTGGAGAGGTTCGGTGAGCAAATGAAGACCCTTTGAAGTCATATTGCATGGTACCCATTCCACGGGTTTCAACTACCCAGGTTTAACGTATTCTGCCTTCAGCTAAAACATGCATGTGGAACCTAGAGTATGATCAACCATGTGATCGGGAGATGTGTTCAAATATGTCTCAGTTTTCGTACCCTGGTACTCGGGTGCAACATTCCAGACGCTTTACTAACACTCTCCCCACTTGGAGAGACAGTCCCTTTAACCTCCTGTTTGGCCCAGTTTGCAATTTCTGCGGAAGATGAACAGGAATAGCGAGAACCAATGAGAGGCTAGCTGGAGGTGTCTGGACGGGCAAATTTAACTCTCATTTCCCACCAGGAAGAGGAATTAACCAAAGGCTCAGCATGCCGGGCCGGAACCAGATTAGGGCCTGCAGCCATCCTGCGGTGTTGCGGCCAGGTCACAAGAAAGCGAGTTGAAGAAAGGAGCTCAGGGGAACTGTAATTCACAAACCTGCAGAGTTATAAATGACAGCTATCGTCCAAAAATAGACTGAAGTAAGGCTGCCAAGAGGACTTGAAAGCGGGGCAGAATTGCAGGAAACCGATTTCAGGAGGTAGACTGGAATTGCATTGAAAGCATAGGAAAAGAGGCAGAACATCCACAATGATGCACTTGGCCAAAAAGGGCGTATGCGTTTTTTCCTGAATATATTCAGGAAAATATATTTCCTGAATATATATTTCCTGAATATATTCAGGAAAAAATGCATACGCCCTTTTTGGCCAACCAAGCAAGCTTGCAAAGGAAATCTGCACTACAATGAAGTCTCACTTCCCCCGGTCAAAAGGGCCATCTGAAAAAAGTGTAAAATCCAGAAAGGCAGGACAGGCCATGGAGAACTGGGAGCCTTGTTATGCTGATGGGCGGGATGTAAATTGCCAACAGACACTCAGGAGAAGTGTATGGTGTTTCCTGAAACATCTTTAAAACAAAGCAACAGAGCCTAGGGCACTGCCACTTATGGTCCTATAGCTTAGGGAAATTAAAATAAAAAAGACACAGCCACCCCAAAGTTTGGGACGCCTCTGTTTACAAGAACCTCGTTTACAGTACAAGTTCAACATCGCAGAAAGTGAAAAATGGATAAAGAAGTTGTGGTATTCACTTACAAAGCAATATCACTCAGCAATGAAATCTATGTCATCAGGCCCTTAGCAGAACAATGAGTGGATTCAGGTATGATGATTCTAACTGAAATAAGTCACACAGAAAAAGAAACATCATAAGATATCAGTAATACACGGAATGTAAACTTGGCTATACAGGAACTGAATTACAGAACAGAACAGGGTCTCAAATTTAGAAAACCAACTTATGCTTGCTTAAGGGGAAAGGTGAGTTGGGGTGCTGCATAAAACCAGAGATTGAAATGAGCACAGATAAAGTTCCTTAAGCCAAATATGGAATAGACAAGAGCTACTCCTTGCTCAACGAAATGGACTCAACACCGCATATTAAACGCCTAAGAATGTACCTGACTAGTAAGTATCTTAAAACCTATGGATTGCTATGTCTCCGAAAGAAAATCAAGGATGTGTACAGGGGCATAAACGCAGCAGTGATAGGATTGGAGAGGTTCGTGAGCAAATGAAGACCCTTTGAAGTCATATTGCATGGTACCGATTCCACGGGTTTCAACTACCCAGTTTTAAGGTATTCTTCCTTCAGCTAAAACATGCATGTGGAACCTAGAGTATGATCAACCATGTGATCGGGAGACGTGTTCAAATATGTCTCAGTTTTCGTACCCTGGTACTCGGGTGCAACATTCCAGACGCTTTACTAACACTCTCCCCACTTGGAGAGTCAGTCCCTTTAACCTCCTGTTTGGCCCAGTTTGCAATTTGCGTGGAAGATGAACAGGAATAGCGAGAACCAATGAGAGACTAGCTGGAGGTGTCTGGATGGGCAAATTTAACTCTCATTTCCCACCAGGAAGAGGAAATAACCAAAGGCTCAGCGTGCCGTGCCGGAACCAGATTAGGGCCTGAAGCCATCCTGCGGTGTTGCGGCCTGCTCAAAAGAAAGCGAGTTGAAGAAAGGAGCTCAGGGGCACTGTAATTCACAAACCTGCAGAGTTATAAATGACAGCTATCGTGCAAAAATATACTGAAGTAAGGCTGCCAAGAGGACTTGAAAGTGGGGCAGAATTGCAGGAAACCGATTTCAGGAGGTAGACTGGAATTGCATTGAAAACATAGGAAAAGAGGCAGAACGTCCACAATGATGCACTTGGCCAAAAAGGGCGTATGCGTTTTTTCCTGAATATATTCAGGAAAAAACGCATACGCCCTTTTTGGCCAACCAAGCAAGCTTGCAAAGGAAATCTGCACTACAATGAAGTCTCACTTCCCCCGGTCAAAAGGGCCATCTGAAAAAAGTGTAAAATCCAGAAAGGCAGGACAGGCCATGGAGAACTGGGAGCCTTGTTATGCTGATGGGCGGGATGTAAATTGCCAACAGACACTCAGGGGAAGTGTATGGTGTTTCCTGAAACATCTAAAAAACAAAGCAACAGAGCCTAGGGCACTGCCACTTATGGTCCTATAGCTTAGGGAAATTAAAATCAAAAAGACACAGCCACCCCAAAGTTTGGGACGCCTCTGTTTACAAGAACCTCGTTTACAGTACAAGTTCAACATCGCAGAAAGTGAAAAATGGATAAAGAAGTTGTGGTATTCACTTACAAAGCAATATCACTCAGCAATGAAATCTGTGTCATCAGGCCCTTAGCAGCACAAGTGGATTCAGGTATGATGATTCTAACTGAAATAAGTCACACAGAAAAAGAAACATCATAAGATATCAGTAATACACGGAATGGAAACTTGGCTACACAGGAACTGAATTACAGAACAGAACAGGGTCTCAAATTTAGAAAACCAACTTATGCTTGCTTAAGGGTAAAGGTGAGTTGGGGTGCTGCATAAAACCAGAGATTGAAATGAGCACAGATAAAGTTCCTTAAGCCAAATATGGAATAGACAAGAGCTACTCCTTGCTCAACGAAATGGACTCAACACCGCATATTAAACGCCTAAGAATGTACCTGACTAGTAAGTATCTTAAAACCTATGGATTGCTATGTCTCCGAAAGAGAATCAAGCATGTGTACAGGGTCATAAACGCAGCAGTGATAGGATTGGAGAGGTTCGTGAGCAAATGAAGACCCTTTGAAGTCATATTGCATGGTACCCATTCCACAGGTTTCAACTACCCAGGTTTAAGATATTCTTCCTTCAGCTAAAACATGCATGTGGAACCTAGACTACGATCAACCATGTGATCGGGAGACGTGTTCAAATATGTCTCAGTTTTCGTACCCTGATACTCGGGTGCAACATTCCAGACGCTTTACTAACACTCTCCCCACTTGGAGAGTCAGTCCCTTTAACCTCCTGTTTGGCCCAGTTTGCAATTTCTGCGGAAGATGAACAGGAATAGCGAGAACCAATGAGAGACTAGCTGGAGGTGTCTGGATGGGCAAATTTAACTCTCATTTCCCACCAGGAAGAGGAATTAACCAAAGGCTCAGCGTGCCGTGCCAGAACCAGATTAGGGCCTGAAGACATCCTGCGGTGTTGCGGCCAGGTCACAAGAAAGCGAGTTGAAGAAAGGAGCTCAGGGGCACTGTAATTCACAAACCTGCAGAGTTATAAATGACAGCTATCGTCCAAAAATATACTGAAGTAAGGCTGCCAAGAGGACTTGAAAGCGGGGCAGAATTGCAGGAAACCGATTTCAGGAGGTAGACTGGAATTGCATTGAAAGCATAGGAAAAGAGGCAGAACGTCCACAATGATGCACTTGGCCAAAAAGGGCGTATGCGTTTTTTCCTGAATATATTCAGGAAAAAACTCATACGCATTTGGCCAACCAAGCAAACTTGCAAAGGAAATCTGCACTACAATGAAGTCTCACTTCCCCCCGGTCAAAAGGGCCATCTGAAAAAAGTGTAAAATCCAGAAAGGCAGCACAGGCCATGGAGAACTGGGAGCCTTGTTATGCTGATGGGCGGGATGTAAATTGCCAACAGACACTCAGGAGAAGTGTATGGTGTTTCCTGAAACATCTAAAAAACAAAGCAACAGAGCCTAGGGCACTTCCACTTATGGTCCTATAGCTTAGGGAAATTAAAATCAAAAAGACACAGCCACCCCAAAGTTTGGGACGCCTCCGTTTACAAGAACCTCGTTTACCGTACAAGTTCAATATCACAGAAAGTGAAAAATGGATAAAGAACTTGTGGTACTTACGTACAATGCAGTATCACTCAGCAATGAAATCTATGTAATCAGGCCCATAGCAGCATAATGAGTGGATTCAGGTACGATGATTCTAACTGAAATAAGTCACACAGAAAAAGAAACATCATAAGATATCACTAATACACGGAATGTAAACTTGGCTACACAGGAACTGCATTCCAAAACAGAACAGGGTCTCAAATTTAGAAAACCAACTTATGCTTGCTTAAGAGGAAAGGTGAGTTGGGGTGCTGCATAAAACCAGAGATTGAAATGAGCACAGATAAAGTTACTTAAGCCAAATATGGAATAGACAAGAGCTACTCCTTGCTCAACGAAATGGACTCAAAACCCCATATTAAACGCCTAAGAATGTACCTGACTAGTAAGTATCTTAAAACCTATGGATTGCTATGTCTCCGAAAGAGAATCAAGCAAGTGTACAGGGGCATAAACGCAGCAGTGATAGGATTGGAGAGGTTCGGTGAGCAAATGAAGACCCTTTGAAGTCATATTGCATGGTACCCATTAAACGGGTTTCAACTACCCAGGTTTAAGGTATTCTTCCTTCAGCTAAAACATGCATGTGGAACCTAGAGTATGATCAACCATGTGATCGGGAGACGTGTTCAAATATGTCTCAGTTTTCGTACCCTGGTACTCGGGTGCAACATTCCAGACGCTTTACTAACACTCTCCCCACTTGGAGAGTCAGCGCCTTTAACCTCCTGTTTGGCCCAGTTTGCAATTTCTGCGGAAGATGAACAGGAATAGCGAGAACCAATGAGAGAATAGCTGGAGGTGTCTGGACGGGCAAATTTAACTCTCATTTCCCACCAGGAAGAGGAATTAACCAAAGGCTCAGCGTGCCGTGCCGGAAACAGATTAGGGCCTGAAGCCATCCTGCGGTGTTGCGGCCAGCTCAAAAGAAAGCGAGTTGAAGAAAGGAGCTCAGGGGCACTGTAATTCACAAACCTGCAGAGTTATAAATGACAGCTATCGTCCAAAAATATACTGAAGTAAGGTTGCCAAGAGGACTTGAAAGCTGGGCAGAATTGCAGGAAACCGATTTCAGGAGGTAGACTGGAATTGCATTGAAAGCATAGGAAAAGAGGCAGAACGTCCACAATGATGCACTTGGCCAAAAAGGGCGTATGCGTTTTTTCCTGAATATATTCAGGAAAAAACGCATACGCCCTTTTTGGCCAACCAAGCAAGCTTGCAAAGGAAATCTGCACTACAATGAAGTCTCACTTCCCCCCGGTCAAAAGGGCCATCTGAAAAAAGTGTAAAATCCAGAAAGGCTGGACAGGCCATGGAGAACTGGGAGCCTTGTTATGCTGAAGGGCGGGATGTAAATTGCCAACAGACACTCAGGAGAAGTGTATGGTGTTTCCTGAAACATCTAAAAAACAAAGCAACAGAGCCTAGGGCACTGCCACTTATGGTCCTATAGCTTAGGGAAATTAAAATCAAAAACACACAGCCACACCAAAGTTTGGGACGCCTCTGTTTACAAGAACCTCGTTTACAGTACAAGTTCAACATCACAGAAAGTGAAAAATGGATAAAGAAGTTGTGGTATTTACTCACAAAGCAATATCACTCAGCAATGAAATCTGTGTCATCAGGCCCTTAGCAGCACAATGAGTGGATTCAGGTATGATGATTCTAACTGAAGTAAGTCACACAGAAAAAGAAACATCATAAGATATCAGTAATACACGGAATGTAAACTTGGCTACACAGGAACTGAATTACAGAACAGAACAGGGTCTGAAATTTAGAAAACCAACTTATGCTTGCTTAAGGGTAAAGGTGATTTGGGGTGATGCATAAAACCAGAGATTGAAATGAGCACAGATAAAGTTCCTTAAGCCAAATATGGAATAGACAAGAGCTACTCCTTGCTCAACAAAATGGACTCAACACCACATATTAAACGCCTAAGAATGTACCTGACTAGTAAGTGTCTTAAAACCTATGGATTGCTATGTCTCCGAAGGAGAATCAAGCATGTGTACAGGGGCATAAACGCAGCAGTGATAGGATTGGAGAGGTTCGTGAGCAAATGAAGACCCTTTGAAGTCATATTGCATGGTACCCATTCCACGGGTTTCAACTACCCAGGTTTAAGGTATTCTTCCTTCAGCTAAAACATGCATGTGGAACCTAGAGTATGATCAACCATGTGATTGGGAGACGTGTTCAAATATGTCTCAGTTTTCCTCCCCTGGTACTCGGGTGCAACATTCCAGACGCTTTACTAACACTCTCCCCACTTGGAGAGTCAGTCCCTTTAACCTCCTGTTTGGCCCAGTTTGCAATTTCTGTGGAAGATGAACAGGAATAGCGAGAACCAATGAGAGACTAGCTGGAGGTTTCTGGTTGGGCAAATTTAACTCTCATTTCCCACCAGGAAGAGGAATTAACCAAAGGCTCAGTGTGCCGTGCCAGAACCAGATTAGGGCCTGAAGACATCCTGCGGTGTTGTGGCCAGCTCAAAGGAAAGCGAGTTGAAGAAAGGAGCTCAGGGGCACTGTAATTCACAAAACTGCAGAGTTATAAATGACAGCTATCGTCCAAAAATAGACTGAACTAAGGCTGCCAAGAGGACTTGAAAGCGGGGCAGAATTGCAGGAAACCGATTTCAGGAGGTAGACTGGAATTGCATTGAAAGCATAGGAAAAGAGGCAGAACGTCCACAATGATGCACTTGGCCAAAAAGGGCGTATGCGTTTTTTCCTGAATATATTCAGGAAAAAACGCATACGCCCTTTTTGGCCAACCAAGCAAACTTGCAAAGGAAATCTGCACTACAATGAAGTCTCACTTCTCCCCGGTCAAAAGGGCCATCTGAAAAAAGTGTAAAATCCAGAAAGGCAGGACAGGCCATGGAGAACTGCGAGCCTTGTTATGCTGATGGGCGGGATGTAAATTGCCAACAGACACTCAGGAGAAGTGTATGGTGTTTCCTGAAACATCTAAAAAACAAAGCAACAGAGCCTAGGGCACTGCCACTTATGGTCCTATAGCTTAGGGAAATTAAAATCAAAAAGACACAGCCACCCCAAAGTTTGGGACGCCTCTGTTTACAAGAACCTCGTTTACAGTACAAGCTCAACATTGCAGAAAGTGAAAAATGGATAAAGAAGTTGTGGTATTTACTTACAAACAATATCACTCAGCAATGAAATCTATGTCATCAGGCCCTTAGCATCACAATGAGTGGATTCAGGTATGATGATTCTAACTGAAATAAGTCACACAGAAAAAGAAACATCATAAGATATCAGTAATACACTGAATGAAAACTTGGCTACACAGGAACTGAATTACAGAACAGAACAGGATCTCAAATTTAGAAAACAAACTTATGCTTGCTTAAGGGTAAAGGTGAGTTGGGGTGCTGCATAAAACCAGAGATTGAAATGAGCACAGATAAAGTTCCTTAAGTCAAATATGTAATAGACAAGAGCTACTCCTTGCTCAACGAAATGGACACAACACCGCATATTAAACACCTAAGAATGTACCTGACTAGTAAGTATCGTAAAACCTATGGATTGCTATGTCTCCAAAAGAGAATCAAGCATGTGTACAGGGGCATAAACGCAGCAGTGATAGGATTGGAGAGGTACGGTGAGCAAATGAAGACCCTTTGAAGTCATATTGCATGGTACCCTTTACACGGGTCTCAACTCTCCAGGTTTAAGGTATTCCTCCTTCAGCTGAAACATGCATGTGGAACCCAAGTATGATCAACCATGTGAACGGGAGACGTGTTCAAATATGTCTCAGTTTTCCTCCCCTGGTACTCGGGTGCAACATTCCAGACGCTTTACTAACACTGTCCACACTTGGAGAGTCAGCGCCTTTAACGTCCTGTTTGGCCCAGTTTGCAATTTCTACGGAAGATGAACAGGAATAGCGAGAACGAATGAGAGACTAGCTGGAGGTGTCTGGACGGGCAAATTTAACTCTCATTTCCCACCAGGAAGAGGAAATAACCAAAGGCTCAGTGTGTCGTGCCGGAACCAGATTAGGGCCTGAAGCCATCCTGCGGTGTTGCGGCCAGGTCACAAGAAAGCGAGTTGAAGAAAGGAGCTCAGGGGCACTGTAATTCACAAACCTGCAGAGTTATAAATGACAGCTATCGTCCAAAAATAGACTGAAGTAAGGCTGCCAAGAGGACTTGAAAGCGGGGCAGAATTGCAGGAAACCGATTTCAGGAGGTAGACTGGAATTGCATTGAAAGCATAGGAAAAGAGGCAGAACGTCCACAATGATGCACTTGGCCAAAAAGGGCGTATGCGTTTTTTCCTGAATATATTCAGGAAAAAACGCATACGCCCTTTTGGGCCAACCAAGCAAGCTTGCAAAGGAAATCTGCACTACAATGAAGTCTCACTTCCCCCCGGTCAAAAGGGCCATCTGAAAAAAGTGTAAAATCCAGAAAGGCAGGACAGGCCATGGAGAACTGGGAGCCTTGTTATGCTGAAGGGCGGGATGTAAATTGCCAACAACCACTCGGGAGAAGTGTATGGTGTTTCCTGAAACATCTAAAAAACAAAGCAACAGAGCCTAGGGCACTTCCACTTATGGTCCTATAGCTTAGGGAATTTAAAATCAAAAAGACACAGCCACCCCAAAGTTTCGAAAGGCTCTGTTTACAGAAACCTCGATTACAGTACAAGTTCAACATCGCAGAAAGTGAAAAATGGATAAAGAAGTTGTGGTATTTACTTACAAAGCAATATCACTCAGCAATGAAATCTATGTCATCAGGCCCTTAGCATCACAATGAGTGGATTCAGGTATGATGATTCTAACTGAAATAAGTCACACAGAAAAAGAAACATCATAAGATATCAGTAATACACGGAATGTAAACTTGGCTACACAGGAACTGAATTACAGAACAGAACAGGGTCTCATATTTAGAAAACCAACTTATGCTGGCTTAAGGGGAAAGGTGAGTTGGGGTGCTGCATAAAACCAGAGATTGAAATGAGCACAGATAAAGTTCCTTAAGTCAAATATGGAATAGACAAGAGCTACTCCTTGCTCAACGAAATGGACTCAACACCGCATATTAAACGCCTAAGAATGTACCTGACTTGTAATTATCTTAAAACCTATGGATTGCTATGTCTCCAAAAGAGAATCAAGATGTGTACAGGGGCATAAACGCAGCAGTGATAGGATTGGAGATGTTCGGTGAGCAAATGAAGACCCTTTGAAGTCATGTTGCATGGTACCCTTTACACGGGTCTCAACTCTCCAGGTTTAAGGTACTCTTCCTTCAGCTAAAACATGCATGTGGAACCCAAGTATGATCAACCATGTGAACGGGAGACGTGTTCAAATATGTCTCAGTTTACCTCCCCTGGTACTCGGGTGCAACATTCCAAACACTTTACTAACACTCTCCAGACTTGGAGAGTCAGTCCCTTAACCTCCTGTTTGGCCCAGTTTGCAATTTCTGCGGAAGACGAACAGGAATAGCGAGAACCAATGAAAGACTAGCTGGAGGTGTCTGGACGGGCAAATTTAACTCTCATTTCCCACCAGGAAGAGGAATTAACCAAAGGCTCAGCGTGCCGTGCCGGAACCAGATTAGGGCCTGAAGCCATCCTGCGGTGTTTCGGCCAGCTCACAAGAAAGCGAGTTGAAGAAAGGAGCTCAGGGGCACTGTAATTCACAAACCTGCAGAGTTATAAATGACAGCTATCGTCCAAAAATATTCTGAAGTAAGGCTGCCAAGAGGACTTGAAAGCGGGGCAGAATTGCAGGAAACCGATTTCAGGAGGTAGACTGGAATTGCATTGAAAGCATAGGAAAAGAGGCAGAACGTCCACAATGATGCACTTGGCCAAAAAGTGCGTATGCGTTTTTTCCTGAATATATTCAGGAAAAAACGCATACGCACTTTTTGGCCAACCAAGCAAGCTTGCAAAGGAAATCTGCACTACAATGAAGTCTCACTTCCCCCCGGTCAAAAGGGCCATCTGAAAAAAGTGTAAAATCCAGAAAGGCAGGACAGGCCATGGAGAACTGGGAGCCTTGTTATGCTGAAGGGCGGGATGTAAATTGCCAACAACCACTCGGGAGAAGTGTATGGTGTTTCCTGAAACATCTAAAAAACAAAGCAACAGAGCCTAGGGCACTTCCACTTATGGTCCTATAGCTTAGGGAATTTGAAATCAAAAAGACACAGCCACCCCAAAGTTTGGAACGGCTCTGTTTACAAGAACCTCGTTTACAGTACAAGTTCAACATCGCAGAAAGTGAAAAATGGATAAAGAAGTTGTGGTATTTACTTACAAAGCAATATCACTCAGCAATGAAATCTGTGTCATCAGGCCCTTAGCAGCACAATGAGTGGATTCAGGTATGATGATTCTAACTGAAATAAGTCACACAGAAAAAGAAACTTCATAAGATATCAGTAATACACGGAATGTAAACTTGGCTACACAGGAACTGAATTACAGAATAGAACAGGGTCTCAAATTTAGAAAACCAACTTATTCTTGCTTAAGGGTAAAGGTGAGTTGGGGTGCTGCATAAAACCAGAGATTGAAATGAGCACAGATAAAGTTCCTTAAGCCAAATATGGAATAGACAAGAGCTACTCCTTGCTCAACGAAATGGACTCAACACCGCATATTAAACGCCTAAGAATGTACCTGACTAGTAAGTATCTTAAAACCTATGGATTGCTATGTCTCCAAAAGAGAATCAAGCATGTGTACAGGGGCATAAACGCAGCAGTGATAGGATTGGAGAGGTTCGGTGATCAAATGAAGACCCTTTGAAGTCATATTGCATGGTACCCATTCCACGGGTTTCAACTACCCAGGTTTAAGGTATTCTTCCTTCAGCTAAAACATGTATGTGGAACCCAGAGTATGATCAACCATGTGATCGGGAGACGTGTTCAAATATGTCTCAGTTTTCATACCCTGGTACTCGGGTGCAACATTCCAGACGCTTTACTAACACTCTCCCCACTTGGAGAGTCAGTCCCTTTAACCTCCTGTTTGGCCCAGTTTGCAATTTCTGCGGAAGATGAACAGGAATAGCGAGAACCAATTAGAGGCTAGCTGGAGGTGTCTGCACGGGCAAATTTAACTCTCATTTCCCACCAGGAAGAGGAATTAACCAAAGGCTCAGCGTGCCGTACCGGAACCAGATTAGGGCCTGAAGCCATCCTGCAGTGTTGCGGCCAGCTCAAAAGAAAGCGAGTTGAAGAAAGGAGCTCAGGGGCACTGTAATTCACAAACCTGCAGAGTTATAAATGACAGCTTTCGTCCAAAAATAGACTGAAGTAAGGCTGCCAAGAGGACTTGAAAGCGGGGCAGAATTGCAGGAAACCGATTTCAGGAGGTAGACTGGAATTGCATTGAAAGCATAGGAAAAGAGGCAGAACGTCCACAATGATGCACTTGGCCGAAAAGGGCGTATGCGTTTTTTCCTGAATATATTCAGGAAAAAACGCATACGCCCTTTTTGGCCAACCAAGCAAGCTTGCAAAGGAAATCTGCACTACAATGAAGTCTCACTTCCCCCCGGTCAAAAGGGCCATCTGAAAAAAGTGTAAAATCCAGAAAGGCAGGACAGGCCATGGAGAACTGGGAGCCTTGTTATGCTGATGGGCGGGATGTACATTGCCAACAGACACTCAGGAGAAGTGTATGGTGTTTCCTGAAACATCTAAAAAACAAAGCAACAGAGCCTAGGGCACTTCCACTTATGGTCCTATAGCTTAGGGAAATTAAAATCAAAAAGACACAGCCACCCCAAAGTTTGGGACGCCTCCGTTTACAAGAACCTCGTTTACCGTACAAGTTCAATATCACAGAAAGTGAAAAATGGATAAAGAACTTGTGGTACTTACGTACAATGCAGTATCACTCAGCAATGAAATCTATGTCATCAGGCCCGTAGCAGCATAATGAGTGGATTCAGGTACGATGATTCTAACTGAAATAAGTCACACAGAAAAAGAAACATCATAAGATATCACTAATACACGGAATGTAAACTTGGCTACACAGGAACTGCATTCCAAAACAGAACAGGGTCTCAAATTTAGAAAACCAACTTATGCTTGCTTAAGAGGAAAGGTGAGTTGGGGTGCTGCATAAAACCAGAGATTGAAATGAGCACAGATAAAGTTCCTTAAGCCAAATATGGAATAGACAAGAGCTACTCCTTGCTCAACGAAATGGACTCAAAACCCCATATTAAACGCCTAAGAATGTACCTGACTAGTAAGTATCTTAAAACCTATGGATTGCTATGTCTCCGAAAGAGAATCAAGCATGTGTACAGGGGCATAAACGCAGCAGTGATAGGATTGGAGAGGTTCGGTGAGCAAATGAAGACCCTTTGAAGTCATATTGCATGGTACCCATTCCACGGGTTTCAACTACCCAGGTTTAAGGTATTCTTCCTTCAGCTAAAACATGCATGTGGAACCCAGAGTATGATCAAACATGTGATCGGGAGACGTGTTCAAATATGTCTCAGTTTTCGTACCCTGGTACTCGGGTGCAACATTCCAGACGCTTTACTAACACTCTCCCCACTTGGAGAGTCAGTCCCTTTAACCTCCTGTTTGGCCCACTTTGCAATTTCTGTGGAAGATGAACAGGAATAGCGAGAACCAATGAAAGACTAGCTGGAGGTGTCTGGATGGGCAAATTTAACTCTCATTTCCCACCAGGAAGAGGAATTAACCAAAGGCTCAGCGTGCCGTGCCGGAACCAGATTAGGGCCTGAAGCCATCCTGCGGTGTTGCGGCCAGGTCACAAGAAACTAGTTGAAGAAAGGAGCTCAGGGGCACTGTAATTCACAAACCTGCAGAGTTATAAATGACAGCTATCGTCCAAAAATAGACTGAAGTAAGGCTGCCAAGAGGACTTGAAAGCGGGGCAGAATTGCAGGAAACCGATTTCAGGAGGTAGACTGGAATTGCATTGAAAGCATAGGAAAAGAGGCAGAACGTCCACAATGATGCACTTGGCCAAAAAGGGCGTATGCGTTTTTTCCTGAATATATTCAGGAAAAAACGCATACGCCCTTTTTGGCCAACCAAGCAAGCTTGCAAAGGAAATCTGCACTACAATGAAGTCTCACTTCCCCCCGGTCAAAAGGGCCATCTGAAAAAAGTGTAAAATCCAGAAAGGCAGGACAGGCCATGGAGAACTGGGAGCCTTGTTATGCTGATGGGCGGGATGTAAATTGCCAACAGACACTCGGGAGAAGTGTATGGTGTTTCCTGAAACATCTAAAAAACAAAGCAACAGAGCCTAGGGCACTTCCACTTATGGTCTTATAGCTTAGGGAATTTAAAATCAAAAAGACACAGCCACCCCAAAGTTTCGAAAGGCTCTGTTTACAAGAACCTCGATTACCGTACAAGTTCAACATCGCAGAAAGTGAAAAATGGATAAATAAGTTGTGGTATTTACTTACAAAGCAATATCACTCAGCAATGAAATCTGTGTCATCAGGCCCTTAGCAGCACAATGAGTGGATTCAGGTATGATGATTCTAACTGAAATAAGTCACACAGTAAAAGAAACATCATAAGATATCAGTAATTCACGGAATGTAATCTTGGCTACACAGTAACTGAATTACAGAACAGAACAGGGTTTCAAATTTAGAAAAACAACTTATGCTTGCTTAAGGGTAAAGGTGAGTTGGGGTGCTGCATAAAACCAGAGATTGAAATGAGCACAGATAAAGTTCCTTAAGCCAAATATGGAATAGACAAGAGCTACTCCTTGCTCAACGAAATGGACTCAACACCGCATATTAAACGCCTAAGAATGTACCTGACTTGTAAGTATCTTAAAACCTATGGATTGCTATGTCTCCGAAAGAGAATCAAGCATGTGTACAGGGGCATAAACACAGCAGTGATAGGATTGGAGAGGTTCGGTGAGCAAATGAAGACCCTTTGAAGTCATATTGCATGGTACCCTTTACACGGGTCTCAACTCTCCAGGTTTAAGGTATTCCTCCTTCAGCTGAAACATGCATGTGGAACCCAAGTATGATCAACCATGTGAACGGGAGACGTGTTCAAATATGTCTCAGTTTTCCTCCCCTGGTACTCGGGTGCAACATTCCAGACGCTTTACTAACACTCTCCACACTTGGAGAGTCAGCGCCTTTAACGTCCTGTTTGGCCCAGTTTGCAATTTCTACGGAAGATGAACAGGAATAGCGAGAACGAATGAGAGACTAGCTGGAGGTGTCTGGACGGGCAAATTTAACTCTCATTTCCCACCAGGAAGAGGAAATAACCAAAGGCTCAGTGTGTCGTGCCGGAACCAGATTAGGGCCTGAAGCCATCCTGCGGTGTTGCGGCCAGGTCACAAGAAAGCGAGTTGAAGAAAGGAGCTCAGGGGCACTGTAATTCACAAACCTGCAGAGTTATAAATGACAGCTATCGTCCAAAAATAGACTGAAGTAAGGCTGCCAAGAGGACTTGAAAGCGGGGCAGAATTGCAGGAAACCGATTTCAGGAGGTAGACTGGAATTGCATTGAAAGCATAGGAAAAGAGGCAGAACGTCCACAATGATGCACTTGGCCAAAAAGGGCGTATGCGTTTTTTCCTGAATATATTCAGGAAAAAACGCATACGCCCTTTTTGGCCAACCAAGCAAGCTTGCAAAGGAAATCTGCACTACAATGAAGTCTCACTTCCCCCCGGTCAAAAGGGCCATCTGAAAAAAGTGTAAAATCCAGAAAGGCAGGACAGGCCATGGAGAACTGGGAGCCTTGTTATGCTGAAGGGCGGGATGTAAATTGCCAACAACCACTCGGGAGAAGTGTATGGTGTTTCCTGAAACATCTAAAAAACAAAGCAACAGAGCCTAGGGCACTTCCACTTATGGTCCTATAGCTTAGGGAATTTAAAATCAAAAAGACACAGCCACCCCAAAGTTTCGAAAGGCTCTGTTTACAGAAACCTCGATTACAGTACAAGTTCAACATCGCAGAAAGTGAAAAATGGATAAAGAAGTTGTGGTATTTACTTACAAAGCAATATCACTCAGCAATGAAATCTATGTCATCAGGCCCTTAGCATCACAATGAGTGGATTCAGGTATGATGATTCTAACT
This sequence comes from Delphinus delphis, assembly GCF_949987515.2. Lineage (NCBI taxonomy): Eukaryota > Metazoa > Chordata > Mammalia > Artiodactyla > Delphinidae > Delphinus > Delphinus delphis. The sequence continues at coordinate 779,407 of NW_027192675.1, read as the reverse complement.
GAAATAAGTCACACAGAAAAAGAAACATCATAAGATATCAGTAATACACGGAATGTAAACTTGGCTACACAGGAACTGAATTACAGAACAGAACAGGGTCTCATATTTAGAAAACCAACTTATGCTGGCTTAAGGGGAAAGGTGAGTTGGGGTGCTGCATAAAACCAGAGATTGAAATGAGCACAGATAAAGTTCCTTAAGTCAAATATGGAATAGACAAGAGCTACTCCTTGCTCAACGAAATGGACTCAACACCGCATATTAAACGCCTAAGAATGTACCTGACTAGTAATTATCTTAAAACCTATGGATTGCTATGTCTCCAAAAGAGAATCAAGATGTGTACAGGGGCATAAACGCAGCAGTGATAGGATTGGAGATGTTCGGTGAGCAAATGAAGACCCTTTGAAGTCATGTTGCATGGTACCCTTTACACGGGTCTCAACTCTCCAGGTTTAAGGTACTCTTCCTTCAGCTAAAACATGCATGTGGAACCCAAGTATGATCAACCATGTGAACGGGAGACGTGTTCAAATATGTCTCAGTTTACCTCCCCTGGTACTCGGGTGCAACATTCCAAACACTTTACTAACACTCTCCAGACTTGGAGAGTCAGTCCCTTAACCTCCTGTTTGGCCCAGTTTGCAATTTCTGCGGAAGACGAACAGGAATAGCGAGAACCAATGAAAGACTAGCTGGAGGTGTCTGGACGGGCAAATTTAACTCTCATTTCCCACCAGGAAGAGGAATTAACCAAAGGCTCAGCGTGCCGTGCCGGAACCAGATTAGGGCCTGAAGCCATCCTGCGGTGTTTCGGCCAGCTCACAAGAAAGCGAGTTGAAGAAAGGAGCTCAGGGGCACTGTAATTCACAAACCTGCAGAGTTATAAATGACAGCTATCGTCCAAAAATATTCTGAAGTAAGGCTGCGAAGAGGACTTGAAAGCGGGGCAGAATTGCAGGAAACCGATTTCAGGAGGTAGACTGGAATTGCATTGAAAGCATAGGAAAAGAGGCAGAACGTCCACAATGATGCACTTGGCCAAAAAGTGCGTATGCGTTTTTTCCTGAATATATTCAGGAAAAAACGCATACGCACTTTTTGGCCAACCAAGCAAGCTTGCAAAGGAAATCTGCACTACAATGAAGTCTCACTTCCCCCCGGTCAAAAGGGCCATCTGAAAAAAGTGTAAAATCCAGAAAGGCAGGACAGGCCATGGAGAACTGGGAGCCTTGTTATGCTGAAGGGCGGGATGTAAATTGCCAACAACCACTCGGGAGAAGTGTATGGTGTTTCCTGAAACATCTAAAAAACAAAGCAACAGAGCCTAGGGCACTTCCACTTATGGTCCTATAGCTTAGGGAATTTGAAATCAAAAAGACACAGCCACCCCAAAGTTTGGAACGGCTCTGTTTACAAGAACCTCGTTTACAGTACAAGTTCAACATCGCAGAAAGTGAAAAATGGATAAAGAAGTTGTGGTATTTACTTACAAAGCAATATCACTCAGCAATGAAATCTGTGTCATCAGGCCCTTAGCAGCACAATGAGTGGATTCAGGTATGATGATTCTAACTGAAATAAGTCACACAGAAAAAGAAACTTCATAAGATATCAGTAATACACGGAATGTAAACTTGGCTACACAGGAACTGAATTACAGAATAGAACAGGGTCTCAAATTTAGAAAACCAACTTATTCTTGCTTAAGGGTAAAGGTGAGTTGGGGTGCTGCATAAAACCAGAGATTGAAATGAGCACAGATAAAGTTCCTTAAGCCAAATATGGAATAGACAAGAGCTACTCCTTGCTCAACGAAATGGACTCAACACCGCATATTAAACGCCTAAGAATGTACCTGACTAGTAAGTATCTTAAAACCTATGGATTGCTATGTCTCCAAAAGAGAATCAAGCATGTGTACAGGGGCATAAACGCAGCAGTGATAGGATTGGAGAGGTTCGGTGATCAAATGAAGACCCTTTGAAGTCATATTGCATGGTACCCATTCCACGGGTTTCAACTACCCAGGTTTAAGGTATTCTTCCTTCAGCTAAAACATGTATGTGGAACCCAGAGTATGATCAACCATGTGATCGGGAGACGTGTTCAAATATGTCTCAGTTTTCATACCCTGGTACTCGGGTGCAACATTCCAGACGCTTTACTAACACTCTCCCCACTTGGAGAGTCAGTCCCTTTAACCTCCTGTTTGGCCCAGTTTGCAATTTCTGCGGAAGATGAACAGGAATAGCGAGAACCAATTAGAGGCTAGCTGGAGGTGTCTGCACGGGCAAATTTAACTCTCATTTCCCACCAGGAAGAGGAATTAACCAAAGGCTCAGCGTGCCGTACCGGAACCAGATTAGGGCCTGAAGCCATCCTGCAGTGTTGCGGCCAGCTCAAAAGAAAGCGAGTTGAAGAAAGGAGCTCAGGGGCACTGTAATTCACAAACCTGCAGAGTTATAAATGACAGCTTTCGTCCAAAAATAGACTGAAGTAAGGCTGCCAAGAGGACTTGAAAGCGGGGCAGAATTGCAGGAAACCGATTTCAGGAGGTAGACTGGAATTGCATTGAAAGCATAGGAAAAGAGGCAGAACGTCCACAATGATGCACTTGGCCGAAAAGGGCGTATGCGTTTTTTCCTGAATATATTCAGGAAAAAACGCATACGCCCTTTTTGGCCAACCAAGCAAGCTTGCAAAGGAAATCTGCACTACAATGAAGTCTCACTTCCCCCCGGTCAAAAGGGCCATCTGAAAAAAGTGTAAAATCCAGAAAGGCAGGACAGGCCATGGAGAACTGGGAGCCTTGTTATGCTGATGGGCGGGATGTACATTGCCAACAGACACTCAGGAGAAGTGTATGGTGTTTCCTGAAACATCTAAAAAACAAAGCAACAGAGCCTAGGGCACTTCCACTTATGGTCCTATAGCTTAGGGAAATTAAAATCAAAAAGACACAGCCACCCCAAAGTTTGGGACGCCTCCGTTTACAAGAACCTCGTTTACCGTACAAGTTCAATATCACAGAAAGTGAAAAATGGATAAAGAACTTGTGGTACTTACGTACAATGCAGTATCACTCAGCAATGAAATCTATGTCATCAGGCCCGTAGCAGCATAATGAGTGGATTCAGGTACGATGATTCTAACTGAAATAAGTCACACAGAAAAAGAAACATCATAAGATATCACTAATACACGGAATGTAAACTTGGCTACACAGGAACTGCATTCCAAAACAGAACAGGGTCTCAAATTTAGAAAACCAACTTATGCTTGCTTAAGAGGAAAGGTGAGTTGGGGTGCTGCATAAAACCAGAGATTGAAATGAGCACAGATAAAGTTCCTTAAGCCAAATATGGAATAGACAAGAGCTACTCCTTGCTCAACGAAATGGACTCAAAACCCCATATTAAACGCCTAAGAATGTACCTGACTAGTAAGTATCTTAAAACCTATGGATTGCTATGTCTCCGAAAGAGAATCAAGCATGTGTACAGGGGCATAAACGCAGCAGTGATAGGATTGGAGAGGTTCGGTGAGCAAATGAAGACCCTTTGAAGTCATATTGCATGGTACCCATTCCACGGGTTTCAACTACCCAGGTTTAAGGTATTCTTCCTTCAGCTAAAACATGCATGTGGAACCCAGAGTATGATCAAACATGTGATCGGGAGACGTGTTCAAATATGTCTCAGTTTTCGTACCCTGGTACTCGGGTGCAACATTCCAGACGCTTTACTAACACTCTCCCGACTTGGAGAGTCAGTCCCTTTAACCTCCTGTTTGGCCCACTTTGCAATTTCTGTGGAAGATGAACAGGAATAGCGAGAACCAATGAAAGACTAGCTGGAGGTGTCTGGACGGGCAAATTTAACTCTCATTTCCCACCAGGAAGAGGAATTAACCAAAGGCTCAGCATGCCGTGCCGGAACCAGATTACGGCCTGAAGCCATCCTGCGGTGTTGCGGCCAGGTCACAAGAAAGCGAGTTGAAGAAAGGAGCTCAGGGACACTGTAATTCACAAACCTGCAGAGTTATAAATGACAGCTATCGTCCAAAAATAGACTGAAGTAAGGCTGCCAAGAGGACTTGAAAGTGGGGCAGAATTGCAGGAAACCGATTTCAGGAGGTAGACTGGAATTGCATTGAAAGCATAGGAAAAGAGGCAGAACGTCCACAATGATGCACTTGGCCAAAAAGGGCGTATGCGTTTTTTCCTGAATATATTCAGGAAAAAACGCATACGCCCTTTTTGGCCAACCAAGCAAGCTTGCAAAGGAAATCTGCACTACAATGAAGTCTCACTTCCCCCCGGTCAAAAGGGCCATCTGAAAAAAGTGTAAAATCCAGAAAGGCAGGACAGGCCATGGAGAACTGGGAGCCTTGTTATGCTGATGGGCGGGATGTAATTGCCAACAGACACTCGGGAGAAGTGTATGGTGTTTCCTGAAACATCTAAAAAACAAAGCAACAGAGCCTAGGGCACTTCCACTTATGGTCCTGTAGCTTAGGGAAATTAAAATCAAAAAGACACAGCCACCCTAAAGTTTCTGACGCCTCTGTTTACAAGAACCTCGTTTACCGTACAAGTTCAATATCACAGAAAGTGAAAAATGGATAACGAACTTGTGGTACTTACGTACAATGCAGTATCACTCAGCAATGAAATCTATGTCATCAGGCCCGTAGCAGCATAATGAGTGAATTCAGGTACGATGATTCTATCTGAAATAAGTCACACAGAAAAGGAAACATCATAAGATATCACTAATACACGGAATGTAAACTTGGCTACACAGGAACTGAATTACAGAAGAGAACGGGGTCTCAAATTTAGAAAACCAACTTATGCTTGCTTAAGGGGAAAGGTGAGTTAGCGTGCTGCATAAAACCAGAGATTGAAATGAGCACAGATAAAGTTCCTTAAGCCAAATATGGAATAGACAAGAGCTACTCCTTGCTCAACGAAATGGACTCAACACCGCATATTAAACGCCTAAGAATGTACCTGACTAGTAAGTATCTTAAAACCTATGGATTGCTATGTCTCCGAAAGAGAATCAAGCATGTGTACAGGGGCATAAATGCAGCAGTGATAGGATTGGAGAGGTTTGGTGAGCAAATGAAGACCCTTTGAAGTCATATTGCATGGTACCCATTCCACGGGATTCAACTACCCAGGTTTAAGGTATTCTTCCTTCAGCTAAAACATGCATGTGGAACCCAGAGTATGATCAACTTTGTGAAAGGGAGACGTGTTCAAATATGTCTCAGTTTTCGTACCCTGGTACTCGGGTGCAACATTCCAGACGCTTTACTAACACTCTCCCCACTTGGAGAGTCAGCGCCTTTAAACTCCTGTTTGGCCCAATTTGCAATTTCTGTGGAAGATGAACAGGAATAGCGAGAACCAATGAGAGACTAGCTGGAGGTGTCTGGACGGGCAAATTTATCTCTCATTTCCCACCAGGATGAGGAAGTAACCAAAGGCTCAGCGTGCCGTGCTGGAACCAGATTAGGGCCTGAAGCCATCCAGCGGTGTTGCGGCCAGCTCAAAAGAAAGCGAGTTGAAGAAAGGAGCTCAGGGGCACTGTAATTCACAGTCATGCAGAGTTATAAATGACAGCTATCGTCCAAAAATATACTGAAGTGAGGCTGCCAAGAGGACTTGAAAGCGGGGCAGAATTGCAGGAAACCAATTTCAGGAGGTAAACTGGAATTGCATTTCAAGCATAGGAAAGGAGGCAGAACGTCCACAATGATGCACTTGGCCAAAAAGGGCGTATGCGTTTTTTCCTGAATATATTCAGGAAAAATCGCATACGCCCTTTTTGGCCAACCAAGCAAGCTTGCAAAGGAAATCTGCACTACAATGAAGTCTCACTTCCCCCCGGTCAAAAGGGCTATCTGAAAAAAGTGTAAAATCCAGAAAGGCAGGACAGGCCATGGAGAACTGGGAGCCTTGTTATGCTGATGGGCGGGATGTAAATTGCCAACAGACACTCGGGAGAAGTGTATGGTGTTTCCTGAAACATCGAAAAAACAAAGCAACAGAGCCTAGGGCACTTTCTCATATGGTCCTATAGCTTAGGGAAAGTAAAATCAAAAAGACACAGCCACCCAAGTTTGAAACGGCTCTGTTTACAAGAAACTCATTTACAGTACAAGTTCAACATCGCAGAAAGTGAAAAATGGATAAAGAAGTTGTGGTATTTACTTACAAAGCAATATCACTCAGCAATGAAATCTATGTCATCAGGCCCTTAGCAGCACAATGAGTGGATTCAGGTATGATGATTCTAACTGAAATAAGTCACACAGAAAAAGAAACATCATAAGACATCACTAATACACGGAATGTAAACTTGGCTACACAGGAACTGAATTACAGAACAGAACAGGGTCTCAAATTTAGAAAACCAACTTATGCTTGCTTAAGGGGTAGGTGAGTTGGGGTGCTGCATAAAACCAGAGATTGAAATGAGCACAGATAAAGTTCCTTAAGCCAAATATGGAATAGACAAGAGCTACTCCTTGCTCAACGAAATGGACTCAACACCGCATATTAAACGCCTAAGAATGTACCTGACTTGTAAGTATCTTAAAACCTATGGATTGCTATGTCTCCAAAAGAGAATCAAGCGTGTGTACAGGGGCATAAACGCAGCAGTGATAGGATTGGAGAGGTTCGGTGAGCAAATGAAGACCCTTTGAAGTCATATTGCATGGTACCCATTCCACGGGTCTCAACTCTGCAGTTTTAAAGCATTCTTCCTTCAGCTAAAACATGCATGTGGAACCTAGAATATAATCAACCATGTGATCGGGAGACGAGTTCAAATATGTCTCAGTTTTCGTACCCTGGTACTCGGGTGCAACATTCCAGACGCTTTACTAACACTCTCCCAACTTGGAGAGTCAGTCCCTTTAACCTCCTGTTTGGCCCAGTTTGCAATTTCTGCGGAAGATGAACAGGAATAGGGAGAACCAATGAGAGACTAGCTGGAGGTGTCTGGACGGGCAAATTTAACTCTCATTTCCCACCAGGAAGAGGAATTAACCAAAGGCTCAGCGTGCCGTGCCGGAACCAGATTAGGGCCTGAAGCCATCCAGCAGTGTTGCGGCAGGTCACAAGAAAGCGAGTTGAAGAAAGGAGCTCAGGGGCACTGTAATTCACAAACCTGCAGAGTTATAAATGACAGCTATCGTCCAAAAATAGACTGAAGTAAGGCTGCCAAGAGGACTTGAATGCGGGGCAGAATTGCAGGAAACCGATTTAAGGAGGTAGACTGGAACTGCATTTCAAGCATAGGAAAAGAGGCAGAACGTCCACAATGATGCACTTGGCCAAAAACGGCGTATGCGTTTTTTCGTGAATATATTCAGGAAAAAACGCATACGCCCTTTTTGGCCAACCAAGCAAGCTTGCAAAGGAAATCTGCACTACAATGAAGTCTCACTTCCCCCCGGTCAAAAGGGCCATCTGAAAAATGTGTAAAATCCAGAAAGGCAGGAGAGGACATGGAGAACTGGGAGCCTTTTTATGCTGATGGGCGGGATGTAAATTGCCAACAGACACTCGGGAGAAGTGTATGGTGTTTCCTGAAACATCGAAAAAACAAAGCAACTGAGCCTAGGGCACTGCCACTTATGGTCCTATAGCTTAGGGAAATTAAAATCAAAAAGACACAGCCACCCCAAAGTTTGGGACGCCTCTGTTTACAAGAACCTCGTTTACAGTACATGTTCAACATCGCAGAAAGTGAAAAATGGATAAAGAAGTTGTGGTATTTACTTACAAAGCAATATCACTCAGCAATGAAATCTGTGTCATCAGGCCCTTAGCAGCACAATGAGTGGATTCAGGTATGATGATTCTAACTGAAATAAATCACACAGAAAAAGAAACATCGTAAGATATCAGTAATACACGGAATGTAAACTTGGCTAGACAGGAACTGAATTACAGAACAGAACAGGGTCTCAAATTTAGAAAACCAACTTATGCTTGCTTAAGGGGAAAGGTGAGTTGGGGTGCTGCATAAAACCGGAGATTGAAATGAGCACAGGTAAAGTTCCTTAAGCCAAATATGGAATAGACAAGAGCTACTCCTTGCTCAACGAAATGGACTCAACACCGCATATTAAACGCCTAAGAATGTACATGACTTGCAAGTATCTTAAAACCTATGGATTGCTATGTCTCCGAAAGAGAATCAAGCATGTGTACAGGGGCATAAACGCAGCAGTGATAGGATTGGAGAGGTTCGGTGAGCAAATGAAGACCCTTTGAAGTCATATTGCATGGTACCCATTCCACGGGTTTCAACTACCCAGGTTTAAGATATTCTTCCTTCAGCTAAAACATGCATGTGTCCCTAGAGTATGATCAACCATGTGATCGGGAGACGTGTTCAAATATGTCTCAGTTTTCCTCCCCTGGTACTCGGGTGCAACATTCCAGACGCTTTACTAACACTCTCCCGACTTGGAGAGTCAGTCCCTTTAACCTCCTGTTTGGCCCAGTTTGCAATTTCTGTGGAAGATGAACAGGAATAGCGAGTACCAAAGAGAGACTAGCTGGAGGTGTCTGGACGGGCAAATTTAACTCTCATTTCCCACCAGGAAGAGGAATTAACCAAAGGCTCAGCGTGCCGTGCCAGAACCAGATTAGGGCCTGAAGCCATCCGGCGGTGTTGCGGCCAGCTCACAAGAAAGCGAGTTGAAGAAAGGAGCTCAGGGGCACTGTAATTCACAAACCTGCAGAGTTATAAATGACAGCTATCGTCCAAAAATAGACTGAAGTAAGGCTGCCAAGAGGACTTGAAAGCGGGGCAGAATTGCAGGAAACCGATTTCAGGAGGTAGACTGGAATTGCATTGAAAGCATAGGAAAAGAGGCAGAACGTCCACAATGATGCACTTGGCCAAAAAGGGCGTATGCGTTTTTTCCTGAATATATTCAGGAAAAAACGCATACGCCCTTTTTGGCCAACCAAGCAAGCTTGCAAAGGAAATCTGCACTACAATGAAGTCTCACTTCCCCCCGGTCAAAAGGGCCATCTGAAAAAAGTGTAAAATCCAGAAAGGCAGGACAGGCCATGGAGAACTGGGAGCCTTGTTATGCTGATGGGCGGGATGTAAATTGCCAACAACCACTCGGGAGAAGTCTATGGTGTTTCCTGAAACATCTAAAAAACAAAGCAACAGAGCCTAGGGCACTTCCACTTATGGTCCTATAGCTTAGGGAATTTAAAATCAAAAAGACACAGCCACCCCAAAGTTTGGAACGGCTCTGTTTACAAGAACCTCGTTTACAGTACAAGTTCAACATCGCAGAAAGTGAAAAATGGATAAAGAAGTTGTGGTATTTACTTACAAAGCAATATCACTCAGCAATGAAATCTGTGTCATCAGGCCCTTAGCAGCACAATGAGTGGATTCAGGTATGATGATTCTAACTGAAATAAGTCACACAGAAAAAGAAACATCATAAGATATCAGTAATACACGGAATGTAAACTTGGCTACACAGGAACTGAATTACAGAATAGAACAGGGTCTCAAATTTAGAAAACCAACTTATGCTTGCTTAAGGGGAAAGGTGAGTTGGGGTGCTGCATAAAACCAGAGATTGAAATGGGCACAGATAAAGTTCCTTAAGCCAAATATGGAATAGACAAGAGCTACTCCTTGCTCAACGAAATGGACTCAACACCGCATATTAAACGCCTAAGAATGTACCTGACTAGTAAGTATCTTAAAACCTATGGATTGCTATGTCTCCGAAAGAGAATCAAGCATGTGTATAGGGGCATAAACGCAGCTGTGATAGGATTGGAGAGGTTCGGTGAGCAAATGAAGACCCTTTGAAGTCATATTGCATGGTACCCATTCCACGGGTTTCAACTACCCAGGTTTAAGGTATTCTTCCTTCAGCTAAAACATGCATGTGGAACCTAGAGTATGATCAACCATGTGATAGGGAGACGTGTTCAAATATGTCTCAGTTTTCGTACCCTGGTACTCGCGTGCAACATTCCAGACGCTTTACTAACACTCTCCCGATTTGGAGAGTCAGTCCCTTTAACCTCCTGTTTGGCCCAGTTTGCAATTTCTGCGGAAGATGAACAGGAATAGCGAGAACCAATGAGAGGGTAGCTGGAGGTGTCTGGACGGGCAAATTTAACTCTCATTTCCCACCAGGAAGAGGAATTAACCAAAGGCTCAGCGTGCCGTGCCGGAACCAGATTAGGGCCTGAAGCCATCCTGCGGTGTTGTAGCCAGCTCACAAGAAAGCGAGTTGAAGAAAGGAGCTCAGGGACACTGTAATTCACAAACCTGCAGAGTTATAAATGACAGCTATCGTCCAAAAATAGACTGAAGTAAGGCTGCCAAGAGGACTTGAAAGCGGGGCAGAATTGCAGGAAACCGATTTCAGGAGGTAGACTGGAATTGCATTGAAAGCATAGGAAAAGAGGCAGAACGTCCACAATGATGCACTTGGCCAAAAAGGGCGTATGCGTTTTTTCCTGAATATATTCAGGAAAAAACGCATACGCTCTTTTTGGCCAACCAAGGAAGCTTGCAAAGGAAATCTGCACTACAATGAAGTCTCACTTCCCCCCGGTCAAAAGGGCCATCTGAAAAATGTGTAAAATCCAGAAAGGCAGGACAGGCCATGGAGAACTGGGAGCCTTGTTATGCTGATGGGCGGGATGTAAATTGCCAACAACCACTCGGGAGAAGTGTATGGTGTTTCCTGAAACATCTAAAAAACAAAGCAACAGAACCTAGGGCACTTCCACTTATGGTCCTATAGCTTAGGGAATTTAAAATCAAAAAGACACAGCCACCCCAAAGTTTGGAACGGCTCTGTTTACAAGAACCTCGTTTACAGTACAAGTTCAACATCGCAGAAAGTGAAAAATGGAGAAAGAAGTTGTGGTATTTACTTACAAAGCAATATCACTCAGCAATGAAATCTGTGTCATCAGGCCCTTAGCAGCACAATGAGTGGATTCAGGTATGATGATTCTAACTGAAATAAGTCACACAGAAAAAGAAACATCATAAGATATCAGTAATACACGGAATGTAAACTTGGCTACACAGGAACTGAATTACAGAATAGAACAGGGTCTCAAATTTAGAACCAACTTATGCTTGCTTAAGGGGAAAGGTGAGTTGGGGTGCTGCATAAAACCAGAGATTGAAATGAGCACAGATAAAGTTCCTTAAGCCAAATATGGAATAGACAAGAGCTACTCCTTGCTCAACGAAATGGACTCAACACCGCATATTAAACGCCTAAGAATGTACCTGACTTGCAAGTATTTTAAAACCTATGGATTGCTATGTCTCCGAAAGAGAATCAAGCATGTGTACAGGGGCATAAACGCAGCAGTGATAGGATTGGAGAGGTTCGGTGAGCAAATGAAGACCCTTTGAAGTCATATTGCATGGTACCCATTCCACGGGTTTCAACTACCCAGGTTTAAGATATTCTTCCTTCAGCTAAAACATGCATGTGTCCCTAGAGTATGATCAACCAGGTGATCGGGAGACGTGTTCAAATATGTCTCAGTTTTCCTCCCCTGGTACTCGGGTGCAACATTCCAGACGCTTTACTAACACTCTCCCGACTTGGAGAGTCAGTCCCTTTAACCTCCTGTTTGGCCCAGTTTGCAATTTCTGTGGAAGATGAACAGGAATAGCGAGTACCAAAGAGAGACTAGCTGGAGGTGTCTGGACGGGCAAATTTAACTCTCATTTCCCACCAGGAAGAGGAATTATCGAAAGGCTCAGCGTGCCGTGCCAGAACCAGATTAGGGCCTGAAGCCATCCTGCGGTGTTGCGGCCAGGTCACAAGAAAGCGAGTTGAAGAAAGGAGCTCAGGGGCACTGTAATTCACAAACCTGCAGAGTTATAAATGACAGCTATCGTCCAAAAATAGACTGAAGTAAGGCTGCCAAGAGGACTTGAAAGCGGGGCAGAATTGCAGGAAACCGATTTCAGGAGGTAGACTGGAATTGCATTGAAAGCATAGGAAAAGAGGCAGAACGTCCACAATGATGCACTTGGCCAAAAAGGGCGTATGCGTTTTTTCCTGAATATATTCAGGAAAAAACGCATACGCCCTTTTTGGCCAACCAAGCAAGCTTGCAAAGGAAATCTGCACTACAATGAAGTCTCACTTCTCCCCGGTCAAAAGGGCCATCTGAAAAAAGTGTAAAATCCAGAAAGGCAGGACAGGCCATGGAGAACTGGGAGCCTTGTTATGCTGATGCGCGGGATGTAAATTGCCAACAACCACTCGGGAGAAGTGTATGGTGTTTCCTGAAACATCTAAAAAACAAAGCAACAGAACCTAGGGCACTTCCACTTATGGTCCTATAGCTTAGGGAATTTAAAATCAAAAAGACACAGCCACCCAAAAGTTTGGAACGGCTCTGTTTACAAGAACCTCGTTTACAGTACAAGTTCAACATCGCAGAAAGTGAAAAATGGAGAAAGAAGTTGTGGTATTTACTTACAAAGCAATATCACTCAGCAATGAAATCTGTGTCATCAGGCCCTTAGCAGCACAATGAGTGGATTCAGGTATGATGATTCTAACTGAAATAAGTCACACAGAAAAAGAAACATCATAAGATATCAGTAATACACGGAATGTAAACTTGGCTACACAGGAACTGAATTACAGAATAGAACAGGGTCTCAAATTTAGAACCAACTTATGCTTGCTTAAGGGTAAAGGTGAGTTGGGGTGCTGCATAAAACCAGAGATTGAAATGAGCACAGATAAAGTTCCTTAAGCCAAATATGGAATAGACAAGAGCTACTCCTTGCTCAACGAAATGGACTCAACACCGCATATTAAACGCCTAAGAATGTACCTGACTTGCAAGTATCTTAAAACCTATGGATTGCTATGTCTCCGAAAGAGAATCAAGCATGTGTACAGGGGCATAAACGCAGCAGTGATAGGATTGGAGAGGTTCGGTGAGCAAATGAAGACCCTTTGAAGTCATATTGCATGGTACCCATTCCACGGGTTTCAACTACCCAGGTTTAAGATATTCTTCCTTCAGCTAAAACATGCATGTGGAACCTAGAGTATGATCAACCATGTGATCGGGAGACGTGTTCAAATATGTCTCAGTTTTCCTCCCCTGGTACTCGGGTGCAACATTCCAGACGCTTTACTAACACTCTCCCGACTTGGAGAGTCAGTCCCTTTAACCTCCTGTTTGGCCCAGTTTGCAATTTCTGTGGAAGATGAACAGGAATAGCGAGTACCAAAGAGAGACTAGCTGGAGGTGTCTGGACGGTCAAATTTAACTCTCATTTCCCACCAAGAAGAGGAATTAACCAAAGGCTCAGCGTGCCGTGCCAGAACCAGATTAGGGCCTGAAGCCATCCTGCGGTGTTGCGGCCAGCTCACAAGAAAGCGAGTTGAAGAAAGGAGCTCAGGGGCACTGTAATTCACAAACCTGCAGAGTTATAAATGACAGCTATCGTCCAAAAATAGACTGAAGTAAGGCTGCCAAGAGGACTTGAAAGCGGGGCAGAATTGCAGGAAACCGATTTCAGGAGGTAGACTGGAATTGCATTGAAAGCATAGGAAAAGAGGCAGAACGTCCACAATGATGCACTTGGCCAAAAAGGGCGTATGCGTTTTTTCCTGAATATATTCAGGAAAAAACGCATACGCCCTTTTTGGCCAACCAAGCAAGCTTGCAAAGGAAATCTGCACTACAATGAAGTCTCAGTTCCCCCAGGTCAAAAGGGCCATCTGAAAAAAGTGTAAAATCCAGAAAAGCAGGACAGGCCATGGAGAACTGGGAGCCTTGTTATGCTGATGGGCGGGATGTAAATTGCCAACAACCACTCGGGAGAAGTCTATGGTGTTTCCTGAAACATCTAAAAAACAAAGCAACAGAGCCTAGGGCACTTCCACTTATGGTCCTATAGCTTAGGGAATTTAAAATCAAAAAGACACAGCCACCCCAAAGTTTGGAACGGCTCTGTTTACAAGAACCTCGTTTACAGTACAAGTTCAACATCGCAGAAAGTGAAAAATGGATAAAGAAGTTGTGGTATTTACTTACAAAGCAATATCACTCAGCAATGAAATCTGTGTCATCAGGCCCTTAGCAGCACAATGAGTGGATTCAGGTATGATGATTCTAACTGAAATAAGTCACACAGAAAAAGAAACATCATAAGATATCAGTAATACACGGAATGTAAACTTGGCTACACAGGAACTGAATTACAGAATAGAACAGGGTCTCAAATTTAGAAAACCAACTTATGCTTGCTTAAGGGCAAAGGTGAGTTGGGGTGCTGCATAAAACCAGAGATTGAAATGAGCACAGATAAAGTTCCTTAAGCCAAATATGGAATAGACAAGAGCTACTCCTTGCTCAACGAAATGGACTCAACACCGCATATTAAACGCCTAAGAATGTATCTGATTTGTAAGTATCTTAAAACCTATGGATTGCTATGTCTCCGAAAGAGAATCAAGCATGTGTACAGGGGCATAAACGCAGCAGTGATAGGATTGGAGAGGTTCGGTGAGCAAATGAAGACCCTTTGAAGTCATATTGCATGGTACCCATTCCACGGGTTTCAACTACCCAGGTTTAAGGTATTCTTCCTTCAGCTAAAACATGCATGTGGAACCTAGAGTATGATCAACCATGTGATCGGGAGACGTGTTCAAATATGTCTCCGTTTTCGTACCCTGGTACTCGCGTGCAACATTCCAGACGCTTTACTAACACTCTCCCGACTTGGAGAGTCAGTCCCTTTAACCTCCTGTTTGGCCCAGTTTGCAATTTCTGCGGAAGATGAACAGGAATAGCGAGAACCAATGAGAGACTAGCTGGAGGTGTCTGGACGGGCAAATTTAACTCTCATTTCCCACCAGGAAGAGGAATTAACCAAAGGCTCAGCTTGCCATTCCGGAAGCAGATTAGGGCCTGAAGCCATCCTGCGGTGTTGTAGCCAGCTCACAAGAAAGCGAGTTGAAGAAAGGAGCTCAGGGACACTGTAATTCACAAAACTGCAGAGTTATAAATGACAGCTATCGTCCAAAAATAGACTGAAGTAAGGCTGCCAAGAGGACTTGAAAGCGGGGCAGAATTGCAGGAAACCGATTTCAGGAGGTAGACTGGAATTGCATTGAAAGCATAGGAAAAGAGGCAGAACGTCCACAATGATGCACTTGGCCAAAAAGGGCGTATGCGTTTTTTCCTGAATATATTCAGGAAAAAACGCATACGCCCTTTTTGGCCAACCAAGCAAGCTTGCAAAGGAAATCTGCACTACAATGAAGTCTCACTTCCCCCGGGTCAAAAGGGCCATCTGAAAAAAGTGTAAAATCCAGAAAGGCAGGACAGGCCATGGAGAACTGGGAGCCTTGTTATGCTGATGGGCGGGATGTAAATTGCCAACAACCACTCGGGAGAAGTGTATGGTGTTTCCTGAAACATCTAAAAAACAAAGCAACAGAACCTAGGGCACTTCCACTTATGGTCCTATAGCTTAGGGAATTTAAAATCAAAAAGACACAGCCACCCCAAAGTTTGGAACGGCTCTGTTTACAAGAACCTCGTTTACAGTACAAGTTCAACATCGCAGAAAGTGAAAAATGGAGAAAGAAGTTGTGGTATTTACTTACAAAGCAATATCACTCAGCAATGAAATCTGTGTCATCAGGCCCTTAGCAGCACAATGAGTGGATTCAAGTATGATGATTCTAACTGAAATAAGTCACGCAGAAAAAGAAACATCATAAGATATCAGTAATACACGGAATGTAAACTTGGCTACACAGGAACTGAATTACAGAATAGAACAGGGTCTCAAATTTAGAACCAACTTATGCTTGCTTAAGGATAAAGGTGAGTTGGGGTGCTGCATAAAACCAGAGATTGAAATGAGCACAGATAAAGTTCCTTAAGCCAAATATGGAATAGACAAGAGCTACTCCTTGCTCAACGAAATGGACTCAACACCGCATATTAAACGCCTAAGAATGTACCTGACTTGCAAGTATCTTAAAACCTATGGATTGCTATGTCTCCGAAAGAGAATCAAGCATGTGTACAGGGGCATAAACGCAGCAGTGATAGGATTGGAGAGGTTCGGTGAGCAAATGAAGACCCTTTGAAGTCATATTGCATGGTACCCATTCCACGGGTTTCAACTACCCAGGTTTAAGATATTCTTCCTTCACCTAAAACATGCATGTGTCCCTAGAGTATGATCAACCATGTGATCGGGAGACGTGTTCAAATATGTCTCAGTTTTCGTACCCTGGTACTCGGGTGCAACATTCCAGACGCTTTACTAACACTCTCCCGACTTGGAGAGTCAGTCCCTTTAACCTCCTGTTTGGCCCAGTTTGCAATTTCTGTGGAAGATGAACAGGAATAGCGAGTACCAAAGAGAGACTAGCTGGAGGTGTCTGGACGGGCAAATTTAAATCTCATTTCCCACCAGGAAGAGGAATTAACCAAAGGCTCAGCGTGCCGTGCCAGAACCAGATTAGGGCCTGAAGCCATCCTGCGGTGTTGCGGCCAGGTCACAAGAAAGCGAGTTGAAGAAAGGAGCTCAGGGGCACTGTAATTCACAAACCTGCAGAGTTATAAATGACAGCTATCGTCCAAAAATAGACTGAAGTAAGGCTGCCAAGAGGACTTGAAAGCGGGGCAGAATTGCAGGAAACCGATTTCAGGAGGTAGACTGGAATTGCATTGAAAGCATAGGAAAAGAGGCAGAACGTCCACAATGATGCACTTGGCCAAAAAGGGCGTATGCGTTTTTTCCTGAATATATTCAGGAAAAAACGCATACGCCCTTTTTGGCCAACCAAGCAAGCTTGCAAAGGAAATCTGCACTACAATGAAGTCTCACTTCCCCCGGGTCAAAAGGGCCATCTGAAAAAAGTGTAAAATCCAGAAAGGCAGGACAGGCCATGGAGAACTGGGAGCCTTGTTATGCTGATGGGCGGGATGTAAATTGCCAACAGCCACTCCGGAGAAGTGTATGGTGTTTCCTGAAACATCTAAAAAACAAAGCAACAGAACCTAGGGCACTTCCACTTATGGTCCTATAGCTTAGGGAAATTAAAATCAAAAAGACACAGCCACCCCAAAGTTTGGAACGGCTCTGTTTACAAGAACCTCGTTTACAGTAGAAGTTTAACATCGCAGAAAGTGAAAAATAGAAAAGAAGTTGTGGTATTTACTTACAAAGCAATATCACTCAGCAATGAAATCTGTGTCATCAGGCCCTTAGCAGCACAATGAGTGGATTCAGGTATGATGATTCTAACTGAAATAAGTCACACAGAAAAAGAAACATCATAAGATATCAGTAATACACGGAATGGAAACTTGGCTAC
The DNA here is from genome assembly GCF_949987515.2 of Delphinus delphis. Lineage (NCBI taxonomy): Eukaryota > Metazoa > Chordata > Mammalia > Artiodactyla > Delphinidae > Delphinus > Delphinus delphis. The sequence continues at coordinate 761,977 of NW_027192675.1, read as the reverse complement.
ACAGGAACTGAATTACAGAACAGAACAGGGTCTCAAATTTAGAAAACCAACTTATGCTTGCTTAAGGGGAAAGGTGAGTTGGGGTGCTGCATAAAACCAGAGATTGAAATGAGCACAGATAAAGTTCCTTAAGCCAAATATGGAATAGACAAGAGCTACTCCTTGCTCAACGAAATGGACTCAACACCGCATATTAAACGCCTAAGAATGTACCTGATTTGTAAGTATCTTAAAACCTATGGATTGCTATGTCTCCGAAAGAGAATCAAGCATGTGTACAGGGGCATAAACGCAGCAGTGATAGGATTGGAGAGGTTCGGTGAGCAAATGAAGACCCTTTGAAGTCATATTGCATGGTACCCATTCCACGGGTTTCAACTACCCAGGTTTTAGGTATTCTTCCTTCAGCTAAAACATGCATGTGGAACCCAGAGTATGATCAACCATGTGATCGGGAGACGTGTTCAAATATGTCTCAGTTTTCATACCCTGGTACTCGGGAGCAACATTCCAGACGCTTTACTAACACTCTCCCGACTTGGAGAGTCAGTCCCTTTAACCTCCTGTTTGGCCCAGTTTGCAATTTCTGCGGAAGATGAACAGGAATAGCAAGAACCAATGAGAGGCTAGCTGGAGGTGTCTGGACGGGCAAATTTAACTCTCATTTCCCACCAGGAAGAGGAAATAACCAAAGGCTCAGCGTGCCGTACCGGAACCAGATTAGGGCCTGAAGCCATCCTGCGGTGTTGTGGCCAGCTCAAAAGAAAGCGAGTTGAAGAAAGGAGCTCAGGGGCACTGTAATTCACAAACCTGCAGAGTTATAAATGAGAGCTATCGTCCAAAAATAGACTGAAGTAAGGCTGCCAAGAGGACTTGAAAGCGGGGCAGAATTGCAGGAAACCGATTTCAGGAGGTAGACTGGAATTGCATTGAAAGCATAGGAAAAGAGGCAGAACGTCCACAATGATGCACTTGGCCAAAAAGGGCGTATGCGTTTTTTCCTGAATATATTCAGGAAAAAACGCATACGCCCTTTTTGGCCAACCAAGCAAGCTTGCAAAGGAAATCTGCACTAAAATGAAGTCTCACTTCCCCCCGGTCAAAAGGGCCATCTGAAAAAAGTGTAAAATCCAGAAAGGCAGGACAGGCCATGGAGAACTGGGAGCCTTGTTATGCTGAAGGGCGGGATGTAAATTGCCAACAAACACTCGGGAGAAGTGTATGGTGTTTCCTGAAACATCTAAAAAACAAAGCAACAGAGCCTAGGGCACTTCCACTTATGGTCCTATAGCTTAGGGAAATTAAAATCAAAAAGACACAGCCACCCCAAAGTTTGGGACGCCTCCGTTTACAAGAACCTCGTTTACCGTACAAGTTCAATATCACAGAAAGTGAAAAATGGATAAAGAACTTGTGGTACTTACGTACAATGCAGTATCACTCAGCAATGAAATCTATGTCATCAGGCCCGTAGCAGCATAATGAGTGGATTCAGGTACGATGATTCTAACTGAAATAAGTCACACAGAAAAAGAAACATCATAAGATATCACTAATACACGGAATGTAAACTTGGCTACACAGGAACTGCATTCCAAAACAGAACAGGGTCTCAAATTTAGAAAACCAACTTATGCTTGCTTAAGGGGAAAGGTGAGTTGGGGTGCTGCATAAAACCGGAGATTGAAATAAGCACAGATAAAGTTCCTTAAGCCAAATATGGAATAGACAAGAGCTACTCCTTGCTCAAAGAAATGGACTCAAAACCCCATATTAAACGCCTAAGAATGTACCTGACTAGTAAGTATCTTAAAACCTATGGATTGCTATGTCTCCAAAAGAGAATCAAGCGTGTGTACAGGGCATAAACGCAGCAGTGATAGGATTGGAGAGGTTCGGTGAGCAAATGAAGACCCTTTGAAGTCATATTGCATGGTACCCATTACACGGGTCTCAGCTCTCCAGGTTTAAGGTATTCTTCCTTCAGCTAAAACATGCATGTGGAACCCAGAGTATGATCAACCATGTGAACGGGAGACGTGTTCAAATATGTCTCAGTTTTCCTCCCCTGGTACTCGGGTGCAACATTCCAGACGCTTTACTAACACTCTCCCGACTTGGAGAGTCAGTCCCTTTAACCTCCTGTTTGGCCCAGTTTGCAATTTCTGTGGAAGATGAACAGGAATAGCGAGAACCAATGAGAGGGTAGCTGGAGGTGTCTGGACGGGCAAATTTAACTCTCATTTCCCACCAGGAAGAGGAATTAACCAAAGGCTCAGCGTGCCGTGCCGGAACCAGATTAGGGCCTGAAGCCATCCTGCGGTGTTGCGGCCAGCTCACAAGAAAGCGAGTTGAAGAAAGGAGCTCAGGGGCACTGTAATTCACAAACCTGCAGAGTTATAAATGACAGCTATCGTCCAAAAATAGACTGAAGTAAGGCTGCCAAGAGGACTTGAAAGCGGGGCAGAATTGCAGGAAACCGATTTCAGGAGGTAGACTGGAATTGCATTGAAAGCATAGGAAAAGAGGCAGAACGTCCACAATGATGCACTTGGCCAAAAAGGGCGTATGCGTTTTTTCCTGAATATATTCAGGAAAAAACGCATACGCCCTTTTTGGCCAACCAAGCAAGCTTGCAAAGGAAATCTGCACTACAATGAAGTCTCACTTCCCCCCGGTCAAAAGGGCCATCTGAAAAAAGTGTAAAATCCAGAAAGGCAGGACAGGCCATGGAGAACTGGGAGCCTTGTTATGCTGATGGGCGGGATGTAAATTGCCAACAGCCACTCCGGAGAAGTGTATGGTGTTTCCTGAAACATCTAAAAAACAAAGCAACAGAGCCTAGTGCACTTCCACTTATGGTCCTATAGCTTAGGGATATTAAAATCAAAAAGACACAGCCACCACAAAGTTTGGGACGCCTCTGTTTACAAGAACCTCGTTTACCGTACAAGTTCAATATCACAGAAAGTGAAAAATGGATAAAGGAGTTGTGGTACTCATGTACAAAGCAATATCACTCAGCAATGAAATCTATGTCACCAGGCCCGTAGCAGCATAATGAGTGGATTCGCGTATGGTGATTCTAACTGAAATAAGTCACACAGAAAAAGAAACATCAAAAAATATCACTAATACATGGAATTGAAACTTTGCTACAGAGGAACGGAATTACAAAACAGAACAGGGTCTCAAATTTAGAAAACCAACTTCTGCTTGCTTAAGTGGAAAGGTGAGTTGGGGTGCTGCATAAAACCAGAGATTGAAATGAGCACAGATAAAGTTCCTTAAGCCAAATATGGAATAGACAAGAGCTACTCCTTGCTCAACGAAATGGACTCCACACCCCATATTAAACGCCTAAGAATATACCTGACTAGTAAGTATCTTAAAACCTATGGATTGCTATGTCTCCAAAAGAGAATCAAGCGTGTGTACAAGGGTCATAAACGCAGCAGTGATAGGTTTGGAGAGATTCGGTGAGCAAATAAAGACCCTTTGAAGTCATATTGCATGGTACCCATTACACGGGTCTCAACTCTCCAGGTTTAAGGTATTCTTTCTTCAGCTAAAACATGCATGTGGAACCTAGAGTATGATCAACCGTGTGATCGGGAGACGTGTTCAAATATGTCTCAATTTTCGTCCCCTGGTACTTCGGTGGAACATTCCAGATGCTTTACTAACACTCTCCCGACTTGAAGAGTCAGTCCCTTTAACCTCCTGTTTGGCCCAGTTTGCAATTTCTGCGGAAGATGAACAGGAATAGCGAGAACCAATGAGAGGCTAGCTGGAGGTGTCTGGACGGGCAAATTTAACTCTCATTTCCCACCAGGAAGAGGAAATAACCAAAGGCTCAGCGTGCCATACCGGAACCAGATTAGGGCCTGAAGCCATCCTGCGGTGTTGCGGCCAGCTCAAAAGAAAGCGAGTTGAAGAAAGGAGCTCAGGGGCACTGTAATTCACAAACCTGCAGAGTTATAAATGACAGCTATCGTCCAAAAATAGACTGAAGTAAGGCTGCCAAGAGGACTTGAAAGCGGGGCAGAATTGCAGGAAACCGATTTCAGGAGGTAGACTGGAATTGCATTGAAAGCATAGGAAAAGAGGCAGAACGTCCACAATGATGCACTTGGCCAAAAAGGGCGTATGCGTTTTTTCCTGAATATATTCAGGAAAAAACGCATACGCCCTTTTTGGCCAACCAAGCAAGCTTGCAAAGGAAATCTGCACTACAATGAAGTCTCACTTCCCCCCGGTCAAAAGGGCCATCTGAAAAAAGGGTAAAATCCAGAAAGGCAGGACAGGCCATGGAGAATTGGGAGCCTTGTTATGCTGATGGGCGGGATGTAAATTGCCAACAACCACTCGGGAGAAGTGTATGGTGTTTCCTGAAACATCTAAAAAACAAAGCAACAGAACCTAGGGCACTTCCACTTATGGTCCTATAGCGTAGGGAAATTAAAATCAAAAAGACACAGCCACCCCAAAGTTTGGATTGGCTCTGTTTACAAGAACCTCGTTTACAGTACAAGTTCAACATCGCAGAAAGTGAAAAATGGATAAAGAAGTTGTGGTATTTACTTACAAAGCAATATCACTCAGCAATGAAATCTGTGTCATCAGGCCATTAGCAGCACAATGAGTGGATTCAGGTATGATGATTCTAACTGAAATAAGTCACACAGAAAAAGAAACATCATAACTTATCAGTAATACACGGAATGGAAACTTGGCTACACAGGAACTGAATTACAGAACAGAACAGAGTCTCAAATTTAGAAAACCAACTTATGCTTGCTTAAGGGGAAAGGTGAGTTGGGGTGCTGCATAAAACCAGAGATTGAAATGAGCACAGATAAAGTTCCTTAAGCCAAATATGGAATAGACAAGAGCTACTCCTTGCTCAACGAAATGGACTCAACACCCCATATTAAACGCCTAAGAATGTACCTGACTAGTAAGTATCTTAAAACCTATGGATTGCTATGTATCCAAAAGAGAATCAAGCGTGTGTACAGGGGCATAAACGCAGCAGTGATAGGATTGGAGAGGTTCGGTGAGCAAATGAAGACCCTTTGAAGTCATATTGCATGGTACCCATTCCACGGGTCTCAACTCTCCAGGTTTAAGGTATTCTTCCTTCAGCTAAAACATGCATGTTGAACCCAGAGTATGATCAACCATGTGAACGGGAGACGTGTTCAAATATGTCTCAGTTTTCCTACCCTGGTACTCGGGTGCAACATTCCAGACGCTTTACTAACACTCTCCCCACTTGGAGAGTCAGTCCCTTTAACCTCCTGTTTGGCCCAGTTTGCAATTTCTGCGGAAGATGAACAGGAATAGCGACAACCAATGAGAGACTAGCTGGAGGTGTCTGGACGGGCAAATTTAACTCTCATTTCCCACCAGGAAGAGGAATTAACCAAAGGCTCAGCGTGCCGTGCCAGAACCAGATTAGGGCCTGAAGCCATCCTGCGGTGTTGCGTCCAGCTCACAAGAAAGCGAGTTGAAGAAAGGAGCTCAGGGGCACTGTAATTCACAAACCTGCAGAGTTATAAATGACAGCTATCATCCAAAAATAGACTGAAGTAAGGCTGCCAAGAGGACTTGAAAGCGGGGCAGAATTGCAGGAAACCGATTTCAGGAGGTAGACTGGAATTGCATTGAAAGCATAGGAAAAGAGGCAGAACGTCCACAATGATGCACTTGGCCAAAAAGGGCGTATGCGTTTTTTCCTGAATATATTCAGGAAAAAACGCATACGCCCTTTTTGGCCAACCAAGCAAGCTTGCAAAGGAAATCTGCACTACAATGAAGTCTCACTTCCCCCCGGTCAAAAGGGCCATCTGAAAAAAGTGTAAAATCCAGAAAGGCAGGACAGGCCATGGAAAACTGGGAGCCTTGTTATGCTGATGGGTGGGATGTAAATTGCCAACAACCACTCGGGAGAAGTGTATGGTGTTTCCTGAAACATCTAAAAAACAAAGCAACAGAACCTAGGGCACTTCCACTTATGGTCCTATAGATTAGGGAAATTAAAATCAAAAAGACACAGCCACCCCAAAGTTTGGAACGGCTCTGTTTACAAGAACCTCGTTTACAGTACAAGTTCAACATCACAGAAAGTGAAAAATGGAGAAAGAAGTTGTGGTATTTACTTACAAAGCAATATCACTCAGCAATGAAATCTGTGTCATCAGGCCCTTAGTAGCACAATGAGTGGATTCAGGTATGATGATTCTAACTGAAATAAGTCACACAGAAAAAGAAACATCATAAGATATCAGTAATACACGGAATGTAAACTTGGCTACACAGGAACTGAATTCCAAAACAGAACAGGGTCTCAAATTTAGAAAACCAACTTATGCTTGCTTAAGGGGAAAGGTGAGTTGGGGTGCTGCATAAAACCAGAGATTGAAATGAGCACAGATAAAGTTCCTTAAGCCAAATATGGAATAGACAAGAGCTACTCCTTGCTCAACGAAATGGACTCAACACCGCATATTAAACGCCTAAGAATGTACCTGACTAGTAAGTATCTTAAAACCTATAGATTGCTATGTCTCCGAAAGAGAATCAAGCATGTGTACAGGGGCATAAACGCAGCAGTGATAGGATTGGAGCGGTTCAGTGAGCAAATGAAGACCCTTTGAAGTCATATTGCATGGTACCCATTCCACGGGTCTCAACTCTCCAGGTTTAAGGTATTCTTCCTTCAGCTAAAACATGCATGTGGAACCCCGAGTATGATCAACCGTGTGAACGGGAGACGTGTTCAAATATGTCTCAGTTTTCCTCCCCTAGTACTCGGGTGCAACATTCCAGACGCTTTACTAACAGTCTCCCGACTTGGAGAGTCAGTCCCTTTAAACTGCTGTTTGGCCCAGTTTGCAATTTCTGCGGAAGATGAACAGGAATAGCGAGAACCAATGAGAGGGTAGCTGGAGGTGTCTGGACGGGCAAATTTAACTCTCATTTCCCACCAGGAAGAGGAATTAACCAAAGGCTCAGCGTGCCGTGCCGGAACCAGATTAGGGCCTGAAGCCATCCTGCGGTGTTGCGGCCAGCTCACAAGAAAGCGAGTTGAAGAAAGGAGCTCAGGGGCACTGTAATTCACAAACCTGCAGAGTTATAAATGACAGCTATCGTCCAAAAATAGACTGAAGTAAGGCTGCCAAGAGGACTTGAATGTGGGGCAGAATTGCAGGAAACCGATTTCAGGAGGTAGACTGGAATTGCATTTCAAGCATAGGAAAAGAGGCAGAACGTCCACAATGATGCACTTGGCCAAAAAGGGCGTATGCGTTTTTTCCTGAATATATTCAGGAAAAAACGCATACGCCCTTTTTGGCCAACCAAGCAAGCTTGCAAAGGAAATCTGCATTACAATGAAGTCTCACTTCCCCCCGGTCAAAAGGGCCATCTGAAAAAAGTGTAAAATCCAGAAAGGCAGGACAGGCCATGGAGAACTGGGAGCCTTGTTATGCTGATGGGCGGGATGTAAATTGCCAACAGACACTCGGGAGAAGTGTATGGTGTTTCCTGAAACATCTAAAAAACAAAGCAACAGAGCCTAGTGCACTTCCACTTATGGTCCTATATCTTAGGGAAATTAATATCAAAAAGACACAGCAACCCCAAAATTTGGGACGGCTCTTTTTACGGGAATCTCTTCTACGGCACAAGTTAAATATCCCAGAGAGCAAATAATGGATAAAGAAGTTGCGGTACTTCTGTACAACAGAATACCACTCAGCAATGAAATCTATGTCACCAGGCCCATACCAGCATAATGAGTGCATTGAGGCACGATGATTCTAAGTGAAATAAGTCACACAGAAAAAGAAACATCATAAGGTATCACTAATACACGGAATGTGAACTTGGCTACACATGAACTGAATTACAAAACAGAACAGGGTCTCAAGTTTAGAAAACCAACTTATGCCTGCTTAAGGGGGAAGGTGAGTTGGGGTGCTGCATAAAAGCAGAGTTTGAAATTAGCACAGATACCGTTCCATAAGCCAAATATGTAATAGACAAGAGCTACCCCTTGCTCAACGAAATGGATTCAACAATGAGGTATCACCTCACACCTGGTAGAATAGGCATCATTGAAATTCTACAAACAAAAAATGCTGGAAAGGGTGTGGAGAAAAGGAACCCTCTTCCACTATTGTTGGGAATATAAATTGATACAGTCATTATGGAGAACAATATGGAATTTCTTAAGAAACTAACAATAGAATTACCATATGATACAGCAATCCCAGTACTGGACATATACCCAGACAAAACCATAAATCAAAAAGAGTCATTCACTGCAATGTTCATTGCATCACTATTTACAATATCGAGGTAATGGAAGCAACCTAAATGCCCACAGACAGACGAATGCATAAAGCTGTGGTACATATATAAAATGGAATATTACTAAGCCATGAAAAGGAATGAAATTGGGTCATTTGTAGAGACGTCGATGGATCTAGAGACTGTCATACAGAGTGAAGTAAGTCAGAAAGAGAAAAACAAATCTTGTATATTCATGCATATATGTGGAACCTAGAAAAACTGTACAGATTAACCATTTTGCAAGGCATAAATAGAGCAACAGATGTAGACAACAAACATATGGACAACAAGGGGGGAAAGCTGTTGGGGGGGTGGTGGTGGGAGGAGTTGAGAGACTGGGATTGGCATGTATACATTTATATGTATAAAATAGATAACCAATAAGAACCTGCTGTATAAAAATATAAAATAAAATTCAAAATTAAAAAGAAGTAAAATTTAAAAAATAAAACAGAAAAAACAATTATTCCCTGCACATACATGTATTTATATGAATAAATTATTTCCATGCTTATATCTGTAAATACAAAAAAGAGGAATAAAATCTACCTTGAACCAAAAACGAAAAAGAGAAAAAAAACACAGAACCCACCAGTTACACAGAGGAAAACCGTATCAGGGCACTTGCTCCAGTTGTAAACAATTCTGAAGTTGGTCAGTGGTGGGGAATCGTCTCCCATTCAGCCAGCAGCCCCCACGCAACAAGCGTCCTCATTGCAAAGCTGGGGCACCGTGCCGAGGCATCTGTGAGTAAACGTGAGCTGAGCCCCAGGCCAGTTGCTGCTGAACTATTCCCACCCGTCCCAGGTAAAACACCTGAATATATACAAGGACTTGAAAGCCTAGAGGAAGGGCCATAGAGCCGCACGAGTGACAGCATGCCGGCCGACTTGGTGCCTGCAGGCCAGCCAGGATGGTCCTGGCCCTGGGTGCTCTTCTGGAAGATTTCCATTTCCCTGCCTGAGATACCCGTCCTGTCCCTGCCCCCACTGCTTTTTTCCTTCCTCACCTCTGCCCAGGGAGAAATTCCAGCAGCAGGTATGGGTGACACATCCTCTTCTTTAGCAGGTGGCAGCCTGGCAACTGCTGCAGAAAGTCCAGCAGAGCCCCACTCACACTGGGCCACCCACAAAGCCGTGGCCTCTCACTCCCTCCCACCAGCCCAGCCCCGAGACTGCTGACAGGGCAGAGAAAATGGCGTCAGGCACGGCTGCAGGGGCTCTTGCTGCCTGGAGTGGTATTTATATTGATCTCAACCCAGGCACACCTGGGGAGGGCTGGCCGGCACGGTAAGGCTGCCCAGGTCAGCCAATCATCACCCCTCAGGGGCTCACAGTTGCAGAAAATGGAACTTGCTGAACCGGCCAGGTCCAAGGAACAGGTGTGGGCTCCTGAGAGTCAGGATAGACAAGGGGCTGCAGCTTTGGCTTGTTTTCTAATCATTTTATCTGGCCCATGAGTGGGAGACAACTTCAAGAAAACCCTCTCCTAATGAGAGGAACCCAGGAGTCAGGGAGAGGAGGGGTGGGTGGTGGTTGGAGACAGAGGCCTGGTGCCCCGGGTGCAGTGGAAGTCTCTGGAAGACCAGGTGGAGGGAGGCCTCACGGAGTGATGCCCAGGGTCACAGACCTGTCGCAGCTGCTGTTTGTTAGTTCAAGTCCTGCTCTGAGGTGCTCTGTGTCAGCTCTGAGCGACAGGTGAGCTGGGGGTGCTCTGCAATGAGGGCTATGTGCACGGTTCCTATGTGCCCAGCCCTGCCACGGTACCTGCAAGGGTAGCTCTGTATCCTGGGAGGGGCCTGACCACGAGAGCCCCGTGGGCTGGGGTGGGGGTGGGGTACCTGCCCAGGTGAGCTCCATATTCTGGGATTGGTCTGACCACGAGAGCCCCATGGGCTGCTGGGGACCTGGTAAAGGATGTCAGGACAGTCAGTGAAGCCACCGAGGATATACCTCCAGTTGCTCCTAATTCCTACACCCTGCTGGTCATTCTACCAACCACCAGGACATGGTATTCTGTATTAGTCTTCAATGATGCCTTCTTTTGTATTCCATTAGTCCCAGAGTCACAAGAAATTTTGGCTTGTGAGTGGTAGGACTCAACATACAACTAAAACAATACTTCCGGGCCGTCTGGCCCCAAGGGTGCAAAAATTCCCACACCATCTTTGGGGAAAGCTTAGCTAAAGACCTAAAAGTTCTACCTCTGGAAAAGGAAACCCTCCTTCAATATGCAGACGACATTCTGATCACCAGCCCTACTAAGGAGGCCTCTGAACTACCAAGCCAATAAAGGATAGAAGTTGTCCAAGAAAAAGCTCAAATATCACAGACTGCGGTGACCTGCCTGGGCTTCATTCTCACAGAAGGTCAGAGAAGCCCATCCCAGGAAAGGGAAGAAACCATTTTCAGCCTTACCCCTTTCTAAAACTAGAAGACAGCTTAGGGGTTCCTGGGGAGGCCAGGGTTTGCTGCTTCTGGATCCCTAACTACAGTCTACTAGCTGGGCCTCTATATGAAACACTGAAAGGAAAAGATGATGATCCTTTTGAATAGAATCCAGAAGTGGCCTTTCAAGAATGAAAAGAGCAGTCAATTCAGACCCTTGCCCTGGAACTCCCTAATTTAGCTAAACCCTTTGACCTTTACATTCCCGGTGAAAGGTGAATCGCCATTGGAGAATTAGTGCAAAAACTGGGACCACTTGAAATGGAACAATGCAAGAATGCCATCCAGGTAGGATAAACTACGGTCACTAAGGGGCTTGGCCCACTGCCACATCTGGCCAAGATACTGGCGGTATCTAAAAACCTGGAAATCAGCAGCCCAAAAGGCCACCTCCCTCCTAAGGGAAAAGGACCCCACGTGGTGATCCTAACCACCAACCATGCCCTGAAGTTGCAGGGTTCGCTCCGTGGGCACACCGACCTCGAGTGAGGAGGCCCTCCAACTCCAACATCCAGAGAGATAACCGGGGGCAACAGGGCACCATGACGACTCGTGTGAACATCACTTGACCTGGAGTTTCTCTCATAAAACAAGAGTGTGTCCCAAAAGAGTAGACTACTGCTTGCAGGACTTACTGCACCCAGAGGGGAGCTAATAATCTTGGCGGGGGAACAGTATACCACACTGTCACCATAGAAAAGCCTACAGACACCGTGATGATGGTGGCCAATAAGACCGGCTGGACTCCTGTTTACTTCAAAAGGCTGTTGACTCAGTAGCCATCATGGTCCTTGGTCACCACTGACCCTGGACTGTCTGGGAGTTGAGCGGGCAGGGCTCTGACACCTGGTGCTGTTTGTACGTTAATTCAGGGGCCTAATTGAAGAAAGCGCAGACTACTGGTCAGAGCATCTAGGCTGGCAGAGACGGTCAGCCTAAGGTGGCCGAACAAATGTGGGGCGGGGTGAAACCGGCCCCCACAGCGTCTCTGCACATCTCTTTCCTGGACCCTTAAAGGTCATTAGAATCTATAACACTTCCAATGCTGGTGCTCAGGTGGACGAGCAGGGAGGCAGGGGTCCTGGGGACAATCAACGTCACCGGGAGGCTGCTGGGGAGAAGCTCTGACCCTCGCCCCAGGGTATGAGGGCTCCCAACTCAGCACTCAGCAGTTACAGAAGAAGGGTCTGCACCCTCAGCACTCCAAGAATGAGGAACGGGACAAAAGGCAGAGGAGGGGTTTGTCCCCAGCAAAGCCCATTAAAAATCCCTGGGAGATAAAAATAGAATCTGGGCAATAAAGTCAAGTCTAACCTTTTTTATCCTTTGTGCTTTGTCTAATTTCACGTGCTCCTAGGGTCCCGCATGCAGAGGTTCCACACCCGGCACTTCAGACCAGATTTCCTAGTGCAGAATGGCTGGGTCGACACCTCAGCTCCTGGGGCCCAGTGCAGACTCCACGATATGGAGCCTGAGCTACAGCCAACTCGGCCCTCGAGAGCTCCGCTGCCTCCCTCCCTCCCACTGACTCTGACAGGATCTCTACACAGCAGCCCAGCCCACAGCCCACGGGGTAGTGCATGCTCTCACCTCTCCATTCTCTGATCAAAATATAAAGTTTCCTTTGCTTGTGAACCAAACTCAGTCTCGATCTGTTGGCCCCAATGACACTGGGCAGGGGGACACTTGTTGGGGTCCACTCTGGAGGATCAGTAACAGAAATTGAGACTATTGTAACCTCAATGAACAGATGTGTGAGCCAAACTGTAGTTAACATAGAACAGTGTATAAGGCTCGGGTAAAATAAGATGTTTTTAACACTTCCATTTGATATTTCCATCACTTTTTATAAGCAAGTTCAGTGAAAAGGTTTGTCTTATTTGTCAGGTCAATATTAGAGAAACGAAGTGATTTCTTTCCAAGGATGTACAGCTAATAATCTTGGTTAAACCTTCAATCTTGTTTTAAATGCTTTTCCATTGAAAATGATACCTCTCTTTCAGCTCCCCCATTTCTGAGAAGTATAAAATCTTATAATTTATTATTACCAAAGGGGAAAGGTGGGAGGAGGGATAAATTAACAGTTTGGAATGAACACATACACACTGCTATGTATAAAATAGATCATCAACAAGGAACTACTGTATAGCACAGGGAACTACACTCAACATTTTGCAATAACCTATAAGGGGAAATAATCTGAAAAAGAATAGATATTTTTATTGACATCATCTATCAATGACAGTTAAAGTGTAGCCTAAGGGAAGCTGGTGGTGAGTGCTTCTGACCCTGAAGACTTCAATCATCTAAAGTTTGGACTCTGCCTACTTCCCAAGGCCCTTAATGAACATATGTGTAGCCGTAGCTTAAAAACTTCCCCAGTTTGGGTTTCGGGGAGACACTGATTTTGAAAAAGCCCTGGTGTTCTCCTTACATGAATGGGACTCTTCCTACTGCTAAAACATGTCTGTCACACCCAGAGGATGGTATACCGTCTGATCGGGAAGAGTTTGGAAAAGGCATCTCATCTCCTCATCTCCTGGTGCTCGGGTTCACCCCTCCAGCGTCTTTACTAACAGTCTCCCCACTTGGAGATGTCAGCACTGTCAACATCCTGTTGCGTACAGTTTGGAATTTGTCCAGAGGATGAAGCGGAAGGATGAGGAACAATGAGAGACAAGTCCTAGGTGTTCAGACAGGCACATGTCACTCTAATTTCCAATCAGGAAGACGAATTGACCAAAGGCTAGGGTTGCCCATGGAAACAGTATAGGGCTTGAGGAAATCCCACTGCTTTGTGGCCAGTTCCCATAAACACGAGTTGAACAATGGAACTCAGGGGCAGTAAAATTCACAAAACTGCAGAGTTGAAAATATCCATCACTGAAAAATGTCTTGAGGAAAGTCAGAGAAAAGGACTTGTAAGCAAGGGAGAATGGCAGGAAAGGGATTTGAGGAGGTAGAAAGGACTCGCCATTAAGCACAAGAAAAGGAGCTGAACATTGCCAACATTGCCAACATTGCATTTGGCCAAAAAGGGTGTATGCGTTCTTTTCTGTATATATTCAAGAAAAGGGCATACACTTTTTTAGCCAACCAAACAGGTGGGCACTGGAAGTCAATACTACAAAAGATATCACTTCGCATCAGTCAGAAGAGCCATCCTCATAAAGCGTAAACAACAGAAATGCAGGACAGGGCAACGAGAAGAGGGAGCCCTGTGAGACTTATAGTGGAAATGTATATTGCCAACGGCCATTCTGGAGAAGTGTATTGTGTTTACTAAAGCATCTAAAAAATGAGCTACAGAGCATAGGGCACTTGCACTCATGGGCGTATATCTTGGGAAAAACAAAAATCGAGAGGACACAGGCACCCCAATGTTTACCCCCTCTCTGTTTAAAAGATCCTCGACTAGGATATAACTTAAATGTCTCTGGAGGGAAAAAATGGATAGAGATGTGGTACTTAGGTAGAGTGGAATATTATTCAGCCTGGAAATCAATGAAATATGGCCAGTTGTAACAACTCCGGAGGAGTTACGTATGATCATTCTAAGTGACAGAATTCAAAAAGAAAAAGACACATATCATAAGATATCACTTAAAGGTGGAATCCAAAATGGCTACACATGAAATAAATTACAAAACAAAAACATAGTCAAATATGTAGAAAACACGCATAAGGCTGCTAAACGGGAAAGGTGGGGAGGGGTGAGGCATCATCCAGGAGGTTGAAATTAGCAAAGATACCATTCCAAATACCAAACTGATAATCAACAAGGCCTACACGGTAGCTAAAAGAACTGCACTCAGCGCACTCAAGTCACCGGAAAAGAATATATACGACTGGTAAGAATCTGAAAAAGAATTTATTGATGTCTCTCTGTACGTGAATCAAGTGGATGTACAGCAGCAAGAAACAGAGCTTTGAAAATCAGCTGTAACCAATATAGTAATAAATTGAAAAAAATAAACGACAGAGAGACAGAGAAAACCTCTTACAACTTTTCCTCAGGGACGGTGATGCAACATGGATTGAACACATCTAGACCCACAGCAGGATGAGACATAAGGCTGGAAACTGTTTGCGCTAAGAGAAATGTGAGGTTGGGTGAGGAAATGCACACCCTTTAAAGTAATACTACCTGGTACCCATTCAATGGGTCCCAAATCTGCAGGTTCAAGGGATCTTCCTACAGCTAAAACATGCATGGAAAACCCAGAGGACTGTACACCATGTGATCGGGAGATGTGTCTAAAATGCACCTCATTTATCCTCTCCTGGTGCTCCTGTTCACCATTCCAGCCACGCTACTTAGAATCTCCCCACTTGGAGAATCAGCACATTTAAACTTCTGTTTCACACATTTTGCAAATTGTGAGGAGGATGAACGGGAAGAGGGGGAACCAATGAGAGAAGAGTTGTAGGGGTTTGGACGGGCACATATCACTCTAATTTCCCATTAAGAATAAGAATTAAAGAAAGGCTCAGCCTGCCTCGCCGGAGCCAAAATAGGGCCTGAAGCAATCCTGCGGGTTTGAGGCCAGCTCACAAAAGAGCAACTTAAAAAATGGAGCTCAGGGTCACTGCAATTCACAAACCTGCAGAGTTATAAATGAAAACTAACGTCCAAAAATATGTTGAGGTAAGGCAAAGAAGAGGATCTGAATGCAAGACAGAATTGCAAGAAACAGATTTCAAGAGATAGATTGGACTCGTCTTTAACGCACATGAAAAGCGGCAGAATTTCGACAATGATGCAGTTGGCCCAAAAGGGCGTATGCGTTTTTTCCTGATTATATCCAGGAAAAAACGCATACGCACTTTATGGGCAACGAAGCAAGCAAGCAATGCAAATGTGCACAACAAAGAAGTCTCACTTCCCACCGGTCAAAAGGGCCATCCTAAAAATTTGTAAAAACCAGAAATGCAGGACAGGCCATGGAGAACAGGGAGCCTTTATACGCTGATGGGCAGTGTGTGAACTGCCGAGAGCCACTCTGGAGAAGTGTATGGTGGTTCCTAAATCATCTAAAAAACAGAGCTACAGAGCATAGGACACTTCCAATCATGGGAGTATATCTAGGGAAGTCTAAAAATCAACAAGACACAAGCACACCACAGTTTAGGGCTACTCTGTTTACAAGAACCTCAACTTCAGTACACCTTAAATATCCCAGGAAAGAGAACAATGGATAAAGAAGATGTGGTACTTATGTACAATAGAATATCTCTTCACCATGAAATCAATGTAATAAGGCTAGTAGAAGGATAAAGAGTGGATTTAGGTCCGATAATACTACTTGAAATAAGTCAAACAGAAAAAGAAACATATCATAAGATATCACTTATAGAGGGAGGGTAAATATGGCTGCACAAGAAATGAATTACAGAACAGAACAGTGTCTCACATTTAGAAAACACACTATGTCAGCTTAAGGGGAAAGGAGAGGTGGGGTGATGCATAAAACCAGAGTTTGAAATTAGCACAGATACCGTTCAATAAACCAAATAGGTATTAGACAAGATCTACACCTTGCTCAATGAACTGGCCTCAACACACCCTATACACCGCAGAGAAATATATCTGAGGAATAAGAATCTTAAAACCCATGTATTGATATATCTCCATAAGGGAATCAAGTGTGTGCAGAGCGGCACAAACACAGCAGTGAAAAGGAGCTAAACCCCATTATAGAAATAAATTTTAAAAACAAAACGCTGAAACAATGAAAGAGAGAAAAATTCTTACAAAATTCGCTCAGGGGCTGTGATGCAACCTGGATTGACCACATATAAACCCACAGCTGGATAAGACATAAGGCTGGACACTTGGGGCTGACAGGATTGGTGAGCTTTGGTGAGCAACTGCCGAAAGTTTAATGCAATACTTCATGCTACTCAGTCCAAGGGTCCCAACACTCCAGGTTGAAGGGAATCTTCCTACAGCTAAACCATGCTTGGGAAACCCAGCGACTGGTATACCATATGATCGGGAAAGGTTTCTAAAACGCACCTCATTTTTCCTCTCCTGGGGCTCCGGATCGACATTCCAGCCGCTTTACTAACAACATCCCCACATGGAGTCAATGCCTTAAAGTTCTGGTATCGCACAGTCTGCAGTTAGTGCAGAGGATGAATGGGAATAGGGGGAACCAGTGAGAAACTAGCTGTAGCGGTTTCAATGGGCACATGTCACTCTAATATCACATCAGTAAGAAGAATTAACCAAAGGCACAGCAAGGTGCCCCAGAAGAAAAATAGGGCTTCAAGGAATCCTGTGGTTACGGGGCAAGACCACAAAAATAAGAGCTAAAAAATGGAGCTAAGGGTCACTGCAATTCAAAAACCTGCAGAGTTATAAAGGCCAACTATTTTTAAAAAATATATTGAGGTAAGGCTATGAAGAGGCATTGAAAGCAAGGCAGAATTGCAGGAAACCGATTTCAGGAGGTAGACTGGAATTGCATTGAAAACATATGAAGAGAGTCACAAACTCGACAATGATGCACTTGGCCAAAAAGGGCGTATGCGTTTTTTCCTGAATATATTCAGGAAAAAACGCATACGCCCTTTTTGGCCAACCCAGCAAGCTTGCAAAGGAAATCTGCACTACAATGAAGTCTCACTTCCCCCCGGTCAAAAGGGCCATCTGAAAAAAGTGTAAAATCCAGAAAGGCAGGACAGACCATGGAGAACTGGGAGCCTTGTTATGCTGATGGGCGGGATGTAAATTGCCAACAGACACTCGGGAGAAGTGTATGGTGTTTCCTGAAACATCTAAAAAACAAAGCAACAGAGCCTAGGGCACTTCCACTTATGGTCCTATAGCTTAGGGAATTTAAAATCAAAAAGACACAGCCACCCCAAAGTTTGGAACGGCTCTGTTTACAAGAACCTCGTTTACAGTACAAGTTCAACATCGCAGAAAGTGAAAAATGGATAAAGAAGTTGTGGTATTTACTTACAAAGCAATATCACTCAGCAATGAAATCTGTGTCATCAGGCCCTTAGCAGCACAATGAGTGGATTCAGGTATGATGATTCTAACTGAAATAAGTCACACAGAAAAAGAAACATCATAAGATATCAGTAATACACGGAATGTAAACTTGGCTACACAGGAACTGAATTACAGAACAGAACAGGGTCTCAAATTTAGAAAACCAACTTATGCTTGCTTAAGGGGAAAGGTGAGTTGGGGTGCTGCATAAAACCAGAGATTGAAATGAGCACAGATAAAGTTCCTTAAGCCAAATATGGAATAGACAAGAGCTACTCCTTGCTCAACGAAATGGACTCAACACCGCATATTAAACGCCTAAGAATGTACCTGACTTGTAAGTATCTTAAAACCTATGGATTGCTATGTCTCCGAAAGAGAATCAAGCATGTGTACAGGGGCATAAACGCAGCAGTGATAGGATTGGAGAGGTTCGGTGAGCAAATGAAGACCCTTTGAAGTCATATTGCATGGTACCCATTCCACGGGTTTCAACTACCCAGGTTTAAGGTATTCTTCCTTCAGCTAAAACATGCATGTGGAACCTAGAGTATGATCAACCATGTGATCGGGAGACGTGTTCAAATATGTCTCAGTTTTCGTACCCTGGTACTCTGGTGCAACATTCCAGACGCTTTACTAACACTCTCCCGACTTGGAGAGTCAGTCCCTTTAACCTCCTGTTTGGCCCAGTTTGCAATTTCTGCGGAAGATGAACAGGAATAGCGAGAACCAATGAGAGACTAGCTGGAGGTGTCTGGACGGGCAAATTTAACTCTCATTTCCCACCAGGAAGAGGAATTAACCAAAGGCTCAGCGTGCCGTGCCGGAACCAGATTAGGGCCTGAAGCCATCCTGCGGTGTTGCGGCCAGCTCACAAGAAAGCGAGTTGAAGAAAGGAGCTCAGGGGCACTGCAATTCACAAACCTGCAGAGTTATAAATGACAGCTATCGTCCAAAAATATACTGAAGTAAGGCTGCCAAGAGGACTTGAAAGCAGGGCAGAATTGCAGGAAACCGATTTCAGGAGGTAGACTGGAATTGCATTAAAAGCGTAGGAAAAGAGGCAGAACGTCCACAATGATGCACTTGGCCAAAAAGGGCGTATGCGTTTTTTCCTGAATATATTCAGGAAAAAACGCATACGCCCTTTTTGGCCAACCAAGCAAGCTTGCAAAGGAAATCTGCACTACAATGAAGTTTCACTTCCCCCCGGTCAAAAGGGCCATCTGAAAAAAGTGTAAAATCCAGAAAGGCAGGACAGGCCATGGAGAAATGGGAGCCTTGTTATGCTGATGGGCGGGATGTAAATTGCCAACAGACACTCAGGAGAAGTGTATGGTGTTTCCTGAAACATCTAAAAAACAAAGCAACAGAGCCTAGGGCACTTCCACTTATGGTCCTATAGCTTAGGGAAATTAAAGTCAAAAAGACACAGCCACCCCAAAGTTTGGGACGCCTCTGTTTACAAGAACCTCGTTTACCGTACAAGTTCAATATCACAGAAAATGAAAAATGGATAAAGAACTTGTGGTACTTACGTACAATGCAGTATCACTCAGCAATGAAATCTATGTCATCAGGCCCGTAGCAGCATAATGAGTGGATTCAGGTACGATGATTCTAACTGAAATAAATCACACAGAAAAAGAAACATCATAAGATATCACTAATACACGGAATGTAAACTTGGCTACACAGGAACTGCATTCCAAAACAGAACAGGGTCTCAAATTTAGAAAACCAACTTATGCTTGCTTAAGGGGAAAGGTGAGTTGGGGTGCTGCATAAAACCAGAGATTGAAATGAGCACAGATAAAGTTCCTTAAGCCAAATATGGAATAGACAAGAGCTACTCCTTGCTCAACGAAATGGACTCAAAACCCCATATTAAACGCCTAAGAATGTACCTGACTAGTAAGTATCTTAAAACCTATGGATTGCTATGTCTCCAAAAGAGAATCAAGCGTGTGTACAGGGGCATAAACGCAGCAGTGATAGGATTGGAGAGGTTTGGTGAGCAAATGAAGACCCTTTGAAGTCATATTGCATGGTACCCATTACACGGGTCTCAACTCTCCAGGTTTAAGGTATTCTTCCTTCAGCTAAAACATGCATGTGGAACCCAGAGTATGATCAACCATGTGATCGGGAGACGTGTTCAAATATGTCTCAGTTTTCCTCCCCTGGTACTCGGGTGCAACATTCCAGACGCTTTACTAACACTCTCCCCACTTGGAGAGTCAGTCCCTTTAACCTCCTGTTTGGCCCAGTTTGCAATTTCTGCGGAAGATGAACAGGAATAGCGAGAACCAATGAGAGACTAGCTGGAGGTGTCTGGACGGGCAAATTTAACTCTCATTTCCCACCAGGAAGAGGAATTAACCAAAGGCTCAGCGTTCCGTGCCGGAACCAGATTAGGGCCTGAAGCCATCCTGCGGTGTTGCGGCCAGCTCACAAGAAAGCGAGTTGAAGAAAGGAGCTCAGGGGCACTGTAATTCACAAACCTGCAGAGTTATAAATGACAGCTATCGTCCAAAAATAGACTGAAGTAAGGCTGCCAAGAGGACTTGAAAGCGGGGCAGAATTGCAGGAAACCAATTTCAGGAGGTAGACTGGAATTGCATTGAAAGCATAGGAAAAGAGGCAGAACGTCCACAATGATGCACTTGGCCAAAAAGGGCGTATGCGTTTTTTCCTGAATATATTCAGGAAAAAACGCATACGCCCTTTTTGGCCAACCAAGCAAGCTTGCAAAGGAAATCTGCACTACAATGAAGTCTCACTTCCCCCCGGTCAAAAGGGCCATCTGAAAAAAGTGTAAAATCCAGAAAGGCAGGACAGGCCATGGAGAACTGGGAGCCTTGTTATGCTGATGGGCGGGATGTAAATTGCCAACAGACACTTGGGAGAAGTGTATGGTGTTTCCTGAAACATCTAAAAAACAAAGCAACAGAGGCTAGGGCACTGCTACTTATGGTCCTATAGCTTAGGGAAATTAAAATCAAAAAGACACAGCCACCCCAAAGTTTGGGACGCCTCTGTTTACAAGAACCTCCTTTACAGTACAAGTTCAACATTGCAGAAAGTGAAAAATTGATAAAGAAGTTGTGGTATTCACTTACAAAGCAATATCACTCAGCAATGAAATCTATGTCATCAGGCCCTTAGCAGCACAATGAGTGGATTCAGGTATGATGATTCTAACTGAAATAAGTCACACAGAAAAAGAAACATCATAAGATATCAGTAATACACGGAATGGAAACTTGGCTACACAGGAAGTGAATTACAGAACAGAACAGGGTCTCAAATTTAGAAAACCAACTTATGCTTGCTTAAGGAGAAAGGTGAGTTGGGGTGCTGCATAAAACCAGAGATTGAAATGAGCACAGATAAAGTTCCTTAACTCAAATATGGAATAGACAAGAGCTACTCCTTGCTCAACGAAATGGACTCAACACCGCATATTAAACGCCTAAGAATGTACCTGACTAGTAAGTATCTTAAAACCTATGGATTGCTATGTCTCCAAAAGAGAATCAAGCATGTGTACAGGGGCATAAACGCAGCAGTGATAGGATTGGAGAGGTTCGGTGAGCAAATGAAGACCCTTTGAAGTCATATTGCATGGTACCCATTACACGGGTCTCAACTCTCCAGGTTTAAGGTATTCTTCCTTCAGCTAAAACATGCATGTGGAGCCCAAATATGATCAACCATGTGAACGGGAGACGTGTTCAAATATGTCTCAGTTTTCCTCCCCTGGTACTCGGGTGCAACATTCCAGACGCTTTACTAACACTCTCCCGACTTGGAGAGTCAGTCCCTTTAACCTCCTGTTTGGCCCAGTTTGCAATTTCTGCGGAAGATGAACAGGAATAGCGAGAACCAATGAGAGACTAGCTGGAGGTGTCTGGATGGGCAAATTTAACACTCACATCCCACCAGGAAGAGGCATTAACCAAAGGCTCAGCGTGCCGTGCCGGAACCAGATTAGGGCCTGAAGCCATCCTGCAGTGTTGCGGCCAGCTCACAAGAAAGCGAGTTGAAGAAAGGAGCTCAGGGGCACTGTAATTCACAAACCTGCAGAGTTATAAATGACAGCTATCGTCCAAAAATAGACTGAAGTAAGGCTGCCAAGAGGACTTGAAAGCGGGGCAGAATTGCAGGAAACCGATTTCAGGAGGTAGACTGGAATTGCATTGAAAGCATAGGAAAAGAGGCAGAACGTCCACAATGATGCACTTGGCCAAAAAGGGCGTATGCGTTTTTTCCTGAATATATTCAGGAAAAAACGCATACGCCCTTTTTGGCCAACCAAGCAAGCTTGCAAAGGAAATCTGCACTACAATGAAGTCTCACTTCCCCCCGGTCAAAAGGGGCATCTGAAAAAAGTGTAAAATCCAGAAAGGCAGGACAGGCCATGGAGAACTGGGAGCCTTGTTATGCTGATGGGCGGGATGTAAATTGCCAACAGCCACTCGGGAGAAGTGTATGGTGTTTCCTGAAACATCTAAAAAACAAAGCAACAGAGCCTAGGGCACTGCCACTTATGGCCCTATAGCTTAGGGAAATTAAAATCAAAAAGACACAGCCACCTCAAAGTTTGGGACGCCTCTGTTTACAAGAACCTCGTTTACAGTACAAGTTCAACATCACAGAAAGTGAAAAATGGATAAAGAAGTTGTGGTATTTACTTACAAAGCAATATCACTGAGCAATGAAATCTATGTCATCAGGCCCTTAGCAGCACAATGAGTGGATTCAGGTATGATGATTCTAACTGAAATAAGTCACACAGAAAAAGAAACATCATAAGATATCACTAATACACGGAATGGAAACTTGGCTACACAGGAACTGAATTACAGAACAGAACAGGGTCTCAAATTTAGAAAACCAACTTATGCTTGCTTAAGGGGAAAGGTGAGTTGGGGTGCTGCATAAAACCAGAGATTGAAATGAGCACAGATAAAGTTCCTTAAGCCAAATATGGAATAGACAAGAGCTACTCCTTGCTCAACGAAATGGACTCAACACCCCATATTAAACGCCTAAGAATGTACCTGACTAGTAAGTATCTTAAAACCTATGGATTGCTATGTCTCCGAAAGAGAATCAAGCATGTGTACAGGGGCATGAACGCAGCAGTGATAGGATTGGAGAGGTTCGGTGAGCAAATGAAGACCCTTTGAAGTCATATTGCATGGTACCCATTCCACGGGTCTCAACTCTGCAGGTTTCAGGTATTCTTCCTTCAGCTAAAACATGCATGTGGAACCCAGAGTATGATGAACTGTGTGAACGGGAGACGTGTTCAAATATGTCTCAGTTTTCCTCCCCTGGTACTCGGGTGTAACATTCCAGATGCTTTACTAACACTCTACCCACTTGGAGAGTCAGCACCTTTAACCTCCTGTTTGGCCCAGTTTGCAATTTCTGCGGAAGATGAACAGGAATAGGGAGAACCAATGGGAGACTAGCTGGAGGTGTCTGGACGGGCAAATTTAACTCTCATTTCCCACCAGGAAGAGGAATTAACCAAAGGCTCAGCGTGCCGTGCCGGAACCAGATTAGGGCCTGAAGCCATCCTGCGGTGTTGCGGCCAGGTCACAAGAAAGCGAGTTGAAGAAAGGAGCTCAGGGGCACTGTAATTCACAAACCTGCAGAGTTATAAATGACAGCTATCGTTCAAAAATATACTGAAGTAAGGCTGCCAAGAGAACTAGAAAGCGGGGCAGAATTGCAGGAAACAGATTTCAGGAGGTAGACTGGAAATGCATTGAAAGCATAGGAAAAGAGGCAGAACGTCCACAATGATGCACTTGGCCAAAAAGGGCGTATGCGTTTTTTCCTGAATATATTCAGGAAAAAACGCATATGCACTTTTTGGCCAACCAAGCAAACTTGCAAAGGAAATCTGCACTACAATGAAGTCTCACTTCCCCCTGGTCAAAAGGGCCATCTGAAAAAAGTGTAAAATCCAGAAAGGCAGGACAGGCCATGGAGAACTGGGAGCCTTGTTATGCTGATGGGCGGGATGTAAATTGCCAACAGACACTCTGGAGAAATGTATGGTGTTTCCTGAAACATCTAAAAAACAAAGCAACAGAGCCTAGGGCACTTCCACTTATGGACCTATAGCTTAGGGAAATTAAAATCAAAAAGACACAGCCACCCCAAAGTTTGGGACGCCTCTGTTTACAAGAACCTCATTTACCGTGCAAGTTCAATATCACAGAAAGTGAAAAATGGATAAAGAACTTGTGGTACTTACGTACAATGCAGTATCACTCAGCAATGAAATCTATGTCATCAGGCCCGTAGCAGCATAATGAGTGGATTCAGGTACGATGATTCTAACTGAAATAAGTCACACAGAAAAAGAAACATCTTAAGATATCACTAATACACGGAATGTAAACTTGGCTACACAGGAACTGAATTCCAAAACAGAACAGGGTCTCAAATTTAGAAAACCAACTTATGCTTGCTTAAGGGGAAATGTGAGTTGGGGTGCTGCATAAAACCAGAGATTGAAATGAGCACAGATAAAGGTCCTTAAGCCAAATATGGAATAGACAAGAGCTACTCCTTGCTCAACGAAATGGACTCAACACCCCATATTAAACGCCTAAGAATGTACCTGACTAGTAAGTATCTTAAAACCTATGGATTGCTATGTCTCCAAAAGAGAATCAAGCGTGTGTACAGGGGCATAAACGCAGCAGTGATAGGATTGGAGAGGTTTGGTGAACAAATGAAGACCCTTTGAGGTCATATTGCATGGTACCCATTCCACGGGTTTCAACTACCCATGTTTAAGGTATTCTTCCTTCAGCTAAAACATGCATGTGGAACCTAGAGTATGATCAACCATGTGATCGGGAGATGTGTTCAAATATGTCTCAGTTTTCGTACCCTGGTACTCGGGTGCAACATTCCAGACGCTTTACTAACACTCTCCCGACTTGGAGAGTCAGTCCCTTTAACCTCCTGTTTGGCCCAGTTTCCAATTTCTGCGGAAGATGAACAGGAATAGTGAGAACCAATGAGAGACTAGCTGGAGGTGTCTGGACGGGCAAATTTAACTCTCATTTCCCACCAGGAAGAGGAATTAACCAAAGGCTCAGCGTGCCGTGCCGGAACCAGATTAGGGCCTGAAGCCATCCTGTGGTGTTGCGGCCAGCTCAAAAGAAAGCGAGTTGAAGAAAGGAGCTCAGGGGCACTGTAATTCACAAACCTGCAGAGTTATAAATGACAGCTATCATCCAAAAATATACTGAAGTAAGACTGCCAAGAGGACTTGAAAGCGGGGCAGATTTGCAGGAAACCGATTTCAGGAGGTAGACTGGAATTGCATTGAAAGCATAGGAAAAGAGGCAGAACGTCCACAATGATGCACTTGGCCAAAAAGGGCGTATGCGTTTTTTCCTGAATATATTCAGGAAAAAACTCATACGCCCTTTTTGGCCAACCAAGCAAGCTTGCAAAAGAAATCTGCACTACAATGAAGTCTCACTTCCCCACGGTCAAAAGGGCCATGTGAAAAAAGTGTAAAATCCAGAAAGGCAGGACAGGCCATGTAGAACTGGGAGCCTTGTTATGCTGATGGGCAGGATGTAAATTGCCAACAGCCACTCCGGAGAAGTGTGTGGTGTTTCCTGAAACATCTAAAAAGCAAAGCAACAGAGCCTAGTGCACTTACACTTATGGTCCTATAGCTTAGGGAAATTAAAATCAAAAAGACACAGCCACCCCAAAGTTTGGGACGCCTCTGTTTACAAGAACCTCATTTACAGTACAAGTTCAATATCACAGAAAGTGAAAAATGGATAAAGAAGTTGTGGTACTCACGTACAATGCAATATCACTCAGCAATGAAATCTATGTCACCAGGCCCGTAGCAGCACAATGAGTGGATTCGGGTATGGTGATTCTAACTGAAATAAGTCACACAGAATAAGAAACATCAAAAAATATCACTAATACATGGAACGTAAACTTGGCTACAGAGGAACTGAATTACAAAACAGAACAGGGTCTCAAATTTAGAAAACCAACTTACGCTGGCTTAAGTGGAAAGGTGAGTTGGGGTGCTGCATAAAACCAGAGATTGAAATGAGCACAGATAAAGTTCCTTAAGCCAAATATGGAATAGACAAGAGCTACTCCTTGCTCAACGAAATGGACTCAACACCCCATATTAAACGCCTAAGAATATACCTGACTAGTAAGTATCTTAAAACATATGGATTGCTATGTCTCTAAAAGAGAATCAAGCGTGTGTACAAGGGTCATAAACGCAGCAGTGATAGGATTGGAGAGATTCGGTGAGCAAATGAAGACCCTTTGAAGTCATATTGCATGGTACCCATTCCACGGGTCTCAACTCTCCAGGTTTAAGGTATTCTTTCTTCAGCTAAAACATGCATGTGGAACCCAGAGTATGATCAACCGTGTGAACGGGAGACGTGTTCAAATATGTCTCAGTTTTCCTCCACTGGTACTCGGGTGCAACATTCCAGACGCTTTACTAACACTCTCCCCACTTGGAGAGTCAGCGTCTTTAACCTCCTGTTTGGCCAAGTTTGCAATTTCTGCGGAAGATGAACAGGAATAGGGAGAACCAATGAGAGACTAGCTGGAGGTGTCTGGACGGGCAAATTTAACACTCATTTCCCACCAGGAAGAGGAATTAACCAAAGGCTCAGCGTGCCGTGCCGGAACCAGATTAGGGCCTGAAGCCATCCTGCGGTGTTGCGGCCAGGTCACAAGAAAGCGAGTTGAAGAAAGGAGCTCAGGGGCACTGTAATTCACAAACCTGCAGAGTTATAAATGAGAGCTATCGTCCAAAAATATACTGAAGTAAGGCTGCCAAGAGGACTTGAAAGCGGAGCAGAATTGCAGGAAACCGATTTCAGGAGGTAGACTGGAATTGCATTGAAAGCATAGGAAAAGAGGCAGAACGTCCACAATGATGCACTTGGCCAAAAAGGGCATATGCGTTTTTTCCTGAATATATTCAGGAAAAAACGCATACGCCCTTTTTGGCCAACCAAGCAAGCTTGCAAAGGAAATCTGCACTACAATGAAGTCTCACTTCCCCCCGGTCAAAAGGGCCATCTGAAAAAAGTGTAAAATCCAGAAAGGCAGGACAGGCCATGGAGAACTGGGAGCCTTGTTATGCTGATGGGCGGGATGTAAATTGCCAAGAGCCACTCGGGAGAAGTGTATGGTGTTTCCTGAAACATCTAAAAAACAAAGCAACAGAGCCTAGGGCACTTCCACTTATGGTCCTATAGCTTAGGGAAATTAAAATAAAAAAGACACAGCCACCCCAAAGTTTGGGACGCCTCTGTTTACAAGAACCTCGTTTACCGTACAAGTTCAATATCACAGAAAGTGAAAAATGGATAAAGAACTTGTGGTACTTACGTACAATGCAGTATCACTCAGCAAAAAAATCTATGTCATCAGGCCCTTAGCAGCACAATGAGTGGATTCAGGTATGATGATTCTAACTGAAATAAGTCACACAGAAAAAGAAACATCATAAGATATCAGTAATACACGGAATGTAAACTTGGCTACACAGGAACTGAATTACAGAACAGAACAGGGTCTCAAATTTAGAAAACCAACTTATGCTTGCTTAAGGGGAAAGTGAGTTGGGGTGCTGTATGAAACCAGATATCGAAATGAGCACAGATAAAGTTCCTTAAGCCAAATATGGAATAGACAAGAGCTACTCCTTGCTCAACGAAATGGACTCAACACCGCATATTAAACGCCTAAGAATGTACCTGACTAGTAAGTATCTTAAAACCTATGGATTGCTATGTCTCCGAAAGAGAATGAAGCATGTGTACAGGGGCATAAACACAGCAGTGAAAGGATTGGAGAGGTTCGGTGAGCAAAAGAAGACCCTTTGAAGTCATATTACATGGTACCCATTCCACGGGTCTCAACTCTCCAGGTTTAAGGTATTCTTCCTTCAGCTAAAACATGCATGTGGAACCTAGAGTATGATCAACCATATGATAGGGAGACGTGTTCATATATGTCTCAGTTTTTGTACCCTGGTACTCGGGTGCAACATTCCAGACACTTTACTAACACTCTCCCCACTTTGAGAGTCAGCGTCTTTAACCTCCTGTTTGGCCCAGTTTGCAATTTCTGCGGAAGATGAACAGGAATAGCGAGAACCAATGAGAGACTAGCTGCAGGTGTCTGGATGGGCAAATTTAACACTCACATCCCACCAGGAAGAGGAATTAACCAAAGGCTCAGCGTGCCGTGCCGGAACCAGATTAGGGCCTGAAGCCATCCTGCCGTGTTGCGGCCAGCTCACAAGAAAGCGAGTTGAAGAAAGGAGCTCAGGGGCACTGTAATTCACAAACCTGCAGAGTTATAAATGACAGCTATCGTCCAAAAATATACTGAAGTAAGGCTGCCAAGAGGACTTGAAAGCGGGGCAGAATTGCAGGAAACCGATTTCAGGAGGTAGACTGGAATTGCATTGAAAGCATAGGAAAAGAGGCAGAACGTCCACAATGATGCACTTGGCCAAAAAGGGCGTATGCGTTTTTTCCTGAATATATTCAGGAAAAAACGCATACGCCCTTTTTGGCCAACCAAGCAAACTTGCAAAGGAAATCTGCACTACAATGAAGTCTCACTTCCCCCCGGTCAAAAGGGCCATCTGAAAAAAGTGTAAAATCCAGAAAGGCAGGACAGGCCATGGAGAACTGGGAGCCTTGTTATGCTGATGGGCGGGATGTAAATTGCCAACAGACACTCGGGAGAAGTGTATGGTGTTTCCTGAAACATCTAAAAAACAAAGCAACAGAGCCTAGGGCACTTCCACTTATGGTCCTATAGCTTAGGGAAATTAAAATAAAAAAGACACAGCCACCCCAAAGTTTGGGACGCCTCTGTTTACAAGAACCTCGTTTACTGTGCAAGTTCAATATCACAGAAAGTGAAAAATGAATAAAGAACTTGTGGTACTTACGTACAATGCAGTATCACTCAGCAATGAAATCTATGTCATCAGGCCCGTAGCAGCATAATGAGTGGATTCAGGTACGATGATTCTAACTGAAATAAGTCACACAGAAAAAGAAATATCATAAGATATCACTAATACACGGAATGTAAACTTGGCTACACAGGAACTGCATTCCAAAAGAGAACAGGGTCTCAAATTTAGAAAACCAACTTATGCTTGCTTAAGGGGAAAGGTGAGTTGGGGTGCTGCATAAAACCAGAGATTGAAATGAGCACAGATAAATTTCCTTAAGCCAAATATGGAATAGACAAGAGCTACTCCTGGCTCAAAGAAATGGACTCAAAACCCCATATAAAACGCCTAAGAATGTACCTGACTAGTAAGTATCTTAAAACCTAGGGATTGCTATGTCTCCGAAAGAGAATCAAGCATGTGTACAGGGGCATAAACGCATCAGTGATAGGATTGGAGAGGTTCGGTGAGCAAATGAAGACCCTTTGAAGTCATATTGCATGGTACCCATTCCACGGGTTTCAACTACCCAGGTTTTAGGTATTCTTCCTTCAGCTAAAACATGCATGTGGAACCCAGAGTATGATCAACCATGTGAACGGGAGACGTGTTCAAATATGTCTCAGTTTTCCTCCCCTGGTACTCGGGTGCAACATTCCAGACGCTTTACTAACACTCTCCCCACTTGGAGAGTCAGTCCCTTTAACCTCCTGTTTGGCCCAGTTTGCAATTTCTTCGGAAGATCAACAGGAATAGTGAGAACCAATGAGAGACTAGCTGGAGGTGTCTGGACGGGCAAATTTAACTCTCATTTCCCACCAGGAAGAGGAATTAACCAAAGGCTCAGCGTGCCGTGCCAGAACCAGATTAGGGCCTGAAGACATCCTGCGGTGTTGCGGCCAGCTCAAAAGAAAGCGAGTTGAAGAAAGGAGCTCAGGGGCACTGTAATTCACAAACCTGCAGAGTTATAAATGACAGCTATCATCCAAAAATATACTGAAGAAAGACTGCCAAGAGGACTTGAAAGCGGGGCAGAATTGCAGGAAACCGATTTCAGGAGGTAGACTGGAATTGATTGAAAGCATAGGAAAAGAGGCAGAACGTCCACAATGATGCACTTGGCCAAAAAGGGCGTATGCGTTTTTTCCTGAATATATTCAGGAAAAAACGCATACGCCCTTTTTGGCCAACCAAGCAAACTTGCAAAGGAAATCTGCACTACAATGAAGTCTCACTTCCCCCCGGTCAAAAGGGCCATCTGAAAAAAGTGTAAAATCCAGAAAGGCAGGACAGGCCATGGAGAACTGGGAGCCTTGTTATGCTGATGGGCGGGATGTAAATTGCCAACAGCCACTCCGGAGAAGTGTATGGTGTTTCCTGAAACATCTAAAAAGCAAAGCAACAGAGCCTAGTGCACTTTCACTTATGGTCCTATAGCTTAGGGAAATTAAAATCAAAAAGACACAGCCACCCCAAAGTTTGGGACGCCTCTGTTTACAAGAACCTCGTTTACAGTACAAGTTCAATATCACAGAAAGTGAAAAATGGATAAAGAAGTTGTGGTACTCACGTACAATGCAATATCACTCAGCAATGAAATCTATGTCACCAGGCCCGTAGCAGCACAATGAGTGGATTCGGGTATGGTGATTCTAACTGAAATAAGTCACACAGAATAAGAAACATCAAAAAATATCACTAAAGATGGAATGTAAACTTGGCTACAGAGGAACTGAATTACAAAACAGAACAGGGTCTCAAATTTAGAAAACCAACTTATGCTGGCTTAAGTGGAAAGGTGAGTTGGGGTGCTGCATAAAACCAGAGATTGAAATGAGCACAGATAAAGTTCCTTAAGCCAAATATGGAATAGACAAGAGCTACTCCTTGCTCAACGAAATTGGACTCAACACCCCATATTAAACGCCTAAGAATATACCTGACTAGTAAGTATCTTAAAACCTATGCATTGCTATGTCTCCAAAAGAGAATCAAGCGTGTGTACAAGGGTCATAAACGCAGCAGTGATAGGATTGGAGAGATTCGGTGAGCAAATGAAGACCCTTTGAAGTCATATTGCATGGTACCCATTCCACGGGTCTCAACTCTCCAGGTTTAAGGTATTCTTTCTTCAGCTAAAACATGCATGTGGAACCCAGAGTATGATCAACCGTGTGAACGGGAGACGTGTTCAAATATGTCTCAGTTTTCCTCCCCTGGTACTCGGGTGCAACATTCCAGACGCTTTACTAACACTCTCCCCACTTGGAGAGTCAGCGCCTTTAACCTCCTGTTTGGCCAAGTTTGCAATTTCTGCGGAAGATGAACAGGAATAGGGAGAACCAATGAGAGACTAGCTGGAGGTGTCTGGACGGGCAAATTTAACTCTCATTTCCCACCAGGAAGAGGAATTAACCAAAGGCTCAGTGTGCCGTGCCGGAACCAGATTAGGGCCTGAAGCCATCCTGCGGTGTTGCGGCCAGGTCACAAGAAAGCGAGTTGAAGAAAGGAGCTCAGGGGCACTGTAATTCACAAACCTGCAGAGTTATAAATGACAGCTATCGTCCAAAAATAGACTGAAGTAAGGCTGCCAAGAGGACTTGAAAGCGGGGCAGAATTGCAGGAAACCGATTTCAGGAGGTAGACTGGAATTGCATTGAAAGCATAGGAAAAGAGGCAGAACGTCCACAATGATGCACTTGGCCAAAAAGGGCGTATGCGTTTTTTCCTGAATATATTCAGGAAAAAACGCATACGCCCTTTTTGGCCAACCAAGCAAGCTTGCAAAGGAAATCTGCACTACAATGAAGTCTCACTTCCCCCCGGTCAAAAGGGCCATCTGAAAAAAGTGTAAAATCCAGAAAGGCAGGACAGGCCATGGAGAACTGGGAGCCTTGTTATGCTGATGGGCGGGATGTAAGTTGCCAACAGCCACTCGGGACAAGTGTATGGTGTTTCCTGAAACATCTAAAAAACAAAGCAACAGAGCCTAGGGCACTTCCACTTATGGTCCTATAGCTTAGGGAAATTAAAATCAAAAAGACACAGCCACCCCAAAGTTTGGGACACCTCTGTTTACAAGAACCTCGTTTACCGTACAAGTTCAATATCACAGAAAGTGAAAAATGGATAAAGAACTTGTGGTACTTACGTACAATGCAGTATAACTCAGCAAAAAAATCTATGTCATCAGGCCCTTAGCAGCACAATGAGTGGATTCAGGTATGATGATTTTAACTGAAATAAGTCACACAGAAAAAGAAACATCATAAGATATCAGTAATACACGGAATGTAAACTTGGCTACAGAGGAACTGAATTACAGAACAGAACAGGGTCTCAAATTTAGAAAACCAACTTATGCTTGCTTAAGGGGAAGGGTGAGTTGGGGTGCTGCATAAAACCAGAGATTGAAATGAGCACAGATAAAGTTCCTTAAGCCAAATATGGAATAGACAAGAGCTACTCCTTGCTCAACGAAATGGACTCAACACCCCATATTAAACGCCTAAGAATGTACATGACTAGTAAGTATCTTAAAACCTAGGGATTGCTATGTCTCCAAAAGAGAATCAAGCATGTGTACAGGGGCATAAACGCAGCAGTGATAGGATTGGAGAGATTCGGTGATCAAATGAAGACCCTTTGAAGTCATATTGCATGGTACCCATTACACGGGTCTCAACTCTCCAGGTTTAAGGTATTCTTCCTTCAGGTAAAACATGCATGTGGAACCCAGAGTATGATCAACCGTGTGAACGGGAGACGTGTTCAAATATGTCTCAGTTTTCCTCCCCTGGTACTCGGGTGCAACATTCCAGACGCTTTACTAACACTCTCCCCACTTGGAGAGTCAGCGCCTTTAACCTCCTGTTTGGCACAGTTTGCAATTTCTGCGGAAGATGAACAGGAATAGCGAGAACCAATGAGAGGCTAGCTGGAGGTGTCTGGACGGGCAAATTTAACTCTCATTTCCCACCAGGAAGAGGAATTAACCAAAGGCTCAGTGTGCCGTGCCGGAACCAGATTGGGCCTGAAGCCATCCTGCGGTGTTGCGGCCAGGTCACAAGAAAGCGAGTTGAAGAAAGGAGCTCAGGGGCACTGTAATTCACAAACCTGCAGAGTTATAAATGACAGCTATCGTCCAAAAATAGACTGAAGTAAGGCTGCCAAGAGGACTTGAAAGCGGGGCAGAATTGCAGGAAACCGATTTCAGGAGGTAGACTGGAATTGCATTGAAAGCATAGGAAAAGAGGCAGAACGTCCACAATGATGCACTTGGCCAAAAAGGGCGTATGCGTTTTTTCCTGAATATATTCAGGAAAAAACGCATACGCCCTTTTTGGCCAACCAAGCAAGCTTGCAAAGGAAATCTGCACTACAATGAAGTCTCACTTCCCCCTGGTCAAAAGGGCCATCTGAAAAAAGTGTAAAATCCAGAAAGGCAGGACAGGCCATGGAGAACTGGGAGCCTTGTTATGCTGATGGGCGGGATGTAAGTTGCCAACAGCCACTCGGGACAAGTGTATGGTGTTTCCTGAAACATCTAAAAAACAAAGCAACAGAGCCTAGGGCACTTCCACTTATGGTCCTATAGCTTAGGGAAATTAAAATCAAAAAGACACAGCCACCCCAAAGTTTGGGACGCCTCTGTTTACAAGAACCTTGTTTACCGTACAAGTTCAATATCACAGAAAGTGAAAAATGGATAAAGAACTTGTGGTACTTACGTACAATGCAGTATAACTCAGCAAAAAAATCTATGTCATCAGGCCCTTAGCAGCACAATGAGTGGATTCAGGTATGATGATTTTAACTGAAATAAGTCACACAGAAAAAGAAACATCATAAGATATCAGTAATACACGGAATGTAAACTTGGCTACACAGGAACTGAATTACAGAACAGAACAGGGTCTCAAATTTAGAAAACCAACTTATGCTTGCTTAAGGGGAAGGGTGAGTTGGGGTGCTGCATAAAACCAGAGACTGAAATGAGCACAGATAAAGTTCCTTAAGCGAAATATGGAATAGACAAGAGCTACTCCTTGCTCAACGAAATGGACTCAACACCCCATATTAAACGCCTAAGAATGTACATGACTAGTAAGTATCTTAAAACCTATGGATTGCTATGTCTCCAAAAGAGAATCAAGCATGTGTACAGGGGCATAAACGCAGCAGTGATAGGATTGGAGAGATTCGGTGATCAAATGAAGACCCTTTGAAGTCATATTACATGGTACCCATTACACGGGTCTCAACTCTCCAGGTTTAAGGTATTCTTCCTTCAGCTAAAACCTGCATGTGGAACCCAGAGTATGATCAACCGTGTGAACGGGAGACGTGTTCAAATATGTCTCAGTTTTCCTCCCCTGGTACTCGGGTGCAACATTCCAGACTCTTTACTAACACTCTCCCCACTTGGAGAGTCAGCGCCTTTAACCTCCTGTTTGGCACAGTTTGCAATTTCTGCGGAAGATGAACAGGAATAGCGAGAACAAATGAGAGACTAGCTGGAGCTGTCTGGACGGGCATTTTAACTCTCATTTCCCACCAGGAAGAGGAATTAACCAAAGGCTCAGTGTGCCGTGCCGGTACCAGATTAGGGCCTGAAGACATCCTGCGGTGTTGCGGCCAGGTCACAAGAAAGCGAGTTGAGGAAAGGAGCTCAGGGGCACTGTAATTCACAAACCTGCAGAGTTATAAATGAGAGCTATCGTCCAAAAATATACTGAAGTAAGGCTGCCAAGAGGACTTGAAAGCGGGGCAGAATTGCAGGAAACCGATTTCAGGAGGTAGACTGGAATTGCATTTCAAGCATAGGAAAAGAGGCAGAACGTCCACAATGATGCACTTGGCCAAAAAGGGCGTATGCGTTTTTTCCTGAATATATTCAGGAAAAAACGCATACGCCCTTTTTGGCCAACCAAGCAAGCTTGCAAAGGAAATCTGCACTACAATGAAGTCTCACTTCCCCCCGGTCAAAAGGGCCATCTGAAAAAAGTGTAAAATCCAGAAAGGCAGGACAGGCCATGGAGAACTGGGAGCCTTGTTATGCTGATGGGCGGGATGTAAGTTGCCAACAGCCACTCGGGACAAGTGTATGGTGTTTCCTGAAACATCTAAAAAACAAAGCAACAGAGCCTAGGGCACTTCCACTTATGGTCCTATAGCTTAGGGAAATTAAAATCAAAAAGACACAGCCACCCCAAAGTTTGGGACGCCTCTGTTTACAAGAACCTCGTTTACCGTACAAGTTCAATATCACAGAAAGTGAAAAATGGATAAAGAACTTGTGGTACTTACGTACAATGCAGTATAACTCAGCAAAAAAATCTATGTCATCAGGCCCTTAGCAGCACAATGAGTGGATTCAGGTATGATGATTTTAACTGAAATAAGTCACACAGAAAAAGAAACATCATAAGATATCAGTAATACACGGAATGTAAACTTGGCTACAGAGGAACTGAATTACAGAACAGAACAGGGTCTCAAATTTAGAAAACCAACTTATGCTTGCTTAAGGGGAAGGGTGAGTTGGGGTGCTGCATAAAACCAGAGATTGAAATGAGCACAGATAAAGTTCCTTAAGCCAAATATGGAATAGACAAGAGCTACTCCTTGCTCAACGAAATGGACTCAACACCCCATATTAAACGCCTAAGAATGTACATGACTAGTAAGTATCTTAAAACCTATGGATTGCTATGTCTCCAAAAGAGAATCAAGCATGTGTACAGGGGCATAAACGCAGCAGTGATAGGATTGGAGAGATTCGGTGATCAAATGAAGACCCTTTGAAGTCATATTGCATGGTACCCATTACACGGGTCTCAACTCTCCAGGTTTAAGGTATTCTTCCTTCAGCTAAAACATGCATGTGGAACCCAGAGTATGATCAACCGTGTGAACGGGAGACGTGTTCAAATATGTCTCAGTTTTCCTCCCCTGGTACTCGGGTGCAACATTCCAGACGCTTTACTAACACTCTCCCCACTTGGAGAGTCAGCGCCTTTAACCTCCTGTTTGGCACAGTTTGCAATTTCTGCGGAAGATGAACAGGAATAGCGAGAACCAATGAGAGACTAGCTGGAGGTGTCTGGACGGGCAAATTTAACTCTCATTTCCCACCAGGAAGAGGAATTAACCAAAGGCTCAGTGTGCCGTGCCGGAACCAGATTGGGCCTGAAGCCATCCTGCGGTGTTGCGGCCAGGTCACAAGAAAGCGAGTTGAAGAAAGGAGCTCAGGGGCACTGTAATTCACAAACCTGCAGAGTTATAAATGACAGCTATCGTCCAAAAATAGACTGAAGTAAGGCTGCCAAGAGGACTTGAAAGCGGGGCAGAATTGCAGGAAACCGATTTCAGGAGGTAGACTGGAATTGCATTGAAGCATAGGAAAAGAGGCAGAACGTCCACAATGATGCACTTGGCCAAAAAGGGCGTATGCGTTTTTTCCTGAATATATTCAGGAAAAAACGCATACGCCCTTTTTGGCCAACCAAGCAAGCTTGCAAAGGAAATCTGCACTACAATGAAGTCTCACTTCCCCCCGGTCAAAAGGGCCATCTGAAAAAAGTGTAAAATCCAGAAAGGCAGGACAGGCCATGGAGAACTGGGAGCCTTGTTATGCTGATGGGCGGGATGTAAGTTGCCAACAGCCACTCGGGACAAGTGTATGGTGTTTCCTGAAACATCTAAAAAACAAAGCAACAGAGCCTAGGGCACTTCCACTTATGGTCCTATAGCTTAGGGAAATTAAAATCAAAAAGACACAGCCACCCCAAAGTTTGGGACGCCTCTGTTTACAAGAACCTCGTTTACCGTACAAGTTCAATATCACAGAAAGTGAAAAATGGATAAAGAACCTGTGGTACTTACGTACAATGCAGTATAACTCAGCAAAAAAATCTATGTCATCAGGCCCTTAGCAGCACAATGAGTGGATTCAGGTATGATGATTTTAACTGAAATAAGTCACACAGAAAAAGAAACATCATAAGATATCAGTAATACACGGAATGTAAACTTGGCTACACAGGAACTGAATTACAGAACAGAACAGGGTCTCAAATTTAGAAAACCAACTTATGCTTGCTTAAGGGGAAGGGTGAGTTGGGGTGCTGCATAAAACCAGAGACTGAAATGAGCACAGATAAAGTTCCTTAAGCCAAATATGGAATAGACAAGAGCTACTCCTTGCTCAACGAAATGGACTCAACACCCCATATTAAACGCCTAAGAATGTACATGACTAGTAAGTATCTTAAAACCTATGGATTGCTATGTCTCCAAAAGAGAATCAAGCATGTGTACAGGGGCATAAACGCAGCAGTGATAGGATTGGAGAGATTCGGTGATCAAATGAAGACCCTTTGAAGTCATATTACATGGTACCCATTACACGGGTCTCAACTCTCCAGGTTTAAGGTATTCTTCCTTCAGCTAAAACCTGCATGTGGAACCCAGAGTATGATCAACCGTGTGAACGGGAGACGTGTTCAAATATGTCTCAGTTTTCCTCCCCTGGTACTCGGGTGCAACATTCCAGACTCTTTACTAACACTCTCCCCACTTGGAGAGTCAGCGCCTTTAACCTCCTGTTTGGCACAGTTTGCAATTTCTGCGGAAGATGAACAGGAATAGCGAGAACAAATGAGAGACTAGCTGGAGCTGTCTGGACGGGCATTTTAACTCTAATTTCCCACCAGGAAGAGGAATTAACCAAAGGCTCAGTGTGCCGTGCCGGTACCAGATTAGGGCCTGAAGACATCCTGCGGTGTTGCGGCCAGGTCACAAGAAAGCGAGTTGAGGAAAGGAGCTCAGGGGCACTGTAATTCACAAACCTGCAGAGTTATAAATGAGAGCTATCGTCCAAAAATATACTGAAGTAAGGCTGCCAAGAGGACTTGAAAGCGGGGCAGAATTGCAGGAAACCGATTTCAGGAGGTAGACTGGAATTGCATTGAAGCATAGGAAAAGAGGCAGAACGTCCACAATGATGCACTTGGCCAAAAAGGGCATATGCGTTTTTTCCTGAATATATTCAGGAAAAAACGCATATGCCCTTTTTGGCCAACCAAGCAAACTTGCAAAGGAAATCTGCACTACAATGAAGTCTCACTTCCCCCCGGTCAAAAGGGTCATCTGAAAAAAGTGCAAAATCCAGAAAGGCAGGACAGGCCATGGAGAACTGGGAGCCTTGTTATGCTGATGGGCGGGATGTAAATTGCCAACAGACACTCGGGAGAAGTGTATCGTGTTTCCTGAAACATCTAAAAAACAAAGCAACAGAACCTAGGCCACTTCCACTTATGGTCCTATAGCTTAGGGAATTTAAAATCAAAAAGACACAGCCACCCTAAAGTTTGGGACGCCTCTGTTTACGAGAACCTCGTTTACAGTACAAGTTCAACATCGCAGAAAGTGAAAAATGGATAAAGAAGTTGTGGTATTTACTTACAAAGCAATATCACTCAGCAATGAAATCTATGTCATCAGGCCCTTAGCAGGACAATGAGTGGATTCAGGTATGATGATTCTAACTGAAATAAGTCACACAGAAAAAGAAACATCATAAGATATCAGTAATACACAGAATGTAAATTTGGCTACACAGGAACTGAATTACAGAACAGAACAGGGTCTCAAATTTAGAAAACCAACTTATGCCTGCTTAAGGGGAAAGGTGAGTTAGGGTGCTGCATAAAACCAGAGATCGAAATGAGCACAGATAAAGTTCCTTAAGCCAAATATGGAATAGACAAGAGCTACTCCTTGCTCAACGAAATGGACTCAACACCGCATATTAAACGCCTAAGAATGTACCTGACTAGTAAGTATCTTAAAACCTATGGATTGCTATGTCTCCGAAAGAGAATGAAGCATGTGTACAGGGGCATAAACACAGCAGTGAAAGGATTGGAGAGGTTCGGAGAGCAAAAGAAGACCCTTTGAAGTCATATTGCATGGTACCCATTCCACGGGTTTTAACTACCCAGGTTGAAGGTATTCTTCCTTCAGCTAAAACTTGCATGTGGAACCTAGAGTATGATCAACCATGTGATCGGGAGACGTGTTCAAGTATTTCTCAGTTTTCGTATCCTGGTACTCGGGTGCAACATTCCAGACTCTTTACTAACACTCTCCCGACTTGGAGAGTCAGTCCCTTTAACCTCCTGTTTGGCCCAGTTTGCAATTTCTGCGGAAGATGAACAGGAATAGCGAGAACCAATGAGAGACTAGCTGGAGGTGTCTGGTCGGGCAAATTTAACACTCACATCCCACCATGAAGAGGAATTAACCAAAGGCTCAGCGTGCCGTGCCGGAACCAGATTAGGGCCTGAAGCCATCCTGCGGTGTTGCGGCCAGCTCACAAGAAAGCGAGTTGAAGAAAGGAGCTCAGGGGCACCTTAATTCACAAACCTGCAGAGTTATAAATGACAGCTATCATCCAAAAATATACTGAAGTAAGACTGCCAGGAGGACTTGAAAGCAGGGCAGAATTGCAGGAAACCGATTTCAGGAGGTAGACTGGAATTGCATTGAAAGCATAGGAAAAGAGGCAGAACGTCCACAATGATGCACTTGGCCAAAAAGGGCCTATGCGTTTTTTCCTGAATATATTCAGGAAAAAACGCATAGGCCCTTTTTGGCCAACCAAGCAAACTTGCAAAGGAAATCTGCACTACAATGAAGTCTCACTTCCCCCCGGTCAAAAGGGCCATCTGAAAAAAGTGTAAAATCCAGAAAGGCAGGACAGGCCATGGAGAACTGGGAGCCTTGTTATGCTGATGGGCGGGATGTAAGTTGCCAACAGCCACTCGGGAGAAGTGTATGGTGTTTCCTGAAACATCTAAAAAACAAAGCAACAGAGCCTAGGGCACTTCCACTTATGGTCCTATAGCTTAGGGAAATTAAAATCAAAAAGACACAGCCACCCCAAAGTTTGGGACGCCTCTGTTTACAAGAACCTCGTTTACCGTACAAGTTCAATATCACAGAAAGTGAAAAATGGATAAAGAACTTGTGGTACTTACGTACAATGCAGTATCACTCAGCAAAAAAATCTATGTCATCAGGCCCTTAGCAGCACAATGAGTGGATTCAGGTATGATGATTTTAACTGAAATAAGTCACACAGAAAAAGAAACATCATAAGAAATCAGTAATACACGGAATGTAAACTTGGCTACACAGGAACTGAATTACAGAACAGAACAGGGTCTCAAATTTAGAAAACCAACTTATGCTTGCTTAAGGGGAAGGGTGAGTTGGCGTGCTGCATAAAACCAGAGATTGAAATGAGCACAGATAAAGTTCCTTAAGCCAAATATGGTATAGACAAGAGCTACTCCTTGCTCAACGAAATGGACTCAACACCCCATATTAAACGCCTAAGAATGTACATGACTAGTAAGTATCTTAAAACCTATGGATTGCTATGTCTCCAAAAGAGAATCAAGCATGTGTACAGGGGCATAAACGCAGCAGTGATAGGATTGGAGAGATTCGGTGATCAAATGAAGACCCTTTGAAGTCATATTGCATGGTACCCATTACACGGGTCTCAACTCTCCAGGTTTAAGGTATTCTTCCTTCAGCTAAAACATGCATGTGGAACCCAGAGTATGATCAACCGTGTGAACGGGAGACGTGTTCAAATATGTCTCAGTTTTCCTCCCCTGGTACTCGGGTGCAACATTCCAGACGCTTTACTAACACTCTCCCCACTTGGAGAGTCAGCGCCTTTAACCTCCTGTTTGGCACAGTTTGCAATTTCTGCAGAAGATGAACAGGAATAGCGAGAACCAATTAGAGACTAGCTGGAGCTGTCTGGACGGGCAAATTTAACTCTCATTTCCCACCAGGAAGAGGAATTAACCAAAGGCTCAGTGTGCCGTGCCGGAACCAGATTAGGGCCTGAAGACATCCTGCGGTGTTGCGGCCAGGTCACAAGAAAGCGAGTTGAAGAAAGGAGCTCAGGGGCACTGTAATTCACAAACCTGCAGAGTTATAAATGACAGCTATCGTCCAAAAATATACTGAAGTAAGGCTGCCAAGAGGACTTGAAAGCGGGGCAGAATTGCAGGAAACCGATTTCAGGAGGTAGACTGGAATTGCATTGAAAGCATAGGAAAAGAGGCAGAACGTCCACAATGATGCACTTGGCCAAAAAGGGCGTATGCGTTTTTTCCTGAATATATTCAGGAAAAAACGCATACGCCCTTTTTGGCCAACCAAGCAAACTTGCAAAGGAAATCTGCACTACAATGAAGTCTCACTTCCCCCCGGTCAAAAGGGTCATCTGAAAAAAGTACAAAATCCAGAAAGGCAGGACAGGCCATGGAGAACTGGGAGCCTTGTTATGCTGATGGGCGGGATGTAAATTGCCAACAGACACTCGGGAGAAGTGTATCGTGTTTCCTGAAACATCTAAAAAACAAAGCAACAGAACCTAGGCCACTTCCACTTATGGTCCTATAGCTTAGGGAATTTAAAATCAAAAAGACACAGCCACCCTAAAGTTTGGGACGCCTCTGTTTACGAGAACCTCGTTTACAGTACAAGTTCAACATCGCAGAAAGTGAAAAATGGATAAAGAAGTTGTGGTATTTACTTACAAAGCAATATCACTCAGCAATGAAATCTATGTCATCAGGCCCTTAGCAGGACAATGAGTGGATTCAGGTATGATGATTCTAACTGAAATAAGTCACACAGAAAAAGAAACATCATAAGATATCAGTAATACACAGAATGTAAACTTGGCTACACAGGAACTGAATTACAGAACAGAACAGGGTCTCAAATTTAGAAAACCAACTTATGCCTGCTTAAGGGGAAAGGTGAGTTGGGGTGCTGCATAAAACCAGAGATCGAAATGAGCACAGATAAAGTTCCTTAAGCCAAATATGGAATAGACAAGAGCTACTCCTTGCTCAACGAAATGGACTCAACACCGCATATTAAACGCCTAAGAATGTACCTGACTAGTAAGTATCT
Organism: Delphinus delphis; assembly: GCF_949987515.2. NCBI lineage: Eukaryota > Metazoa > Chordata > Mammalia > Artiodactyla > Delphinidae > Delphinus > Delphinus delphis. The sequence continues at coordinate 720,123 of NW_027192675.1, read as the reverse complement.
TAAAACCTATGGATTGCTATGTCTCCGAAAGAGAATGAAGCATGTGTACAGGGGCATAAACACAGCAGTGAAAGGATTGGAGAGGTTCGGTGAGCAAAAGAAGACCCTTTGAAGTCATATTACATGGTACCCATTCCACGGGTTTTAACTACCCAGGTTTAAGGTATTCTTCCTTCAGCTAAAACTTGCATGTGGACCCTAGAGTATGATCAACCATGTGATCGGGAGACGTGTTCAAATATTTCTCAGTTTTCGTATCCTGGTACTCGGGTGCAACATTCCAGACGCTTTACTAACACTCTCCCGACTTGGAGAGTCAGTCCCTTTAACCTCCTGTTTGGCCCAGTTTGCAATTTCTGCGGAAGATGAACAGGAATAGCGAGAACCAATGAGAGACTAGCTGGAGGTGTCTGGTCGGGCAAATTTAACACTCACATCCCACCATGAAGAGGAATTAACCAAAGGCTCAACGTGCCGTGCCGGAACCAGATTAGGGCCTGAAGCCATCCTGCGGTGTTGCAGCCAGCTCACAAGAAAGCGAGTTGAAGAAAGGAGCTCAGGGGCACCTTAATTCACAAACCTGCAGAGTTATAAATGACAGCTATCATCCAAAAATATACTGAAGTAAGACTGCCAAGAGGACTTGAAAGCAGGGCAGAATTGCAGGAAACCGATTTCAGGAGGTAGACTGGAATTGCATTTCAAGCATAGGAAAAGAGGCAGAACGTCCACAATGATGCACTTGGCCAAAAAGGGCCTATGCGTTTTTTCCTGAATATATTCAGGAAAAAACGCATAGGCCCTTTTTGGCCAACCAAGCAAACTTGCAAAGGAAATCTACACTACAATGAAGTCTCACTTCCCCCCGGTCAAAAGGGTCATCTGAAAAAAGTCTAAAATCCAGAAAGGCAGGACAGGCCATGGAGAACTGGGAGCCTTGTTATGCTGATGGGCGGGATGTAAATTGCCAACAACCACTCCGGAGAAGTGTATGGTGTTTCCTGAAACATCTAAAAAACAAAGCAACAGAACCTAGGGCCTTCCACTTATGGCTCTCTAGCTTAGGGAAATTAAAATCAAAAAGACACAGCCACCCCAAAGTTTGGGACGCCTCTGTTTACAAGAACCTCGTTTACAGTACAAGTTCAATATCACAGAAAGTGAAAAATGGATAAAGAAGTTGTGGTACTCACGTACAATGCAATATCACTCAGCAATGAAATCTATGTCACCAGGCCCGTAGCAGCACAATGAGTGGATTCGGGTATGGTGATTCTAACTGAAATAAGTCACACAGAATAAGAAACATCATAAGATATCACTAATACACGGAATGTAAACTTGGCTACAGAGGAAGTGAATTACAAAACAGAACAGGGTCTCAAATTTAGAAAACCAACTTATGCTGGCTTAAGTGGAATGGTGAGTTGGGGTGCTGCATAAAACCAGAGATTGAAATGAGCACAGATAAAGTTCCTTAAGCCAAATATGGAATAGACAAGAGCTACTCCTTGCTCAACGAAATGGACTCAACACCCCATATTAAACGCCTAAGAATGTACCTGACTAGTAAGTATCTTAAAACCTATGGATTGCTATGTCTCCAAAAGAGAATCAAGCGTGTGTACAAGGGTCATAAACGCAGCAGTGATAGGATTGGAGAGGTTCGGTGAGCAAATGAAGACCCTTTCAAATCATATTGCATGGTACCCATTCCACGGGTTTCAACTACCCAGGTTTAAGGTATTTTTCCTTCAGCTAAAACATACATGTGGAACCCAGAGTATGATCAACCGTGTGAACGGGAGACGTGTTCAAATATGTCTCAGTTTTCCTCCCCTGGTACTCGGGTGCAACATTCCAGACGCTTTACTAACACTCTCCCCACTTGGAGAGTCAGCGCCTTTAACCTCCTGTTTGGCACAGTTTGCAATTTCTGTGGAAGATGAACAGGAATAGCGAGAACCAATGAGAGACTAGCTGGAGGTGTCTGGACGGGCAAATTTAACTCTCATTTCCCACCAGGAAGAGGAAATAACCAAAGGCTCAGCGTGCCGTGCCGGAACCAGATTAGGGCCTGAAGCCATCCTGCGGTGTTGCGGCCAGCTCACAAGAAAGCGAGTTGAAGAAAGAGCTCAGGGGCACTGTAATTCACAAACCTGCAGAGTTATAAATGACAGCTATCGTCCAAAAATACACTGAAGTAAGGCTGCCAAGAGGACTTGAAAGCGGGGCAGAATTGCAGGAAACCGATTTCAGGAGGTAGACTGGAATTGCATTGAAAGCATAGGAAAAGAGGCAGAACGTCCACAATGATGCACTTGGCCAAAAAGGGCGTATGCGTTTTTTCCTGAATATATTCAGGAAAAAACGCATACGCACTTTTTGGCCAACCAAGCAAACGTGCAAAGGAAATCTGCACTACAATGAAGTCTCACTTCCCCCCGGTCAAAAGGGCCATCTGAAAAAAGTGTAAAATCCAGAAAGGCAGGACAGGCCATGGAGAACTGGGAGCCTTGTTATGCTGATGGGCGGGATGTAAATTGCCAACAGCCACTCCGGAGAAGTGTATGGTGTTTCCTGAAACATCTAAAAAACAAAGCAACAGAGCCTAGGGCACTGCCACTTATGGTCCTATAGCTTAGGGAAATTAAAATCAAAAAGACACAGCCACCCCAAATTTTGGGACGCCTCTGTTTACAAGAACCTCGTTTACAGTACAAGTTCAACATCGCAGAAAGTGAAAAATGGATAAAGAAGTTGTGGTATTTACGTACAAAGCAATATCACTCAGCAATGAAATCTGTGTTATCAGGCCCTTAGCAGCACAATGAGTGGATTCAGGTACGATGATTCTAACTGAAATAAGTCACACAGAAAAAGAAACATCATAAGATATCAGTAATACACGGAATGTAAACTTGGCTACACAGGAACTGAATTACAGAACAGAACAGGGTCTCAAATTTAGAAAACCAACTTATGCTTGCTTAAGGGTAAAGGTGAGTTGGGGTGCTGCATAAAACCAGAGATTGAAATGAGCACAGATAAATTTCCTTAAGCCAAATATGGAATAGACAAGAGCTACTCCTTGCTCAACGAAATGGACTCAACACCCCATATTAAACGCCTAAGAATGTACCTGACTAGTAAGTATCTTAAAACCTATGGATTGCTATGTCTCCAAAAGAGAATCAAGCGTGTGTACAGGGGCATAAACGCAGCAGTGATAGGATTGGAGAGGTTCGGTGAGCAAATGAAGACCCTTTGAAGTCATATTGCATGGTACCCATTACACGGGTCTCAACTCTCCAGGTTTAAGATATTCTTACTTCAGCTAAAACATGCATGTGGAACCCAGAGTATGATCAACCATGTGAACGGGAGACGTGTTCAAATATGTCTCAGTTTTCCTCCCCTGGTACTCGGGTGCAACATTCCAGACGCTTTACTAACACTCTCCCGACTTGGAGAGTCAGTGCCTTTAACCTCCTGTTTGGCCCAGTTTGCAATTTCTGCGGAAGATGAACAGGAATAGCGAGAACCAATGACAGGCTAGCTGGAGGTGTCTGAACGGGCAAATTTAACTCTCATTTCCCACCAGGAAGAGGAATTAACCAAAGGCTCAGCATGCCGTGCCAGAACCAGATTAGGGACTGAAGCCATCCTGCGGTGTTGCGGCCAGCTCACAAGAAAGCGAGTTGAAGAAAGGAGCTCAGGGGCACTGTAATTCACAAACATGCAGAGTTATAAATGACAGCTATCGTCCAAAAATAGACTGAAGTAAGGCTGCCAAGAGGACTTGAAAGCGGGGCAGAATTGCAGGAAACCGATTTCAGGAGGTAGACTGGAATTGCATTGAAAGCATAGGAAAAGAGGCAGAACGTCCACAATGATGCACTTGGCCAAAAAGGGCGTATGCGTTTTTTCCTGAATATATTCAGGAAAAAACGCATACGCCCTTTTTGGCCAACCAAGCAAGCTTGCAAAGGAAATCTGCACTACAATGAAGTCTCACTTCCCCCCGGTCAAAAGGGCCATCTGAAAAAAGTGTAAAATCCAGAAAGGCAGGACAGGCCATGGAGAACTGGGAGCCTTGTTATGCTGATGGGCAGGATGTAAATTGCCAACAGACACTCAGGAGAAGTGTATGGTGTTTCCTGAAACATCTAAAAAACAAAGCAACAGAGCCTAGGGCACTGCCACTTATGGTCCTATAGCTTAGGGAAATTAAAATCAAAAAGACACAGCCACCCCAAAGTTTGGGACGCCTCTGTTTACAAGAACCTCCTTTACAGTACAAGTTCAACATCGCAGAAAGTGAAAAATGGATAAAGAAGTTGTGGTATTTACTTACAAAGCAATATCACTCAGCAATGAAATCTGTGTCATCAGGCACTTAGCAGCACAATGAGTGGATTCAGGTATGATGATTCTAACTGAAATAAGTCACACAGAAAAAGAAACATCATAAGATATCAGTAATACACGGAATGAAAACTTGGCTACACAGGAACTGAATTACAGAACAGAACAGGGTCACAAATTTAGAAAAACAACTTATGCTTGCTTAAGGGTAAAGGTGAGTTGGGGTGCTGCATAAAACCAGAGATTGAAATGAGCACAGATAAAGTTCCTTAAGCCAAATATGGAATAGACAAGAGCTACTCCTTGCTCAACGAAATGGACTCAACACCGCATATTAAACGCCTAAGAATGTACCTGACTTTTAAGTATCTTAAAACCTATGGATTGCTATGTCTCCGAAAGAGAATCAAGCATGTGTACAGGGGCATAAACGCAGCAGTGATAGGATTGGAGAGGTTCGGTGAGCAAATGAAGACCCTTTGAAGTCATATTGCATGGTACCCATTCCACGGGTTTCAACTACCCAGGTTTAAGGTATTCTTCCTTCAGCTAAAACATGCATGTGGAACCTAGAGTATGATCAACCATGTGATCGGGAGACGTATTCAAATATGTCTCAGTTTTCGTACCCTGGTACTCGGGTGCAACATTCCAGACGCTTTACTAACACTCTCCCGACTTGGAGAGTCAGTCCCTTTAACCTCCTGTTTGGCCCAGTTTGCAATTTCTGCGGAAGATGAACAGGAATAGCGAGAACCAATGAGAGACTAGCTGGAGGTGTCTGGACGGGCAAATTTAACTCTCATTTCCCACCAGAAAGAGGAATTAACCAAAGGCTCAGCGTGCCGTGCCGGAACCAGATTAGGGCCTGAAGCCATCCTGCGGTGTTGCGGCCAGCCAAAAGAAAGCGAGTTGAAGAAAGGAGCTCAGGGGCACTGTAATTCACAAACCTGCAGAGTTATAAATGACAGCTATCGTCCAAAAATAGACTGAAGTAAGGCTGCCAAGAGGACTTGAAAGCGGGGCAGAATTGCAGGAAACCGATTTCAGGAGGTAGACTGGAATTGCATTGAAAGCATAGGAAAAGAGGCAGAACATCCACAATGATGCACTTGGCCAAAAAGGGCGTATGCGTTTTTTCCTGAATATATTCAGGAAAAAACGCATACGCCCTTTTTGGCCAACCAAGCAAGCTTGCAAAGGAAATCTGCACTACAATGAAGTCTCACTTCCCCCCGGTCAAAAGGGCCATCTGAAAAAAGTGTAAAATCCAGAAAGGCAGGACAGGCCATGGAGAACTGGGAGCCTTGTTATGCTGATGGGCGGGATGTAAATTGCCAACAGACACTCGGGAGAAGTGTATGGTGTTTCCTGAAACATCTAAAAAACAAAGCAACAGAGCCTAGGGCACTGCCACTTATGGTCCTATAGCTTAGGGAAATTAAAATCAAAAAGACACAGCCACCCCAAAGTTTGGGACGCCTCTGTTTACAAGAACCTCGTTTACAGTACAATTTCAACATCGCAGAAAGTGAAAAATGGATAAAGAAGTTGTGGTATTTACTTACAAAGCAATATCACTCAGCAATGAAATCTGTGTCATCAGGCCCTTAGCAGCACAATGAGTGGATTCAGGTATGATGATTCTAACTGAAATAAGTCACACAGAAAAAGAAACATCATAAGATATCAGTAATACACGGAATCGAAACTTGGCTACACAGGAACTGAATTACAGAACAGAACAGGGTCTCAAATTTAGAAAACCAACTTATGCTTGCTTAAGGGGAAAGGTGAGTTGGGGTGCTGCATAAAACCAGAGATTGAAATGAGCACAGATAAAGTTCCTTAAGCCAAATATGGAATAGACAAGAGCTACTCCTTGCTCAACGAAATGGACTCAACACCGCATATTAAACGCCTAAGAATGTACCTGACTTGTAAGTATCTTAAAACCTATGGATTGCTATGTCTCCGAAAGAGAATCAAGCATGTGTACAGGGGCATAAACGCAGCAGTGATAGGATTGGAGAGGTTCGGTGAGCAAATGAAGACCCTTTGAAGTCATATTGCATGGTACCCATTCCACGGGTTTCAACTACCCAGGTTTAAGGTATTCTTCCTTCAGCTAAAACATGCATGTGGAACCTAGAGTATGATCAACCATGTGATCGGGAGACGTGTTCAAATATGTCTCAGTTTTCGTACCCTGGTACTCGGGTGCAACATTCCAGACGCTTTACTAACACTCTCCCGACTTGGAGAGTCAGTCCCTTTAACCTCCTGTTTGGCCCAGTTTGCAATTTCTGCGGAAGATGAACAGGAATAGCGAGAACCAATGAGAGACTAGCTGGAGGTGTCTGGACGGGCAAATTTAACTCTCATTTCCCACCAGAAAGAGGAATTAACCAAAGGCTCAGCGTGCCGTGCCGGAACCAGATTAGGGCCTGAAGCCATCCTGCGGTGTTGCGGCCAGCCAAAAGAAAGCGAGTTGAAGAAAGGAGCTCAGGGGCACTGTAATTCACAAACCTGCAGAGTTATAAATGACAGCTATCGTCCAAAAATAGACTGAAGTAAGGCTGCCAAGAGGACTTGAAAGCGGGGCAGAATTGCAGGAAACCGATTTCAGGAGGTAGACTGGAATTGCATTGAAAGCATAGGAAAAGAGGCAGAACATCCACAATGATGCACTTGGCCTAAAAGGGCGTATGCGTTTTTTCCTGAATATATTCAGGAAAAAACGCATACGCCCTTTTTGGCCAACCAAGCAAGCTTGCAAAGGAAATCTGCACTACAATGAAGTCTCACTTCCCCCCGGTCAAAAGGGCCATCTGAAAAAAGTGTAAAATCCAGAAAGGCAGGACAGGCCATGGAGAACTGGGAGCCTTGTTATGCTGATGGGCGGGATGTAAATTGCCAACAGACACTCGGGAGAAGTGTATGGTGTTTCCTGAAACATCTAAAAAACAAAGCAACAGAGCCTAGGGCACTGCCACTTATGGTCCTATAGCTTAGGGAAATTAAAATCAAAAAGACACAGCCACCCCAAAGTTTGGGACGCCTCTGTTTACAAGAACCTCGTTTACAGTACAATTTCAACATCGCAGAAAGTGAAAAATGGATAAAGAAGTTGTGGTATTTACTTACAAAGCAATATCACTCAGCAATGAAATCTGTGTCATCAGGCCCGTAGCAGCACAATGAGTGGATTCAGGTACGATGATTCTAACTGAAATAAGTCACACAGAAAAAGAAACATCATAAGATATCACTAATACACGGAATGTAAACTTGCCTACACAGGAACTGAATTACAGAACAGAACAGGGTCTCAAATTTAGAAAACCAACTTATGCTTGCTTAAGGGGAAAGGTGAGTTGGGATGCTGCATAAAACCAGAGATTGAAATGAGCACAGATAAAGTTCCTTAAGCCAAATATGGAATAGACAAGAGCTACCCCTTTCTCAACGAAATGGACACAAAACCCCATATTAAACGCCTAAGAATGTACCTGACTAGTAAGTATCTTAAAACCTATGGATTGCTATGTCTCCAAAAGAGAATCAAGCGTGTGTACAGGGGCATAAACGCAGCAGTGATAGGATTGGAGAGGTTCGGTGAGCAAATGAAGACCCTTTGAAGTCATATTGCATGGTACCCATTCCACGGGTTTCAACTACCCAGGTTTAAGGTATTCTTCCTTCAGCTAAAACATACATGTGGAACCCAGAGTATGATCAACCGTGTGAACGGGAGACGTGTTCAAATATGTCTCAGTTTTCCTCCCCTGGTACTCGGGTGCAACATTCCAGACGCTTTACTAACACTCTCCCCACTTGGAGAGTCAGCGCCTTTAACCTCCTGTTTGGCACAGTTTGCAATTTCTGTGGAAGATGAACAGGAATAGCGAGAACCAATGAGAGACTAGCTGGAGGTGTCTGGACGGGCAAATTTAACTCTCATTTCCCACCAGGAAGAGGAAATAACCAAAGGCTCAGCGTGCCGTGCCGGAACCAGATTAGGGCCTGAAGCCATCCTGCGGTGTTGCGGCCAGCTCACAAGAAAGCGAGTTGAAGAAAGAGCTCAGGGGCACTGTAATTCACAAACCTGCAGAGTTATAAATGACAGCTATCGTCCAAAAATATACTGAAGTAAGGCTGCCAAGAGGACTTGAAAGCGGGGCAGAATTGCAGGAAACCGATTTCAGGAGGTAGACTGGAATTGCATTGAAAGCATAGGAAAAGAGGCAGAACGTCCACAATGATGCACTTGGCCAAAAAGGGCGTATGCGTTTTTTCCTGAATATATTCAGGAAAAAACGCATACGCACTTTTTGGCCAACCAAGCAAGCTTGCAAAGGAAATCTGCACTACAATGAAGTCTCACTTCCCCCCGGTCAAAAGGGCCATCTGAAAAAAGTGTAAAATCCAGAAAGGCAGGACAGGCCATGGAGAACTGGGAGCCTTGTTATGCTGATGGGCAGGATGTAAATTGCCAACAGACACTCGGGAGAAGTGTATGGTGTTTCCTGAAACATCTAAAAAACAAAGCAACAGAGCCTAGGGCACTGCCACTTATGGTCCTATAGCTTAGGGAAATTAAAATAAAAAAGACACAGCCACCCCAAAGTTTGGGACGCCTCTGTTTACAAGAACCTCGTTTACAGTACAAGTTCAACATCGCAGAAAGTGAAAAATGGATAAAGAAGTTGTGGTATTTACTTACAAAGCAATATCACTGAGCAATGAAATCTGTGTCATCAGGCCCTTAGAAGCACAATGAGTGGATTCAAGTATGATGATTCTAACTGAAATAAGTCACACAGAAAAAGAAACATTCATAAGATATCAGTAATACACGGAATGGAAACTTGGCTACACAGGAACTGAATTACAGAACAGAACATGGTCTCAAATTTAGAAAACCAACTTATGCTTGCTTAAGGGTAAAGGTGAGTTGGGGTGCTGCATAAAACCAGAGATTGAAATGAGCACAGATAAAGTTCCTTAAGCCAAATATGGAATAGACAAGAGCTACTCCTTGCTCAACGAAATGGACACAACACCGCATATTAAACGCCTAAGAATGTACCTGACTAGTAAGTATCTTAAAACCTATGGATTGCTATGTCTCCGAAAGAGAATCAAGCATGTGTACAGGGGAATAAACGCAGCAGTGATAGGATTGGAGAGGTTCGTGAGCAAATGAAGACCCTTTGAAGTCATATTGCATGGTACCCATTCCACGGGTTTCAACTACCCAGGTGTAAGGTATTCTTCCTTCAGCTAAAACATGCATGTGGAACCTAGAGTATGATCAACCATGTGATTGGGAGACGTGTTCAAATATGTCTCAGTTTTCGTACCCTGGTACTCGGGTGCAACATTCCAGACGCTTTACTAACACTCTCCCCACTTGGAGAGTCAGTCCCTTTAACCTCCTGTTTGGCCCAGTTTGCAATTTCTGCGGAAGATGAACAGGAATAGCGAGAACCAATGAGAGGCTAGCTGGAGGTGTCTGGACGGGCAAATTTAACTCTCATTTCCCACCAGGAAGAGGAATTAACCAAAGGCTCAGCGTGCCGTGCCGGAACCAGATTAGGGCCTGAAGCCATCCTGCGGTGTTGCGGCCAGCTCACAAGAAAGCGAGTTGAAGAAAGGACCTCAGGGGCACTGTAATTCACAAACATGCAGAGTTATAAATGACAGCTATCGTCCAAAAATAGACTGAAGTAAGGCTGCCAAGAGGACTTGAAAGCGGGGCAGAATTGCAGGAAACCGATTTCAGGAGGTAGACTGGAATTGCATTGAAAGCATAGGAAAAGAGGCAGAACGTCCACAATGATGCACTTGGCCAAAAAGGGCGTATGCGTTTTTTCCTGAATATATTCAGGAAAAAACGCATACGCCCTTTTTGGCCAACCAAGCAAGCTTGCAAAGGAAATCTGCACTACAATGAAGTCTCACTTCCCCCCGGTCAAAAGGGCCATCTGAAAAAAGTGTAAAATCCAGAAAGGCAGGACAGGCCATGGAGAACTGAGAGCCTTGTTATGCTGATGGGCGGGATGTAAATTGCCAACAACCACTCGGGAGAAGTGTATGGTGTTTCCTGAAACATCTAAAAAACAAAGAAACAGAGCCTAGGGCACTTCCGCTTATGGTCCTATAGCTTAGGGAAATTAAAATCAAAAAGACACAGCCACCCCAAAGTTTGGGACGCCTCCGTTTACAAGAACCTCGTTTACCGTACAAGTTCAATATCACAGAAAGTGAAAAATGGATAAAGAACTTGTGGTACTTACGTACAATGCAGTATCCCTCAGCAATGAAATCTATGTCATCAGGCCCGTAGCAGCACAATGAGTGGATTCAGGTACGATGATTCTAACTGAAATAAGTCACACAGAAAAAGAAACATCATAAGATATCACTAATACACGGAATCGAAACTTGGCTACACAGGAACTGAATTACAGAACAGAACAGGGTCTCAAATTTAGAAAACCAACTTATGCTTGCTTAAGGGGAAAGGTGAGTTGGGATGCTGCATAAAACCAGAGATTGAAATGAGCACAGATAAAGTTCCTTAAGCCAAATATGGAATAGACAAGAGCTACTCCTTTCTCAACGAAATGGACTCAAAACCCCATATTAAACGCCTAAGAATGTACCTGACTAGTAAGTATCTTAAAACCTATGGATTGCTATGTCTCCAAAAGAGAATCAAGCGTGTGTACAGGGGCATAAACGCAGCAGTGATAGGATTGGAGAGGTTCGGTGAGCAAATGAAGACCCTTTGAAGTCATATTGCATGGTACCCATTCCACGGGTTTCAACTACCCAGGTTTAAGGTATTCTTCCTTCAGCTAAAACATGCATGTGGAACCTAGAGTATGATCAACCATGTGATCGGGAGACGTGTTCAAATATGTCTCAGTTTTCGTACCCTGGTACTCGGGTGCAACATTCCAGACGCTTTACTAACACTCTCCCGACTTGGAGAGTCAGTCCCTTTAACCTCCTGTTTGGCCCAGTTTGCAATTTCTGCGGAAGATGAACAGGAATAGCGAGAACCAATGAGAGACTAGCTGGAGGTGTCTGGACGGGCAAATTTAACTCTCATTTCCCACCAGGAAGAGGAATTAACCAAAGGCTCAGCGTGCCGTGCCAGAACCAGATTAGGGCCTGAAGCCATCCTGCGGTGTTGCGGCCAGCTCACAAGAAAGCGAGTTGAAGAAAGGAGCTCAGGGGCACTGTAATTCACAAACCTGCAGAGTTATAAATGACAGCTATCGTCCAAAAATAGACTGAAGTAAGGCTGCCAAGAGGACTTGAAAGCGGGGCAGAATTGCAGGAAACCGATTTCAGGAGGTAGACTGGAATTGCATTGAAAGCATAGGAAAAGAGGCAGAACATCCACAATGATGCACTTGGCCAAAAAGGGCGTATGCGTTTTTTCCTGAATATATTCAGGAAAAAACGCATACGCCCTTTTTGGCCAACCAAGCAAACTTGCAAAGGAAATCTGCACTACAATGAAGTCTCACTTCCCCCCGGTCAAAAGGGCCATCTGAAAAAAGTGTAAAATCCAGAAAGGCAGGACAGGCCATGGAGAACTGGGAGCCTTGTTATGCTGATGGGCGGGATGTAAATTGCCAACAACCACTCGGGAGAAGTTTATGGTGTTTCCTGAAACATCTAAAAAACAAAGCAACAGAGCCTAGGGCACTGCCACTTATGGTCCTATAGCTTAGGGAAATTAAAATCAAAAAGACACAGCCACCCCAAAGTTTGGGACGCCTCTGTTTACAAGAACCTCGTTTACAGTACAAGTTCAACATCACAGAAAGTGAAAAATGGATAAAGATGTTGTGGTATTTACTTACAAAGCAATATCACTCAGCAATGAAATCTGTGTCATCAGGCCCTTAGCAGCACAATGAGTGGATTCAGGTATGATGATTCTAACTGAAATAAGTCACACAGAAAAAGAAACATCATAAGATATCAGTAATACACGGAATGTAAACTTGGCTACACAGGAACTGAATTACAGAACAGAACAGGGTCTCAAATTTAGAAAACCAACTTATGCTTGCTTAAGGGGAAAGGTGAGTTGGGGTGCTGCATAAAACCAGAGATTGAAATGAGCACAGATAAAGTTCCTTAAGCCAAATATGGAATAGACAAGAGCTACTCCTTGCTCAACGAAATGGACTCAAGACCGCATATTAAACGCCTAAGAATGTACCTGACTAGTAAGTATCTTAAAACCTATGGATTGCTATGTCTCCGAAAGAGAATCAAGCATGTGTACAGGGGCATAAACGCAGCAGTGATAGGATTGGAGATGTTCGGTGAGCAAATGAAGACCCTTTGAAGTCATATTGCATGGTACCCATTCCACGGGTTTCAACTACCCAGGTTTAAGGTATTCTTCCTTCAGCTAAAACATGCATGTGGAACCTAGAGTATGATCAACCATGTGATCGGGAGACGTGTTCAAATATGTCTCAGTTTTCCTCCCCTGGTACTCGGGTGCAACATTCCAGACGCTTTACTAACACTCTCCCGACTTGGAGAGTCAGTCCCTTTAACCTCCTGTTTGGCCCAGTTTGCAATTGCTGCGGAAGATGAACAGGAATAGCGAGAACCAATGAGAGACTAGCTGGAGGTGTCTGGACGGGCAAATTTAACTCTCATTTCCCACCAGGAAGAGGAATTAACCAAAGGCTCAGCGTGCCGTGCTGGAACCAGATTAGGGCCTGAAGCCATCCTGCGGTGTTGCGGCCAGCTCACAAGAAAGCGAGTTGAAGAAAGGAGCTCAGGGACACTGTAATTCACAAACCTGCAGAGTTATAAATGACAGCTATCGTCCAAAAATAGACTGAAGTAAGGCTGCCAAGAGGACTTGAAAGCGGGGCAGAATTGCAGGAAACCGATTTCAGGAGGTAGACTGGAATTGCATTGAAAGCATAGGAAAAGAGGCAGAACGTCCACAATGATGCACTTGGCCAAAAAGGGCGTATGCGTTTTTTCCTGAATATATTCAGGAAAAAACGCATACGCCCTTTTTGGCCAACCAAGCAAGCTTGCAAAGGAAATCTGCACTACAATGAAGTCTCACTTCCCCCCGGTCAAAAGGGCCATCTGAAAAAAGTGTAAAATCCAGAAAGGCAGGACAGGCCATGGAGAACTGAGAGCCTTGTTATGCTGATGGGCGGGATGTAAATGGCCAACAACCACTCGGGAGAAGTGTATGGTGTTTCCTGAAACATCTAAAAAACAAAGCAACAGAGCCTAGGGCACTGCCACTTATGGTCCTATAGCTTAGGGAAATTAAAATCAAAAAGACACAGCCACCCCAAAGTTTGGAAAGGCTCTGTTTACAAGAACCTCGTTTACAGTACAAGTTCAACATCGCAGAAAGTGAAAAATGGATAAAGAACTTGTGGTATTTACTTACAAAGCAATATCAATCAGCAATGAAATCTGTGTCATCAGGCCCTTAGCAGCACAATGAGTGGATTCAGGTATGATGATTCTAACTGAAATAAGTCACACAGAAAAAGAAACATCATAAGATATCACTAATACACGGAATGTAAACTTGGCTACACAGGAACTGAATTACAGAACAGAACAGGGTCTCAAATTTAGAAAACCAACTTGTGCTTGCTTAAGGGGAAAGGTGAGTTGGGGTGCTGCATAAAACCAGAGATTGAAATGAGCACAGATAAAGTTCCTTAAGCCAAATATGGAATAGACAAGAGCTACTCCTTGCTCAACGAATTGGACTCAAAATCCCATATTAAACGCCTAAGAATGTACCTGACTAGTAAGTATCTTAAAACCTATGGATTGCTATGTCTCCGAAAGAGAATCAAGCATGTGTACAGGGGCATAAATGCAGCAGTGATAGGATTGGAGAGGTTCGGTGAGCAAATGAAGACCCTTTGAAGTCATATTGCATGGTACCCATTCCACGGGTTTCAACTACCCAGGTTTAAGGTATTCTTCCTTCAGCTAAAACATGCATGTGGAACCTAGAGTATGATCAACCATGTGATCGGGAGACGTGTTCAAATATGTCTCAGTTTTCGTACCCTGGTACTCGGGTGCAACATTCCAGACACTTTACTAACACTCTCCCGACTTGGAGAGTCAGTCCGTTTAACCTCCTGTTTGGCCCAGTTTACAATTTCTGCGGAAGATGAACAGGAATAGTGAGAACCAATGAGAGGCTAGCTGGAGGTGTCTGGATGGGCAAATTTAACTCTCATTTCCCACCAGGAAGAGGAATTAACCAAAGTCTCAGCGTGCCGTGCCGGAACCAGATTAGGGCCTGAAGCCATCCTGCGGTGTTGCGGCCAGCTCAAAAGAAAGCGAGTTGAAGAAAGGAGCTCAGGGGCACTGTAATTCACAAACCTGCAGAGTTATAAATGACAGCTGTCGTCCAAAAATAGACTGAAGTAAGGCTGCCAAGAGGACTTGAAAGCGGGGCAGAATTGCAGGAAACCGATTTCAGGAGGTAGACTGGAATTGCATTGAAAGCATAGGAAAAGAGGCAGAACGTCCACAATGATGCACTTGGCCAAAAAGGGCGTATGCGTTTTTTCCTGAATATATTCAGGAAAAAACGCATACGCCCTTTTTGGCCAACCAAGCAAGCTTGCAAAGGAAATCTGCACTACAATGAAGTCTCACTTCCCCCCGGTCAAAAGGGCCATCTGAAAAAAGTGTAAAATCCAGAAAGGCAGGACAGGCCATGGAGAACTGGGAGCCTTGTTATGCTGATGGGCGGGATGTAAATTGCCAACAACCACTCGGGAGAAGTTTATGGTGTTTCCTGAAACATCTAAAAAACAAAGCAACAGAGCCTAGGGCACTGCCACTTATGGTCCTATAGCTTAGGGAAATTAAAATCAAAAAGACACAGCCACCCCAAAGTTTGGGACGCCTCTGTTTACAAGAACCTCGTTTACAGTACAAGTTCAACATCACAGAAAGTGAAAAATGGATAAAGATGTTGTGCTATTTACTTACAAAGCAATATCACTCAGCAATGAAATCTGTGTCATCAGGCCCTTAGCAGCACAATGAGTGGATTCAGGTATGATGATTCTAACTGAAATAAGTCACACAGAAAAAGAAACATCATAAGATATCAGTAATACACGGAATGTAAACTTGGCTACACAGGAACTGAATTACAGAACAGAACAGGGTCTCAAATTTAGAAAACCAACTTATGCTTGCTTAAGGGGAAAGGTGAGTTGGGGTGCTGCATAAAACCAGAGATTGAAATGAGCACAGATAAAGTTCCTTAAGCCAAATATGGAATAGACAAGAGCTACTCCTTGCTCAACGAAATGGACTCAAGACCGCATATTAAACGCCTAAGAATGTACCTGACTAGTAAGTATCTTAAAACCTATGGATTGCTATGTCTCCGAAAGAGAATCAAGCATGTGTACAGGGGCATAAACGCAGCAGTGATAGGATTGGAGATGTTCGGTGAGCAAATGAAGACCCTTTGAAGTCATATTGCATGGTACCCATTCCACGGGTTTCAACTACCCAGGTTTAAGGTATTCTTCCTTCAGCTAAAACATGCATGTGGAACCTAGAGTATGATCAACCATGTGATCGGGAGACGTGTTCAAATATGTCTCAGTTTTCCTCCCCTGGTACTCGGGTGCAACATTCCAGACGCTTTACTAACACTCTCCCGACTTGGAGAGTCAGTCCCTTTAACCTCCTGTTTGGCCCAGTTTGCAATTGCTGCGGAAGATGAACAGGAATAGCGAGAACCAATGAGAGACTAGCTGGAGGTGTCTGGACGGGCAAATTTAACTCTCATTTCCCACCAGGAAGAGGAATTAACCAAAGGCTCAGCGTGCCGTGCTGGAACCAGATTAGGGCCTGAAGCCATCCTGCGGTGTTGCGGCCAGCTCACAAGAAAGCGAGTTGAAGAAAGGAGCTCAGGGACACTGTAATTCACAAACCTGCAGAGTTATAAATGACAGCTATCGTCCAAAAATAGACTGAAGTAAGGCTGCCAAGAGGACTTGAAAGCGGGGCAGAATTGCAGGAAACCGATTTCAGGAGGTAGACTGGAATTGCATTGAAAGCATAGGAAAAGAGGCAGAACGTCCACAATGATGCACTTGGCCAAAAAGGGCGTATGCGTTTTTTCCTGAATATATTCAGGAAAAAACGCATACGCCCTTTTTGGCCAACCAAGCAAGCTTGCAAAGGAAATCTGCACTACAATGAAGTCTCACTTCCCCCCGGTCAAAAGGGCCATCTGAAAAAAGTGTAAAATCCAGAAAGGCAGGACAGGCCATGGAGAACTGAGAGCCTTGTTATGCTGATGGGCGGGATGTAAATGGCCAACAACCACTCGGGAGAAGTGTATGGTGTTTCCTGAAACATCTAAAAAACAAAGCAACAGAGCCTAGGGCACTGCCACTTATGGTCCTATAGCTTAGGGAAATTAAAATCAAAAAGACACAGCCACCCCAAAGTTTGGAAAGGCTCTGTTTACAAGAACCTCGTTTACAGTACAAGTTCAACATCGCAGAAAGTGAAAAATGGATAAAGAACTTGTGGTATTTACTTACAAAGCAATATCAATCAGCAATGAAATCTGTGTCATCAGGCCCTTAGCAGCACAATGAGTGGATTCAGGTATGATGATTCTAACTGAAATAAGTCACACAGAAAAAGAAACATCATAAGATATCACTAATACACGGAATGTAAACTTGGCTACACAGGAACTGAATTACAGAACAGAACAGGGTCTCAAATTTAGAAAACCAACTTGTGCTTGCTTAAGGGGAAAGGTGAGTTGGGGTGCTGCATAAAACCAGAGATTGAAATGAGCACAGATAAAGTTCCTTAAGCCAAATATGGAATAGACAAGAGCTACTCCTTGCTCAACGAATTGGACTCAAAATCCCATATTAAACGCCTAAGAATGTACCTGACTAGTAAGTATCTTAAAACCTATGGATTGCTATGTCTCCGAAAGAGAATCAAGCATGTGTACAGGGGCATAAATGCAGCAGTGATAGGATTGGAGAGGTTCGGTGAGCAAATGAAGACCCTTTGAAGTCATATTGCATGGTACCCATTCCACGGGTTTCAACTACCCAGGTTTAAGGTATTCTTCCTTCAGCTAAAACATGCATGTGGAACCTAGAGTATGATCAACCATGTGATCGGGAGACGTGTTCAAATATGTCTCAGTTTTCGTACCCTGGTACTCGGGTGCAACATTCCAGACACTTTACTAACACTCTCCCGACTTGGAGAGTCAGTCCGTTTAACCTCCTGTTTGGCCCAGTTTACAATTTCTGCGGAAGATGAACAGGAATAGTGAGAACCAATGAGAGGCTAGCTGGAGGTGTCTGGATGGGCAAATTTAACTCTCATTTCCCACCAGGAAGAGGAATTAACCAAAGTCTCAGCGTGCCGTGCCGGAACCAGATTAGGGCCTGAAGCCATCCTGCGGTGTTGCGGCCAGCTCAAAAGAAAGCGAGTTGAAGAAAGGAGCTCAGGGGCACTGTAATTCACAAACCTGCAGAGTTATAAATGACAGCTGTCGTCCAAAAATAGACTGAAGTAAGGCTGCCAAGAGGACTTGAAAGCGGGGCAGAATTGCAGGAAACCGATTTCAGGAGGTAGACTGGAATTGCATTGAAAGCATAGGAAAAGAGGCAGAACGTCCACAATGATGCACTTGGCCAAAAAGGGCGTATGCGTTTTTTCCTGAATATATTCAGGAAAAAACGCATACGCCCTTTTTGGCCA
Organism: Delphinus delphis; assembly: GCF_949987515.2. NCBI lineage: Eukaryota > Metazoa > Chordata > Mammalia > Artiodactyla > Delphinidae > Delphinus > Delphinus delphis. Next base: position 701,934 of record NW_027192675.1, on the reverse strand, counting down.
ACCAAGCAAGCTTGCAAAGGAAATCTGCACTACAATGAAGTCTCACTTCCCCCCGGTCAAAAGGGCCATCTGAAAAAAGTGTAAAATCCAGAAAGGCAGGACAGGCCATGGAGACCTGGGAGCCTTGTTATGCTGAAGGGCGGGATGTAAATTGCCAACAGACACTCGGGAGAAGTGTATGGTGTTTCCTGAAACATCTAAAAAACAAAGCAACAGAGCCTAGGGCACTTCCACTTATGGTCCTATAGCTTAGGGAATTTAAAATCAAAAAGACACAGCCACCCCAAAGTTTGGGACGCCTCTGTTTACAAGAACCTCGTTTACAGGACAAGTTCAACATCGCAGAAAGTGAAAAATGGATAAAAAAGTTGTGGTATTTACTTACAAAGCAATATCACTCAGCAATGAAATCTGTGTCATCAGGCCCTTAGCAGCACAATGAGTGGATTGAGGTATGATGATTCTAACTGAAGTAAGTCACACAGAAAAAGAAACATCATAAGATATCAGTAATACACGGAATGTAAACTTGGCTACACAGGAACTGAATTACAGAACAGAACAGGGTCTGAAATTTAGAAAACCAACTTATGCTTGCTTAAGAGGAAAGGTGTGTTGGGGTGCTGCATAAAACCAGAGATTGAAATGAGCACAAAGTTCCTTAAGCCAAATATGGAATAGACCATAGCTACTCCTTGCTCAAGGAAATGGACTCAACACCGCATATTAAACGCCTAAGAATGTACCTAACTAGTAAGTATCTTAAAACCTATGGATTGCTATGTCTCCGAAAGAGAATCAAGCATGTGTACAGGGGCATAAACACAGCAGTGATAGGATTGGAGAGGTTCGGTGAGCAAATGAAGACCCTTTGAAGTCATATTGCATGGTACCCATTCCACGGGTTTCAAATACACAGGTTTAAGGTATTCTTCCTTCAGCTAAAACATGCATGTGGAACCCAAGTATGATCAACCATGTGAACGGGAGACGTGTTCAAATATGTCTCAGTTTTCCTCCCCTGGTACTCGGGTGCAACATTCCAGACGCTTTACTAACACTCTCCCCACTTGGAGAGTCAGCGCCTTTAACCTCCTGTTTGGCCCAGTTTGCAATTTCTGCGGAAGATGAACAGGAATAGCGAGAACCAATGAGAGACTAGCTGGAGGTGTCTGGACGGGCAAATTTAACTCTCATTTCCCACCAGGAAGGGGAAATAACCAAAGGCTCAGCGTGCCGTGCCGGAACCAGATTAGGGCCTGAAGCCATCCTGCGGTGTTGCGGCCAGCTCACAAGAAAGCGAGTTGAAGAAAGGAGCTCAGGGGCACTGTAATTCACAAACCTGCAGAGTTATAAATGACAGCTATTGTCCAAAAATAGACTGAAGTAAGGCTGCCAAGAGGACTTGAAAGCGGGGCAGAATTGCAGGAAACCGATTTCAGGAGGTAGACTGGAATTGCATTGAAAGCATAGGAAAAGAGGCAGAACGTCCACAATGATGCACTTGGCCAAAAAGGGCGTATGCGTTTTTCCCTGAATATATTCAGGAAAAAACGCATACGCCCTTTTTGGCCAACCAAGCAAGCTTGAAAAGGAAATCTGCACTACAATGAAGTCTCACTTCCCCCCGGTCAAAAGGGCCATCTGAAAAAAGGGTAAAATCCAGAAAGGCAGGACAGGCCATGGAGAACTGGGAGCCTTGTTATGCTGATGGGCGGGATGTAAATTGCCAAAAACCACTCGGGAGAAGTGTATGGTGTTTCCTGAAACATCTAAAAAACAAAGCAACAGAACCTAGGGCACTTCCACTTATGGTCCTATAGCTTAGGGAAATTAAAATCAAAAAGACACAGCCACCCCAAAGTTTGGAAAGGCTCTGTTTACAAGAACCTCGTTTACAGTACAAGTTCAACATCGCAGAAAGTGAAAAATGGATAAAGAACTTGTGGTACTTACGTACAATGCAGTATCACTCAGCAATGAAATCTATGTCATCAGGCCCGTAGCAGCATAATGAGTGGATTCAGGTACGATGATTCTAACTGAAATAAGTCACACAGAAAAAGAAACATCATAAGATATCACTAATACACGGAATGTAAACTTGGCTACACAGGAACTGATTTACAGAACAGAACAGGGTCTCAAATTTAGAAAACCAACTTATGCTTGCTTAAGGGGAAAGGTGAGTTGGGGTGCTGCATAAAACCAGAGATTGAAATGAGCACAGATAAAGTTCCTTAAGCCAAATATGGAATAGACAAGAGCTACTCCTTGCTCAACGAAATGGACTCAAAACCCCATATTAAACGCCTAAGAATGTACCTGACTAGTAAGTATCTTAAAACCTATGGATTGCTATGCCTCCAAAAGAGAATCAAGCATGTGTACAGGGGCATAAACGCAGCAGTGATAGGATTGCAGAGGTTCGGTGAGCAAATGAAGACCCTTTGAAGTCATATTGCATGGTACCCATTACACGGGTCTCAACTCTCCAGGTTTAAGGTATTCTTCCTTCAGCTAAAACATGCATGTGGAACCCAGAGTATGATCAACCATGTGAACGGGAGACGTGTTCAAATATGTCTCAGTTTTCATACCCTGGTACTCGGGTGCAACATTCCAGACGCTTTACTAACACTCTCCCGACTTGGAGAGTCAGTCCCTTTAACCTCCTGTTTGGCCCAGTTTGCAATTTCTGCGGAAGATGAACAGGAATAGCGAGAACCAATGAGAGACTAGCTGGAGGTGTCTGGATGGCAAATTTGACTCTCATTTCCCACCAGGAAGAGGAATTAACCAAAGGCTCAGGATGCCGGGCCGGAACCAGATTACGGCCTGAAGCCATCCTGCGGTGTTGCGGCCAGGTCACAAGAAAGCGAGTTGAAGAAAGGAGCTCAGGGACACTGCAATTCACAAACCAGCAGAGTTATAAATGACAGCTATCGTCCAAAAATTGACTGAAGTAAGGCTGCCAAGAGGACTTGAAAGCGGGGCAGAATTGCAGGAAACCGATTGGCACAATGATGCCATCCTGCGGTGTTGTGGCTAGCTCAAAAGAAAGCGAGTTGAAGAAAGGAGCTCAGGGGCCCTGTAATTCACAAACCTGCAGAGTTATAAATGACAGCTATCGTCCAAAAATATACTGAAGTAAGGCTGCCAAGAGGACTTGAAAGCGGGGCAGAATTGCAGGAAACCGATTTCAGGAGGTAGACTGGAATTGAATTGAAAGCATAGGAAAAGAGGCAGAACCTCCACAATGATGCACTTGGCCAAAAAGGGCGTATGCGTTTTTTCCTGAATATATTCAGGAAAAAACGCATACGCCCTTTTTGGCCAACCAAGCAAGCTTGCAAAGGAAATCTGCACTACAATGAAGTCTCACTTCCCCCCGGTCAAAAGGGCCATCTGAAAAAAGTGTAAAATCCAGAAAGGCAGGACAGGCCATGGAGAACTGGGAGCCTTGTTATGCTGATGGGCGGGATGTAAATTGCCAACAGACACTCGGGAGAAGTGTATGGTGTTTCCTGAAACATCTAAAAAACAAAGCAACAGAGCCTAGGGCACTTCCACTTATGGTCCTATAGCTTAGGGAAATTAAAATCAAAAAGACACAGCCACCCCAAAGTTTGGAACGGCTCTGTTTACAAGAACCTCGTTTACAGTACAAGTTCAACATCGCAGAAAGTGAAAAATGGATAAAGAAGTTGTGGTATTCACTTACAAAGCAATATCACTCAGCAATGAAATCTATGTCATCAGGCCCTTAGCAGCACAATGAGTGGATTCAGGTATGATGATTCTAAATGAAATAAGTCACACAGAAAAAGAAACATCATAAGATATCAGTAATACACGGAATGGAAACTTGGCTACACAGGAACTGAATTACAGAACAGAACAGGGTCTCAAATTTAGAAAACCAACTTATGCTTGCTTAAGGGGAAAGGTGCCTTGGGGTGCTGCATAAAACCAGAGATTGAAATGAGCACAGATAAAGTTCCTTAAGCCAAATATGGAGTAGACAAGAGCTACTCCTTGCTCAATGAAATGGACTCAACACCCCATATTAAACGCCTAAGAATGTACCTGACTAGTAAGTATCTTAAAACCTATGGATTGCTATGTCTCCGAAGGAGAATCAAGCATGTGTACAGGGGCATAAACGCAGCAGTGATAGGATTGGAGAGGTTCGGTGAGCAAATGAAGACCCTTTGAAGTCATATTGCATGGTACCCATTCCACGGGTTTCAACTACCCAGGTTTTAGGTATTCTTCCTTCAGCTAAAACATGCATGTGGAACCTAGAGTATGATCAACCATGTGATCGGGAGACGTGTTCAAATATGTCTCAGTTTTCCTCCCCTGGTACTCGGGTGCAACATTCCAGACGCTTTACTAACACTCTCCCCACTTGGAGAGTCAGCGCCTTTAACCTCCTGTTTGGCACAGTTTGCAATTTCTGCGGAAGATGAACAGGAATAGCGAGAACCAATGAGAGGCTAGCTGGAGGTTTCTGGACGGGCAAATTTAACTCTCATTTCCCACCAGGAAGAGGAAATAACCAAAGGCTCAGCGTGCCGTACCGGAACCAGATTAGGGCCTGAAGACATCCTGCGGTGTTGCGGCCAGCTCACAAGAAAGCGAGTTGAAGAAAGGAGCTCAGGGGCACTGTAATTCACAAACCTGCAGAGTTATAAATGACAGCTATCGTCCAAAAATAGACTGAAGTAAGGCTGCCAAGAGGACTTGAAAGCGGGGCAGAATTGCAGGAAACCGATTTCAGGAGGTAGACAGGAATTGCATTTCAAGCATAGGAAAAGAGGCAGAACGTCCACAGTGATGCACTTGGCCAAAAAGGGCGTATGCGTTTTTTCCTGAATATATTCAGGAAAAAACGCATACGCCCTTTTTGGCCAACCAAGCAAGCTTGCAAAGGAAATCTGCACTACAATGAAGTCTCACTTCCCCCCGGTCAAAAGGGCCATCTGAAAAAAGTGTAAAATCCAGAAAGGCAGGACAGGACATGGAGAACTGGGAGCCTTGTTATGCTGATGGGCGAGATGTAAATTGCCAACAGCCACTCCGGAGAAGTGTACGGTGTTTCCTGAAACATCTAAAAAACAAAGCAACAGAGCCTAGTGCACTTCCACTTATGGTCCTATAGCTTAGGGAAATTAAAATCAAAAAGACACAGCCACCCCAAAGTTTGGGACGCCTCTCTTTACAAGAACCTCGTTTACCGTACAAGTTCAATATCACAGAAAGTGAAAAATGGATAAAGAAGTTGTGGTACTCATGTACAAAGCAATATCACTCAGCAATGAAATCTATGTCACCAGGCCCGTAGCAGCATAATGAGTGGATTCGGGTATGGTGATTCTAACTGAAATAAGTCACACAGAAAAAGAAACATCAAAAAATATAACTAATACATGGAATTTAAACTTGGCTACAGAGGAACTGAATTACAAAACAGAAGAGGGTCTCAAATTTAGAAAACCAACTTATGCTTGCTTAAGTGGAAAGGTGAGTTGGGGTGCTGCATAAAACCAGAGATTGAAATGAGCACAGATAAAGTTCCTCAAGCCAAATATGGAATACACAAGAGCTTCTCCTTGCTCAACGAAATGGACTCCACACCCCATATTAAACGCCTAAGAATATACCTGACTAGTAAGTATCTTAAAACCTATGGATTGCTATGTCTCCAAAAGAGAATCAAGCGTGTATACAAGGGTCATAAACGCAGCAGTGATAGGACTGGAGAGATTCGGTGAGCAAATGAAGACCCTTTGAAGTCATATTGCATGGTACCCATTCCACGGGTCTCAACTCTCCAGGTTTAAGGTATTCTTTCTTCAGCTAAAACATGCATGTGGAACCCAGAGTATGATCAACCGTGTGATCGGGAGACGTGTTCAAATATGTCTCAGTTTTCGTCCCCTGGTACTTCGGTGCAACATTCCAGACACTTTACTAACACTCTCCCCACTTGGAGAGTCAGTCCCTTTAACCTCCTGTTTGGCCCAGTTTGCAATTTCTGCGGAAGATGTACAGGAATAGGGAGAACCAATGAGAGACAAGCGGGAGGTGTCTGGATTGGCAAATTTAACTTTAATTTCCCACCAGGATGAGGAATTAACCAAAGGCTCAGCGTGCCGTGCCGGAACCAGATTAGGGCCTGAAGCCATGCTGCGGTGTTGCGGCCAGCTCACAAGAAAGCGAGTTGAAGAAAGGAGCTCAGGGGCACTGTAATTCACAAACCTGCAGAGTTATAAATGACAGCTATCGTCCAAAAATAGACTGAAGTAAGGCTGCCAAGAGGACTTGAAAGCGGGGCAGAATTGCAGGAAACCGATTTCAGGAGGTAGACTGGAATTGCATTGAAAGCATAGGAAAAGAGGCAGAACGTCCACAATGATGCACTTGGCCAAAAAGGGCGTATGCGTTTTTTCCTGAATATATTCAGGAAAAAACGCATACGCCCTTTTTGGCCAACCAAGCAAGCTTGCAAAGGAAATCTGCACTACAATGAAGTCTCAATTCCCCCCGGTCAAAAGGGCCATCTGAAAAAAGTGTAAAATCCAGAAAGGCAGGACAGGCCATGGAGAACTGGGAGCCTTGTTATGCTGATGGGCGGGATGTAAATTGCCAACAACCACTCGGGAGAAGTGTATGGTGTTTCCTGACACATCTAAAAAACAAAGCAACAGAGCCTAGGGCACTTCCACTTATGGTCCTATAGCTTAGGGAAATTAAAATCAAAAAGACACAGCCACCCCAATGTTTGGGACGCCTCTGTTTAGAAGAAACTCGTTTACCGTACAAGTTTAATATCACAGAAAGTGAAAAATGGATAAAGAACTTGTGGTACTTACGTACAATGCAGTATCCCTCAGCAATGAAATCTATGTCATCAGGCCCGTAGCAGCATAATGAGTGGATTCAGGTACGATGATTCTAACTGAAATAAGTCACACAGAAAAAGAAACATCATAAGATATCAGTAATACACAGAATGTAAACTTGGCTACACAGGAACTGAATTCCAAAACAGAACAGGGTCTCAAATTTAGAAAACCAACTTATGCTTGCTTAAGGGGAAAGGTGAGTTGGGGTGCTGCATAAAACCAGAGATTGAAATGAGCACAGATAAAGTTCCTTAAGCCAAATATGGAATAGACAAGAGCTACCCCTTGCTCAACGAAATGGATTCAACAATGAGGTATCACCTCACACCTGGTGGAATAGGCATCATTGAAAATCTACAAACAAAAAATGCTGGAAAGGGTGTGGAGAAAAGGAACCCTCTTCCACTATTGTTGGGAATATAAATTGATACAATCATTATGGAGAACAATATGGAATTTTTTAAGAAACTAACAATAGAATTACCATATGATACAGCAATCCCAGTACTGGACATATACCCAGACAAAACCATAAATCAAAAAGAGTCATTCACCGCAATGTTCATTGCATCACTATTTACAATATCGAGGTAATGGAAGCAACCTAAATGCCCACAGACAGACGAATGCATAAAGCTGTGGTACATATATAAAATGGAATATTACTAAGCCATGAAAAGGAATGAAATTGGGTCATTTGTAGAGACGTCGATGGATCTAGAGACTGTCATACAGAGTGAAGTAAGTCAGAAAGAGAAAAACAAATCTTGTATATTCATGCATATATGTGGAACCTAGAAAAACTGTACAGATTAACCATTTTGCAAGGCATAAATAGAGCAACAGATGTAGACAACAAACGTATGGACAACAAGGGGGGAAAGCTGTTGGGGGGTGGTGGTGGGAGGAGTTGAGAGACTGGGATTGGCATGTATACATTTATATGTATAAAATAGATAACCAATAAGAACCTGCTGTATAAAAATATAAAATAAAATTCAAAATTAAAAAGAAATAAAATTTAAAAAATAAAACAGAAAAAACAATTATTCCCTGCACATACATGTATTTATATGAATAAATTATTTCCATGCTTATATCTGTAAATACAAAAAAGAGGAATAAAATCTACCTTGAACCAAAAACGAAAAAGAGAAAAAAACACAGAACCCACCAGTTACACAGAGGAAAACCGTATCAGGGCACTTGCTCCAGTTGTAAACAATTCTGAAGTTGGTCAGTGGTGGGGAATCATCTCCCATTCAGCCAGCAGCCCCCACGCAACAAGCGTCCTCATTGCAAAGCTGGGGCACCGTGCCGAGGCATCTGTGAGTAAACGTGAGCTGAGCCCCAGGCCAGTTGCTGCTGAACTATTCCCACCCGTCCCAGGTAAAACACCTGAATATATACAAGGACTTGAAAGCCTAGAGGAAAGGCCATAGAGCCACACGAGTGACAGCATGCCGGCCGACTTGGTGCCTGCAGGCCAGCCAGGATGGTCCTGGCCCTGGGTGCTCTTCTGGAAGATTTCCATTTCCCTGCCTGAGATACCCGTCCTGTCCCTGCCCCCACTGCTTTTTTCCTTCCTCACCTCTGCCCAGGGAGAAATTCCAGCAGCAGGTATGGGTGACACACCCTCTTCTTTAGCAGGTGGCAGCCTGGCAACTGCTGCAGAAAGTCCAGCAGAGCCCCACTCACACTGGGCCACCCACAAAGCCGTGGCCTCTCACTCCCTCCCACCAGCCCAGCCTGGAGACTGCTGACAGGGCAGAGAAAATGGCGTCAGGCACGGCTGCAGGGGCTCTTGCTGCCTGGAGTGGTATTTATATTGATCTCAACCCAGGCACACCTGGGGAGGGCTGGCCGGCACGGTAAGGCTGCCCAGGTCAGCCAATCATCACCCCTCAGGGGCTCACAGTTGCAGAAAATGGAACTTGCTGAACCGGCCAGGTCCAAGGAACAGGTGTGGGCTCCTGAGAGTCAGGATAGACAAGGGGCTGCAGCTTTGGCTTGTTTTCTAATCATTTTATCTGGCCCATGAGTGGGAGACAACTTCAAGAAAACCCTCTCCTAATGAGAGGAACCCAGGAGTCAGGGAGAGGAGGGGTGGGTGGTGGTTGGAGACAGAGGCCTGGTGCCCCGGGTGCAGTGGAAGTCTCTGGAAGACCAGGTGGAGGGAGGCCTCACGGAGTGATGCCCAGGGTCACAGACCTGTCGCAGCTGCTGTTTGTTAGTTCAAGTCCTGCTCTGAGGTGCTCTGTGTCAGCTCTGAGCGACAGGTGAGCTGGGGGTGCTCTGCAATGAGGGCTATGTGCACGGTTCCTGTGTGCCCAGCCCTGCCACGGTACCTGCAAGGGTAGCTCTGTATCCTGGGAGGGGCCTGACCACGAGAGCCCCGTGGGCTGGGGTGGGGGTGGGGTACCTGCCCAGGTGAGCTCCATATTCTGGGATTGGTCTGACCACGAGAGCCCCATGGGCTGCTGGGGACCTGGTAAAGGATGTCAGGACAGTCAGTGAAGCCACCGAGGATATACCTCCAGTTGCTCCTAATTCCTACACCCTGCTGGTCATTCTACCAACCACCAGGACATGGTATTCTGTATTAGTCTTCAATGATGCCTTCTTTTGTATTCCATTAGTCCCAGAGTCACAAGAAATTTTGGCTTGTGAGTGGCAGGACTCAACATACAACTAAAACAATACTTCCGGGCCGTCTGGCCCCAAGGGTGCAAAAATTCCCACACCATCTTTGGGGAAAGCTTAGCTAAAGACCTAAAAGTTCTACCTCTGGAAAAGGAAACCCTCCTTCAATATGCAGACGACATTCTGATCACCAGCCCTACTAAGGAGGCCTCTGAACTACCAAGCCAATAAAGGATAGAAGTTGTCCAAGAAAAAGCTCAAATATCACAGACTGCGGTGACCTGCCTGGGCTTCATTCTCACAGAAGGTCAGAGAAGCCCATCCCAGGAAAGGGAAGAAACCATTTTCAGCCTTACCCCTTTCTAAAACTAGAAGACAGCTTAGGGGTTCCTGGGGAGGCCAGGGTTTGCTGCTTCTGGATCCCTAACTACAGTCTACTAGCTGGGCCTCTATATGAAACACTGAAAGGAAAAGATGATGATCCTTTTGAATAGAATCCAGAAGTGGCCTTTCAAGAATGGAAAGAGCAGTCAATTCAGACCCTTGCCCTGGAACTCCCTAATTTAGCTAAACCCTTTGACCTTTACATTCCTGGTGAAAGGTGAATCGCCATTGGAGAATTAGTGCAAAAACTGGGACCACTTGAAATGGAACAATGCAAGAATGCCATCCAGGTAGGATAAACTACGGTCACTAAGGGGCTTGGCCCACTGCCACATCTGGCCAAGATACTGGCGGTATCTAAAAACCTGGAAATCAGCAGCCCAAAAGGCCACCTCCCTCCTAAGGGAAAAGGACCCCACGTGGTGATCCTAACCACCAACCATGCCCTGAAGTTGCAGGGTTCGCTCCGTGGGCACACCGACCTCGAGTGAGGAGGCCCTCCAACTCCAACATCCAGAGAGATAACCGGGGGCAACAGGGCACCATGACGACTCGTGTGAACATCACTTGACCTGGAGTTTCTCTCATAAAACAACAAGAGTGTGTCCCAAAAGAGTAGACTACTGCTTGCAGGACTTACTGCACCCAGAGGGGAGCTAATAATCTTGGCGGGGGAACAGTATACCACACTGTCACCATAGAAAAGCCTACAGACACCGTGATGATGGTGGCCAATAAGACCGGCTGGACTCCTGTTTACTTCAAAAGGCTGTTGACTCAGTAGCCATCATGGTCCTTGGTCACCACTGACCCTGGACTGTCTGGGAGTTGAGCGGGCAGGGCTCTGACACCTGGTGCTGTTTGTACATTAATTCAGGGGCCTAACTGAAGAAAGCGCAGACTACTGGTCAGAGCATCTAGGCTGGCAGAGACGGTCAGCCTAAGGTGGCCGAACAAATGTGGGGCGGGGTGAAACCGGCCCCCACAGCGTCTCTGCACATCTCTTTCCTGGACCCTTAAAGGTCATTAGAATCTATAACACTTCCAATGCTGGTGCTCAGGTGGACGAGCAGGGAGGCAGGGGTCCTGGGGACAATCAACGTCACCGGGAGGCTGCTGGGGAGAAGCTCTGACCCTCGCCCCAGGGTATGAGGGCTCCCAACTCAGCACTCAGCAGTTACAGAAGAAGGGTCTGCACCCTCAGCACTCCAAGAATGAGGAACGGGACAAAAGGCAGAGGAGGGGTTTGTCCCCAGCAAAGCCCATTAAAAATCCCTGGGAGATAAAAATAGAATCTGGGCAATAAAGTCAAGTCTAACCTTTTTTATCCTTTGTGCTTTGTCTAATTTCACGTGTTCCTAGGGTCCCGCATGCAGAGGTTCCACACCCGGCACTTCAGACCAGATTTCCTAGTGCAGAATGGCTGGGTCGACACCTCAGCTCCTGGGGCCCAGTGCAGACTCCACGATATAGAGCCTGAGCTACAGCCAACTCGGCCCTCGAGAGCTCCGCCGCCTCCCTCCCTCCCACTGACTCTGACAGGATCTCTACACAGCAGCCCAGCCCACAGCCCACGGGGTAGTGCATGCTCTCACCTCTCCATTCTCTGATCAAAATATAAAGTTTCCTTTGCTTGTGAACCAAACTCAGTCTCAATCTGTTGGCCCCAATGACACTGGGCAGGGGGACACTTGTTGGGGTCCACTCTGGAGGATCAGTAACAGAAATTGAGACTATTGTAACCTCAATGAACAGATGTGTGAGCCAAACTGTAGTTAACATAGAACAGTGTATAAGGCTCGGGTAAAATAAGATGTTTTTAACACTTCCATTTGATATTTCCATCACTTTTTATAAGCAAGTTCAGTGAAAAGGTTTGTCTTATTTGTCAGGTCAATATTAGAGAAACGAAGTGATTTCTTTCCAAGGATGTACATCTAATAATCTTGGTTAAACCTTCAATCTTGTTTTAAATGCTTTTCCATTGAAAATGATACCTCTCTTTCAGCTCCCCCATTTCTGAGAAGTATAAAATCTTATAATTTATTATTACCAAAGGGGAAAGGTGGGAGGAGGGATAAATTAACAGTTTGGAATGAACACATACACACTGCTATGTATAAAATAGATCATCAACAAGGAACTACTGTATAGCACAGGGAACTACACTCAACATTTTGCAATAACCTATAAGGGGAAATAATCTGAAAAAGAATAGATATTTTTATTGACATCATCTATCAATGACAGTTAAAGTGTAGCCTAAGGGAAGCTGGTGGTGAGTGCTTCTGACCCTGAAGACTTCAATCATCTAAAGTTTGGACTCTGCCTACTTCCCAAGGCCCTTAATGAACATATGTGTAGCCGTAGCTTAAAAACTTCCCCAGTTTGGGTTTCGGGGAGACACTGATTTTGAAAAAGCCCTGGTGTTCTCCTTACATGAATGGGACTCTTCCTACTGCTAAAACATGTCTGTCACACCCAGAGGATGGTATACCGTCTGATCGGGAAGAGTTTGGAAAAGGCATCTCATCTCCTCATCTCCTGGTGCTCGGGTTCACCCCTCCAGCGTCTTTACTAACAGTCTCCCCACTTGGAGATATCAGCACTGTCAACATCCTGTTGCGTACAGTTTGGAATTTGTCCAGAGGATGAAGCGGAAGGATGAGGAACAATGAGAGACAAGTCCTAGGTGTTCAGACAGGCACATGTCACTCTAATTTCCAATCAGGAAGACGAATTGACCAAAGGCTAGGGTTGCCCATGGAAACAGTATAGGGCTTGAGGAAATCCCGCTGCTTTGTGGCCAGTTCCCATAAACACGAGTTGAACAATGGAACTCAGGGGCAGTAAAATTCACAAAACTGCAGAGTTGAAAATATCCATCACTGAAAAATGTCTTGAGGAAAGTCAGAGAAAAGGACTTGTAAGCAAGGGAGAATGGCAGGAAAGGGATTTGAGGAGGTAGAAAGGACTCGCCATTAAGCACAAGAAAAGGAGCTGAACATTGCCAACATTGCAGTTGGCCAAAAAGGGTGTATGCGTTCTTTTCTGTATATATTCAAGAAAAGGGCATACACTTTTTTAGCCAACCAAACAGGTGGGCACTGGAAGTCAATACCACAAAAGATATCACTTCGCATCAGTCAGAAGAGCCATCCTCATAAAGCGTAAACAACAGAAATGCAGGACAGGGCAACGAGAAGAGGGAGCCCTGTGAGACTTATAGTGGAAATGTATATTGCCAACGGCCATTCTGGAGAAGTGTATTGTGTTTACTAAAGCATCTAAAAAATGAGCTACAGAGCATAGGGCACTTGCACTCATGGGCGTATATCTTGGGAAAAACAAAAATCGAGAGGACACAGGCACCCCAATGTTTACCCCCTCTCTGTTTAAAAGATCCTCGACTAGGATATAACTTAAATGTCTCTGGAGGGAAAAAATGGATAGAGGTGTGGTACTTAGGTAGAGTGGAATATTATTCAGCCTGGAAATCAATGAAATATGGCCAGTTGTAACAACTCCGGAGGAGTTACGTATGATCATTCTAAGTGACAGAATTCAAAAAGAAAAAGACACATATCATAAGATATCACTTAAAGGTGGAATCCAAAATGGCTACACATGAAATAAATTACAAAACAAAAACATAGTCAAATATGTAGAAAACACGCATAAGGCTGCTAAACGGGAAAGGTGGGGAGGGGTGAGGCATCATCCAGGAGGTTGAAATTAGCAAAGATACCATTCCAAATACCAAACTGATAATCAACAAGGCCTACACGGTAGCTAAAAGAACTGCACTCAGCACACTCAAGTCACCGGAAAAGAATATATACGACTGGTAAGAATCTGAAAAAGAATTTATTGATGTCTCTCTGTACGCGAATCAAGTGGATGTACAGCAGCAAGAAACAGAGCTTTGAAAATCAGCTGTAACCAATATAGTAATAAATTGAAAAAAATAAACGACAGAGAGACAGAGAAAACCTCTTACAACTTTTCCTCAGGGACGGTGATGCAACATGGATTGAACACATCTAGACCCACAGCAGGATGAGACATAAGGCTGGAAACTGTTTGCGCTAAGAGAAATGTGAGGTTGGGTGAGGAAATGCACACCCTTTAAAGTAATACTACCTGGTACCCATTCAATGGGTCCCAAATCTGCAGGTTCAAGGGATCTTCCTACAGCTAAAACATGCATGGAAAACCCAGAGGACTGTACACCATGTGATCGGGAGATGTGTCTAAAATGCACCTCATTTATCCTCTCCTGGTGCTCCTGTTCACCATTCCAGCCACGCTACTTAGAATCTCCCCACTTGGAGAATCAGCACATTTAAACTTCTGTTTCACACATTTTGCAAATTGTGAGGAGGATGAACGGGAAGAGGGGGAACCAATGAGAGAAGAGTTGTAGGGGTTTGGATGGGCACATATCACTCTAATTTCCCATTAAGAATAAGAATTAAAGAAAGGCTCAGCCTGCCTCGCGGAGCCAAAATAGGGCCTGAAGCAATCCTGCGGGTTTGAGGCCAGCTCACAAAAGAGCAACTTAAAAAATGGAGCTCAGGGTCACTGCAATTCACAAACCTGCAGAGTTATAAATGAAAACTAACGTCCAAAAATATGTTGAGGTAAGGCAAAGAAGAGGATCTGAATGCAAGACAGAATTGCAAGAAACAGATTTCAAGAGATAGATTGGACTCGTCTTTAACGCACATGAAAAGCGGCAGAATTTCGACAATGATGCAGTTGGCCCAAAAGGGCGTATGCGTTTTTTCCTGATTATATCCAGGAAAAAACGCATACGCACTTTATGGGCAACGAAGCAAGCAAGCAATGCAAATGTGCACAACAAAGAAGTCTCACTTCCCACCGGTCAAAAGGGCCATCCTAAAAAATTGTAAAAACCAGAAATGCAGGACAGGCCATGGAGAACAGGGAGCCTTTATACGCTGATGGGCAGGGTGTGAACTGCCGAGAGCCACTCTGGAGTAGTGTATGGTGGTTCCTAAATCATCTAAAAAACAGAGCTACAGAGCATAGGACTCTTCCAATCATGGGAGTATATCTAGGGAAGTCTAAAAATCAACAAGACACAAGCACACCACAGTTTAGGGCTACTCTGTTTACAAGAACCTCAACTTCAGTACACCTTAAATATCCCAGGAAAGAGAACAATGGATAAAGAAGATGTGGTACTTATGTACAATGGAATATCTCTTCACCATGAAATCAATGTAATAAGGCTAGTAGAAGGATAAAGAGTGGATTTAGGTCCGATAATACTACTTGAAATAAGTCAAACAGAAAAAGAAACATATCATAAGATATCACTTATAGAGGGAGGGTAAATATGGCTGCACAAGAAATGAATTACAGAACAGAACAGTGTCTCACATTTAGAAAACACACTTATGTCAGCTTAAGGGGAAAGGAGAGGTGGGGTGATGCATAAAACCAGAGTTTGAAATTAGCACAGATACCGTTCAATAAACCAAATAGGTATTAGACAAGATCTACACCTTGCTCAATGAACTGGCCTCAACACACCCTATACACCGCAGAGAAATATATCTGAGTAATAAGAATCTTAAAACCCATGTATTGATATATCTCCATAAGGGAATCAAGTGTGTGCAGAGCGGCACAAACACAGCAGTGAAAACGAGCTAAACCCCATTATAGAAATAAATTTTAAAAACAAAACGCTGAAACAATGAAAGAGAGAAAAATTCTTACAAAATTCGCTCAGGGGCTGTGATGCAACCTGGATTGACCACATATAAACCCACAGCTGGATAAGACATAAGGCTGGACACTTGGGGCTGACAGGATTGGTGAGCTTTGGTGAGCAACTGCCGAAAGTTTAATGCAATACTTCATGCTACTCATTCCAAGGGTCCCAACACTCCAGGTTGAAGGGAATCTTCCTACAGCTAAACCATGCTTGGGAAACCCAGCGACTGGTATACCATATGATCGGGAAAGGTTTCTAAAACGCACCTCATTTTTCCTCTCCTGGGGCTCCGGATCGACATTCCAGCCGCTTTACTAACAACATCCCCACATGGAGTCAATGCCTTTAAGTTCTGGTATCGCACAGTCTGCAGTTAGTGCAGAGGATGAATGGGAATAGGGGGAACCAGTGAGAAAATAGCTGTAGCGGTTTCAATGGGCACATGTCACTCTAATATCACATCAGTAAGAAGAATTAACCAAAGGCACAGGAAGGTGCCCCAGAAGAAAAATAGGGCTTCAAGGAATCCTGTGGTTACGGGGCAAGACCACAAAAATAAGAGCTAAAAAATGGAGCTAAGGGCCACTGCAATTCAAAAACCTGCAGAGTTATAAAGGCCAACTATTTTAAAAAAATATATTGAGGTAAGGCTATAAAGAGGCATTGAAAGCAAGGCAGAATTGCAGGAAACCGATTTCAGGAGGTAGACTGGAATTGCATTGAAAGCATAGGAAAAGAGGCAGAAACTCGACAATGATGCACTTGGCCAAAAAGGGCGTATGCATTTTTTCCTGAATATATTCAGGAAAAAACGCATACGCCCTTTTTGGCCAACCAAGCAAGCTTGCAAAGGAAATCTGCACTACAATGAAGTCTCACTTCCACCTGGTCAAAAGGGCCATCTGAAAAAAGTGTAGAATCCATAAAGGCACGACAGGCCATGGAGAACTGGGAGCCTTCTTATGCTGATGGGCGGGATGTAAATTGCCAACAACCACTCCGGAGAAGTGTATGGTGTTTCCTGAAACATCTAAAAAACAAAGCAACAGAGCCTAGGGCACTTCCACTTATGGTCCTATAGCTTAGGGAAATTAAAATCAAAAAGACACAGCCACCCCAAAGTTTGGGACGCCTCTGTTTACAAGAACCTCGTTTACGGTACAAGTTCAATATCGCAGAAAGTGAAAAATGGATAAAGAAGTTGTGGTACTTACGTACAATGCAATATCACTCAGCAATGAAATCTATGTCATCAGGCCCGTAGCAGCATAATGAGTGGATTCCGGTATGATGATTCGAACTGAAATAAGTCACACAGTAAAGAAACATCATAAGGTATCACTAATACACAGAATGTGAACGTGGCTACACATGAACTGAATTACAAAACAGAACAGTGTCTCAAGTTTAGAAAACCAACTTACGCTTGCTTAACGGGGAAGGTGAGTTGGGGTGCTGCATAAAACCAGAGATTGAAATGAGCACAGATAAAGTTCCTTAAGTCAAATATGGAATAGACAAGAGCTACTCCTTGCTCAACGAAATGGACTCAACACCCCATATTAAACGCCTAAGAATGTACCTGACTAGTAAGTATCTTAAAACCTATGGATTGCTATGTCTCCAAAAGAGAATCAAGCGTGTGTACAGGGGCATAAACGCAGCAGTGATAGGATTGGAGAGGTTCGGTGAGCAAATGAAGACCCTTTGAAGTCATATTGCATGGTACCCATTCCACGGGTTTCAACTACCCAGGTTTAAGGTATTCTTCCTTCAGCTAAAACATGCATGTGGAACCTAGAGTATGATCAACCATGTGATCGGGAGACGTGTTCAAATATGTCTCAGTTTTCGTACCCTGGTACTCGGGTGCAACATTCCAGACGCTTTACTAACACTCTCCCGACTTGGAGAGTCAGTCCCTTTAACCTCCTGTTTGGCCCAGTTTGCAATTTCTGCGGAAGATGAACAGGAATAGCGAGAACCAATGAGAGGCTAGCTGGAGGTGTCTGGACAGGCAAATTTAACTCTCATTTCCCACCAGGAAGAGGAATTAACCAAAGGCTCAGCGTGCCGTGCCGGAACCAGATTAGGGCCTGAAGCCATCCTGCGGTGTTGCGGCCAGCTCACAAGAAAGCGAGTTGAAGAAAGGAGCTCAGGGGCACTGTAATTCACAAACCTGCAGAGTTATAAATGACAGCTATCGTCCAAAAATAGACTGAAGTAAGGCTGCCAAGAGGACTTGAAAGCGGGGCACAATTGCAGGAAACCGATTTCAGGAGGTAGACTGGAATTGCATTGAAAGCATAGGAAAAGAGGCAGAACGTCCACAATGATGCACTTGACCAAAAAGGGCGTATGCGTTTTTTCCTGAATATATTCAGGAAAAAACGCATACGCCCTTTTTGGCCAACCAAGCAAGCTTGCAAAGGAAATCTGCACTACAATGAAGTCTCACTTACCTCTGGTCAAAAGGGCCATCTGAAAAAAGTGTAAAATCCAGAAAGGCAGGACAGGCCATGGAGAACTGGGAGCCTTGTTATGCTGATGGGCGGGATGTAAATTGCCAACAAACACTCGGGAGAAGTGTATGGTGTTTCCTGAAACATCTAAAAAACAAAGCAACAGAGCCTAGGGCACTTCCACTTATGGTCCTATAGCTTAGGGAATTTAAAATCAAAAAGACACAGTCACCCCAAAGTTTGGAACGGCTCTGTTTACAAGAACCTCGTTTACAGTACAAGTTCAACATCGCAGAAAGTGAAAAATGGAGAAAGAAGTTGTGGTATTTACTTACAAAGCAATATCACTCAGCAATGAAATCTGTGTCATCATGCTCTTAGCAGCACAATGAGTGGATTCAGGTATGATGATTCTAACTGAAATAAGTCACACAGAACAAGAAACATCATAAGATATCACTAATACACGGAATGTAAACTTGGCTACACAGGAACTGAATTACAGAACAGAACAGGGTCTCAAATTTAGAAAACCAACTTGTGCTTGCTTAAGGGGAAAGGTGAGTTGGGGTGCTGCATAAAATCACAGATTGAAATGAGCACAGATAAAGTTCCTTAAGCCAAATATGGAATAGACAAGAGCTACTCCTTGCTCAACGAAATGGACTCAACACCGCAAATTAAACGCCTAAGAATGTACCTGACTAGTAAGTATCTTAAAACCTATAGATTGCTATGTCTCCGAAAGAGAATCAAGCATGTGTACAGGGGCATAAACGCAGCAGTGATAGGATTGGAGAGGTTCGGTGAGCAAATGAAGACCCTTTGAAGTCATATTGCATGGTACCCATTCCACGGGTCTTAACTCTCCAGGTTTAAGGTATTCTTCCTTCAGCTAAAACATGCATGTGGAACCCAAGTATGATCAACCATGTGAACGGGAGACGTGTTCAAATATGTCTCAGTTTTCCTCCCCTGGTACTCGGGTGCAACATTCCAGACGCTTTACTAACACTCTCCCCACTTGGAGAGTCAGCGCCTTTAACCTCCTGTTTGGTCCAGTTTGCAATTTCTGCGGAAGATGAACAGGAATAGCGAGAACCAATGAGAGACTAGCTGGAGGTGTCTGGACGGGCAAATTTAACTCTCATTTCCCACCAGGAAGAGGAAATAACCAAAGGCTCAGTGTCCCGGGTGGAACCAGATTAGGGCCTGAAGCCATCCTTCGGTGTTGCGGCCAGGTCACAGGAAAGCGAGTTGAAGAAAGGAGCTCAGGGGCACTGTAATTCACAAACCTACAGAGTTATAAATGACAGCTATCGTCCAAAAATAGACTGAAGGAAGGCTGCCAAGAGGACTTGAAAGCGGGGCAGAATTGCAGGAAACCGATTTCAGGAGGTAGACTGGAATTGCATTGAAAGCATAGGAAAAGAGGCAGAACGTCCACAATGATGCACTTGGCCAAAAAGGGCGTATGCGTTTTTTCCTGAATATATTCAGGAAAAAACGCATACGCCCTTTTTGGCCAACCAAGCAAGCTTGCAAAGGAAATCTGCACTACAATGAAGTCTCTCTTCCCCCAGGTCAAAAGGGCCATCTGAAAAAAGTGTAAAAATCAGAAAGGCAGGACAGGCCATGGAGAACTGGGAGCCTTGTTATGCTGATGGGCGGGATGTAAATTGCCAACAGACACTCAGGAGAAGTGTATGGTGTTTCCTGAAACATCTAAAAAACAAAGCAACAGAACCTAGGGCACTTCCACTCTTGGTCCTATAGCTTAGGGAAATTAAAATCAAAAAGACACAGCCACCCCAAAGTTTGGAACGGCTCTGTTTACAAGAACCTCGTTTACAGTACAAGTTCAACATCGCAGAAAGTGAAAAATGGATAAAGAAGTTGTGGTATTTACTTACAAAGCAATATCACTCAGCAATGAAATCTGTGTCATCAGGCCCTTAGCAGCACAATGAGTGGATTCAGGTATGATGATTCTAACTGAAATAAGTCACACAGAAAAAGAAACATCATAAGATATCAGTAATACACGGAATGTAAACTTGGCTACACAGGAACTGAATTACAGAACAGAACAGGGTCTCAAATTTAGAAAACCAACATATTCTTGCTTAAGGGTAAAGGTGAGTTGGGGTGCTGCATAAAACCAGAGATTGAAATGAGCACAGATAAAGTTCCTTAAGCCAAATATGGAATAGACAAGAGCTACTCCTTGCTCAACGAAATGGACTCAACACCGCATATTAAACGCCTAAGAATGTACCTGACTAGTAAGTATCTTAAAACCTATGGATTGCTATGTCTCCGAAAGAGAATCAAGCATGTGTACAGGGGCATAAACGCAGCAGTGATAGGATTGGAGAGGTTCGGTGAGCAAATGAAGACCCTTTGAAGTCATATTGCATGGTACCCATTCCACGGGTTTCAACTACCCAGGTTTAAAGTATTCTTCCTTCAGCTAAAACATGCATGTGGAACCTAGAGTATGATCAACCATGTGATCGGGAGACGTGTTCAAATATGTCTCAGTTTTCGTACCCTGGTACTCGGGTGCAACATTCCAGACGCTTTACTAACACTCTCCCCACTTGGAGAGTCAGTCCCTTTAACCTCCTGTTTGGCCCAGTTTGCAATTTCTGCGGAAGATGAACAGGAATAGCGAGAACCAATGAGAGGCTAGCTGGAGGTGTCTGGACGGACAAATTTAACTCTCATTTCCCACCAGGAAGGGGAATTAACCAAAGGCTCAGCGTGCCGTTCCGGAACCAGATTAGGGCCTGAAGCCATCCTGCAGTGTTGTGGCCAGCTCAGAAGAAAGCGAGTTGAAGAAAGGAGCTCAGGGGCACTGTAATTCACAAACCTGCAGAGTTATAAATGACAGCTATCGTCCAAAAATAGACTGAAGTAAGGCTGCCAAGAGGACTTGAAAGCGGGGCAGAATTGCAGGAAACCGATTTCAGGAGGTAGACTGGAATTGCATTGAAAGCATAGGAAAAGAGGCAGAACGTCCACAATGATGCACTTGGCCAAAAAGGGCGTATGCGTTTTTTCCTGAATATATTCAGGAAAAAACGCATACGCCCTTTTTGGCCAACCAAGCAAGCTTGCAAAGGAAATCTGCACTACAATGAAGTCTCACTTCCCCCCGGTCAAAAGGGCCATCTGAAAAAAGTGTAAAATCCAGAAAGGCAGGACAGGCCATGGAGAACTGGGAGCCTTGTTATGCTGATGGGCGGGATGTAAATTGCCAACAGACACTCGGGAGAAGTGTATGGTGTTTCCTGAAACATCTAAAAAACAAAGCAACAGAACCTAGGGCACTTCCACTCTTGGTCCTATAGCTTAGGGAAATTAAAATCAAAAAGACACAGCCACCCCAAAGTTTGGGAAGCCTCTGTTTACAAGAACCTCGTTTACAGTACAAGTTCAACATCGCAGAAAGTGAAAAATGGATAAAGAAGTTGTGGTATTTACTTACAAAGCAATATCACTCAGCAATGAAATCTATGTCATCAGGCCCTTAGCATCACAATGAGTGGATTCAGGTATGATGATTCTAACTGAAATAAGTCACACAGAAAAAGAAACATCATAAGTTATCAGTAATACACGGAATGGAAACTTGGCTACACAGGAACTGAATTACAGAACAGAACAGGGTCTCAAATTTAGAAAACCAACTTATTCTTGCTTAAGGGTAAAGGTGCCTTGGGGTGCTGCATAAAACCAGAGATTGAAATGAGCACAGATAAAGTTCCTTAAGTCAAATATGGAATAGACAAGAGCTACTCCTTGCTCAACGAAATGGACTCAACACCGCATATTAAAAGCCTAAGAATGTACCTGACTAGTAAGTATCGTAAAACCTATGGATTGCTATGTCTCCGAAAGAGAATGAAGCATGTCTACAGGGGCATAAACGCAGCAGTGATAGGATTGGAGAGGTTCGGTGAGCAAATGAAGACCCTTTGAAGTCATATTGCATGGTACCCATTCCACGGGTCTCAACTCTCCAGGTTTAAGGTATTCTTCCTTCAGCTAAAACATGCATGTGGAACCCAAGTATGATCAACCATGTGAACAGGAGACGTGTTCAAATATGTCTCAGTTTTCCTCCCCTGGTACTCGGGTGCAACATTCCAGACGCTTTACTAACAC
This sequence comes from Delphinus delphis, assembly GCF_949987515.2. Classification (NCBI taxonomy): domain Eukaryota; kingdom Metazoa; phylum Chordata; class Mammalia; order Artiodactyla; family Delphinidae; genus Delphinus; species Delphinus delphis. The sequence goes on along the minus strand of NW_027192675.1, from coordinate 679,609 downwards.
TCTCCCGACTTGGAGAGTCAGCGCCTTTAACCTCCTGTTTGGCCCAGTTTGCAATTTCTGCGGAAGATGAACAGGAATAGTGAGAACCAATGAGAGGCTAGCTGGAGGTGTCTGGACGGGCAAATTTAACTGTCATTTCCCACCAGGAAGAGGAATTAACCAAAGGCTCAACGTGCCGTGCCGGAACCAGATTAGAGCCTGAAGCCATCCTGCGGTGTTGCGGCCAGCTCAGAAGAAAGCGAGTTGAAGAAAGGAGCTCAGGGGCACTGTAATTCACAAACCTGCAGAGTTATAAATGACAGCTATCGTCCAAAAATAGACTGAAGTAAGGCTGCCAAGAGGACTTGAAAGCGGGGCAGAATTGCAGGAAACCGATTTCAGGAGGTAGACTGGAATTGCATTGAAAGCATAGGAAAAGAGGCAGAACGTCCACAATGATGCACTTGGCCAAAAAGGGCGTATGCGTTTTTTCCTGAATATATTCAGGAAAAAACGCATACGCCCTTTTTGGCCAACCAAGCAAGCTTGCAAAGGAAATCTGCACTACAATGAAGTCTCACTTCCCCCCGGTCAAAAGGGCCATCTGAAAAAAGTGTAAAATCCAGAAAGGCAGGACAGGCCATGGAGAACTGGGAGCCTTGTTATGCTGATGGGCGGGATGTAAACTGCCAACAGACACTCGGGAGAAGTGTATGGTGTTTCCTGAAACATCGAAAAAACAAAGCAACAGAGCCTAGGGCACTTCCACTTATGGTCCTATAGCTTAGGGAAATTATAATCAAAAAGACACAGCCACCCCAAAGTTTGGGAAGCCTCTGTTTACAAGAACCTCGTTTACAGTACAAGTTCAACATCGCAGAAAGTGAAAAATGGATAAAGAAGTTGTGGTATTTACTTACAAAGCAATATCACTCAGCAATGAAATCTATGTCATCAGGCCCTTAGCATCACAATGAGTGGATTCAGGTATGATGATTCTAACTGAAATAAGTCACACAGAAAAAGAAACATCATAAGTTATCAGTAATACACGGAATGGAAACTTGGCTACACAGGAACTGAATTACAGAACAGAACAGGGTCTCAAATTTAGAAAACCAACTTATTCTTGCTTAAGGGTAAAGGTGCCTTGGGGTGCTGCATAAAACCAGAGATTGAAATGAGCACAGATAAAGTTCCTTAAGTCAAATATGGAATAGACAAGAGCTACTCCTTGCTCAACGAAATGGACTCAACACCGCATATTAAAAGCCTAAGAATGTACCTGACTAGTAAGTATCGTAAAACCTATGGATTGCTATGTCTCCGAAAGAGAATCAAGCATGTCTACAGGGGCATAAACGCAGCAGTGATAGGATTGGAGAGGTTCGGTGAGCAAATGAAGACCCTTTGAAGTCATATTGCATGGTACCCATTCCACGGGTCTCAACTCTCCAGGTTTAAGGTATTCTTCCTTCAGCTAAAACATGCATGTGGAACCCAAGTATGATCAACCATGTGAACGGGAGACGTTCAAATATGTCTCAGTTTTCCTCCCCTGGTACTCGGGTGCAACATTCCAGACGCTTTACTAACACTCTCCCGACTTGGAGAGTCAGCGCCTTTAACCTCCTGTTTGGCCCAGTTTGCAATTTCTGCGGAAGATGAACAGGAATAGCGAGAACCAATGAGAGGCTAGCTGGAGGTGTCTGGACGGGCAAATTTAACTGTCATTTCCCACCAGGAAGAGGAATTAACCAAAGGCTCAGCGTGCCGTGCCGGAACCAGATTAGAGCCTGAAGCCATCCTGCGGTGTTGCGGCCAGCTCACAAGAAAGCGAGTTGAAGAAAGGAGCTCAGGGGCACTGTAATTCACAAACCTGCAGAGTTATAAATGACAGCTATCGTCCAAAAATAGACTGAAGTAAGGCTGCCAAGAGGACTTGATAGCGGGGCAGAATTGCAGGAAACCGATTTCAGGAGGTAGACTGGAATTGCATTGAAAGCATAGGAAAAGAGGCAGAACGTCCACAATGATGCACTTGGCCAAAAAGGGCGTATGCGTTTTTTCCTGAATATATTCAGGAAAAAACGCATACGCCCTTTTTGGCCAACCAAGCAAGCTTGCAAAGGAAATCTGCACTACAATGAAGTCTCACTTCCCCCCGGTCAAAAGGGCCATCTGAAAAAAGTGTAAAATCCAGAAAGGCAGGACAGGCCATGGAGAACTGGGAGCCTTGTTATGCTGATGGGCGGGATGTAAATTGCCAACAGACACTCGGGAGAAGTGTATGGTGTTTCCTGAAACATCGAAAAAACAAAGCAACAGAGCCTAGGGCACTTCCACTTATGGTCCTATAGCTTAGGGAAATTATAATCAAAAAGACACAGCCACCCCAAAGTTTGGGAAGCCTCTGTTTACAAGAACCTCGTTTACAGTACAAGTTCAACATCGCAGAAAGTGAAAAATGGATAAAGAAGTTGTGGTATTTACTTACAAAGCAATATCACTCAGCAATGAAATCTATGTCATCAGGCCCTTAGCATCACAATGAGTGGATTCAGGTATGATGATTCTAACTGAAATAAGTCACACAGAAAAAGAAACATCATAAGTTATCAGTAATACACGGAATGGAAACTTGGCTACACAGGAACTGAATTACAGAACAGAACAGGGTCTCAAATTTAGAAAACCAACTTATTCTTGCTTAAGGGTAAAGGTGCCTTGGGGTGCTGCATAAAACCAGAGATTGAAATGAGCACAGATAAAGTTCCTTAAGTCAAATATGGAATAGACAAGAGCTACTCCTTGCTCAACGAAATGGACTCAAAACCGCATATTAAAAGCCTAAGAATGTACCTGACTAGTAAGTATCGTAAAACCTATGGATTGCTATGTCTCCGAAAGAGAATCAAGCATGTGTACAGGGGCATAAACGCAGCAGTGATAGGATTGGAGAGGTTCGGTGAGCAAATGAAGACCCTTTGAAGTCATATTGCATGGTACCCATTCCACGGGTCTCAACTCTCCAGGTTTAAGGTATTCTTCCTTCAGCTAAAACATGCATGTGGAACCCAAGTATGATCAACCATGTGAACGGGAGACGTGTTCAAATATGTCTCAGTTTTCCTCCCCTGGTACTCGGGTGCAACATTCCAGACGCTTTACTAACACTCTCCCGACTTGGAGAGTCAGCGCCTTTAACCTCCTGTTTGGCCCAGTTTGCAATTTCTGCGGAAGATGAACAGGAATAGCGAGAACCAATGAGAGGCTAGCTGGAGGTGTCTGGACGGGCAAATTTAACTGTCATTTCCCACCAGGAAGAGGAATTAACCAAAGGCTCAGCGTGCCGTGCCGGAACCAGATTAGAGCCTGAAGCCATCCTGCGGTGTTGCGGCCAGCTCACAAGAAAGCGAGTTGAAGAAAGGAGCTCAGGGGCACTGTAATTCACAAACCTGCAGAGTTATAAATGACAGCTATCGTCCAAAAATAGACTGAAGTAAGGCTGCCAAGAGGACTTGAAAGCGGGGCAGAATTGCAGGAAACCGATTTCAGGAGGTAGACTGGAATTGCATTGAAAGCATAGGAAAAGAGGCAGAACGTCCACAATGATGCACTTGGCCAAAAAGGGCATATGCGTTTTTTCCTGAATATATTCAGGAAAAAACGCATACGCCCTTTTTGGCCAACCAAGCAAGCTTGCAAAGGAAATCTGCACTACAATGAAGTCTCACTTCCCCCCGGTCAAAAGGGCCATCTGAAAAAAGTGTAAAATCCAGAAAGGCAGGACAGGCCATGGAGAACTGGGAGCCTTGTTATGCTGATGGGCGGGATGTAAATTGCCAACAGACACTCGGGAGAAGTGTATGGTGTTTCCTGAAACATCGAAAAAACAAAGCAACAGAGCCTAGGGCACTTCCACTTATGGTCCTATAGCTTAGGGAAATTATAATCAAAAAGACACAGCCACCCCAAAGTTTGGGAAGCCTCTGTTTACAAGAACCTCGTTTACAGTACAAGTTCAACATCGCAGAAAGTGAAAAATGGATAAAGAAGTTGTGGTATTTACTTACAAAGCAATATCACTCAGCAATGAAATCTATGTCATCAGGCCCTTAGCATCACAATGAGTGGATTCAGGTATGATGATTCTAACTGAAATAAGTCACACAGAAAAAGAAACATCATAAGTTATCAGTAATACACGGAATGGAAACTTGGCTACACAGGAACTGAATTACAGAACAGAACAGGGTCTCAAATTTAGAAAACCAACTTATTCTTGCTTAAGGGTAAAGGTGCCTTGGGGTGCTGCATAAAACCAGAGATTGAAATGAGCACAGATAAAGTTCCTTAAGTCAAATATGGAATAGACAAGAGCTACTCCTTGCTCAACGAAATGGACTCAAAACCGCATATTAAAAGCCTAAGAATGTACCTGACTAGTAAGTATCGTAAAACCTATGGATTGCTATGTCTCCGAAAGAGAATCAAGCATGTGTACAGGGGCATAAACGCAGCAGTGATAGGATTGGAGAGGTTCGGTGAGCAAATGAAGACCCTTTGAAGTCATATTGCATGGTACCCATTCCACGGGTCTCAACTCTCCAGGTTTAAGGTATTCTTCCTTCAGCTAAAACATGCATGTGGAACCCAAGTATGATCAACCATGTGAACGGGAGACGTGTTCAAATATGTCTCAGTTTTCCTCCCCTGGTACTCGGGTGCAACATTCCAGACGCTTTACTAACACTCTCCCGACTTGGAGAGTCAGCGCCTTTAACCTCCTGTTTGGCCCAGTTTGCAATTTCTGCGGAAGATGAACAGGAATAGCGAGAACCAATGAGAGGCTAGCTGGAGGTGTCTGGACGGGCAAATTTAACTGTCATTTCCCACCAGGAAGAGGAATTAACCAAAGGCTCAGCGTGCCGTGCCGGAACCAGATTAGAGCCTGAAGCCATCCTGCGGTGTTGCGGCCAGCTCACAAGAAAGCGAGTTGAAGAAAGGAGCTCAGGGGCACTGTAATTCACAAACCTGCAGAGTTATAAATGACAGCTATCGTCCAAAAATAGACTGAAGTAAGGCTGCCAAGAGGACTTGAAAGCGGGGCAGAATTGCAGGAAACCGATTTCAGGAGGTAGACTGGAATTGCATTGAAAGCATAGGAAAAGAGGCAGAACGTCCACAATGATGCACTTGGCCAAAAAGGGCGTATGCGTTTTTTCCTGAATATATTCAGGAAAAAACGCATACGCCCTTTTTGGCCAACCAAGCAAACTAGCAAAGGAAATCTGCACTACAATGAAGTCTCACTTCCCCCCGGTCAAAAGGGCCATCTGAAAAAAGTGTAAAATCCAGAAAGGCAGGACAGGCCATGGAGAACTGGGAGCCTTGTTATGCGGATGGGTGGGATGTAAATTGCCAACAGACACTTGGGAGAAATGTATGGTGTTTCCTGAAACATCTAAAAAACAAAGCAACAGAGCCTAGGGCACTTCCACTTATGGTCCTATAGCTTAGGGAAATTAAAATCAAAAAGACACACCCACCAAAACTTTGGGACGCCTCTGTTTAGAAGAACCTCGTTTACCGTACAAGTTCAATATCACAGAAAGTGAAAAATGGATAAAGAACTTGTGGTACTTACGTACAATGCAGTATCACTCAGCAATGAAATCTATGTCATCAGGCCCGTAGCAGCATAATGAATGGATTCAGGTACGATGATTCTAACTGAAATAAGTCACACAGAAAAAGAAACATCATAAGATATCACTAATACACGGAATGTAAACTTGGCTACACAGGAACTGAATTACAGAACAGAACAGGGTCTCAAATTTAGAAAACCAACTTGTGCTTGCTTAAGGGGAATAGTGAGTTGGGGTGGTGCATAAAACCAGAGATTGAAATGAGCACAGATAAAGTTCCTTAAGCCAAATATGGAACAGACAAGAGCTACTCCTTGCTCAACGAAATGGACTCAACACCGCATATTAAACGCCTAAGAATGTACCTGACTAGTAAGTATCTTAAAACCTATGGATTGCTATGTCTCCAAAAGAGAATCAAGCGTGTGTACAGGGGCATAAACGCAGCAGTGATAGGATTGGAGAGGTTCGGTGAGCAAATGAAGACCGTTTGAAATCATATTGCATGGTACCCATTCCACGGGTCTCAACTCTCCAGGTTTAAGGTATTCTTCCTTCAGCTAAAACATGCATGTGGAACCCAGAGTATGATCAACCATGTGAACGGGAGACGTGTTCAAATATGTCTCAGTTTTCCTCCCCTGGTACTCGGGTGCAACATTCCAGACGCTTTACTAACACTCTCCCCACTTGGAGAGTCAGCGCCTTTAACCTCCTGTTTGGCCCAGTTTGCAATTTCTGTGGAAGATGAACAGGAATAGCGAGAACCAATGAGAGGCTAGCTGGAGGTGTCTGGACGGGCAAATTTAACTCTCATTTCCCACCAGGAAGAGGAATTAACCAAAGGCTCAGCATGCCGGGCCGGAACCAGATTAGGGCCTGAAGCCATCCTGCGGTGTTGCGGCCAGCTCAAAAGAAAGCGAGTTGAAGAAAGGAGCTCAGGGGCACTGTAATTCACAAACCTGCAGAGTTATAAATGACAGCTATCGTCCAAAAATAGACTGAAGTAAGGCTGCCAAGAGGACTTGAAAGCGGGGCAGAATTGCAGGAAACCGATTTCAGGAGGTAGACTGGAATTGCATTGAAAGCATAGGAAAAGAGGCAGAACGTCCACAATGATGCACTTGGCCAAAAAGGGCTTATGCGTTTTTTCCTGAATATATTCAGGAAAAAACGCATACGCCCTTTTTGGACAACCAAGCAAGCTTGCAAAGGAAATCTGCACTACAATGAAGTCTCACTTCCCCCCGGTCAAAAGGGCCATCTGAAAAAAGTGTAAAATCCAGAAAGGCAGGACAGGCCATGGAGAACTGGGAGCCTTGTTATGCTGATGGGCGGGATGTAAATTGCCAACAGACACTTGGGAGAACTGTATGGTGTTTCCTGAAACATCTAAAAAACAAAACAACAGAGCCTAGGGCACTTCCACTTATGGTCCTATAGCTTAGGGAAATTAAAATCAAAAAGACACAGCCACCCCAAAGTTTGGAACGGCTCTGTTTACAAGAACCTCGTTTACAGTACAAGTTCAACATCGCAGAAAGTGAAATATGGATAAAGAAGTTGTGGTATTCACTTACAAAGCAATATCACTCAGCAATGAAATCTATGTCATCATGCTCTTAGCAGCACAATGAGTGGATTCAGGTATGATGATTCTAACTGAAATAAGTCACACAGAAAAAGAAACATCATAAGATATCAGTAATACACGGAATCGAAACTTGGCTACACAGGAACTGAATTACAGTACAGAACAGGGTCTCAAATTTAGAAAACCAACTTATGCTTGCTTAAGGGGAAAGGAGAGTTGGGGTGCTGCATAAAACCAGAGATTGAAATGAGCACAGATAAAGTTCCTTAAGCCAAATGTGGAATAGACAAGAGCTACTCCTTGCTCAATGAAATGGACTCAACACCGCATATTAAATGCCTAAGAATGTACCTGACTAGTAAGTATCTTAAAACCTATGGATTGCCATGTCTCCGAAAGAGAATCAAGCATGTGTACAGGGGCATAAACGCAGCAGTGATAGGATTGGAGAGGTTCGGTGAGCAAATGAAGACCCTTTGAAGTCATATTGCATGGTACCCATTCCATGGGTTTCAACTACCCAGGTTTAAGGTATTCTTCCTTCAGCTAAAACATGCATGTGGAACCTAGAGTATGATCAACCATGTGATCGGGATACGTGTTCAAATATGTCTCAGTTTTCGTACCCTGGTACTCGGGTGCAACATTCCAGACGCTTTACTAACACTCTCCCCACTTGGAGAGTCAGTCCCTTTAACCTCGTGTTTGGCCCAGTTTGCAATTTCTGCGGAAGATGAACAGGAATAGCGAGAACCAATGAGAGGCTAGCTGGAGGTGTCTGGACGGGCAAATTTAACTCTCATTTCCCACCAGGAAGAGGAATTAACCAAAGGCTCAGCGTGCCGTGCCGGAACCAGATTAGGGCCTGAAGCCATGCTGCGGTGTTGCGGCCAGGTCACAAGAAAACGAGTTGAAGAAAGGAGCTCAGGGGCACTGTAATTCACAAACCTGCAGAGTTATAAATGACAGCTATCGTCCAAAAATAGACTGAAGTAAGGCTGCCAAGAGGACTTGAAAGTGGGGCAGAATTGCAGGAAACCGATTTCAGGAGGTAGACTGGAATTGCATTGAAAGCATAGGAAAAGAGGCAGAACGTCCACAATGATGCAATTGGCCAAAAAGGGCGTATGCGTTTTTTCCTGAATATATTCAGGAAAAAACGCATACGCCCTTTTTGGCCAACCAAGCAAGCTTGCAAAGGAAATCTGCACTACAATGAAGTCTCACTTCCCCCCGGTCAAAAGGGCCATCTGAAAAAAGTGTAAAATCCAGAAAGGCAGGACAGGCCATGGAGAACTGGGAGCCTTGTTATGCTGATGGGTGGGATGTAAATTGCCAACAACCACTCGGGAGAACTGTATGGTGTTTCCTGTAACATCTAAAAAACAAAGCAACAGAGCCTAGGGCACTTCCACTTATGGTCCTATAGCTTAGGGAAATTAAAATCAAAAAGACACAGCCACCCCAAAGTTTGGGACGCCTCCGTGTACAAGAACCTCGTTTACCGTACAAGTTCAATATCACAGAAAGTGAAAAATGGATAAAGAACTTGTGGTACGTACGTACAATGCAGTATCACTCAGCAATGAAATCTATGTCATCAGGCCCGTAGCAGCATAATGAGTGGATTCAGGTACGATGATTCTAACTGAAATAAGTCACACAGAAAAAGAAATATCATAAGATATCACTAATACACGGAATGTAAACTTGGCTACACAGGAACTGCATTCCAAAAGAGAACAGGGTCTCAAATTTAGAAAACCAACTTATGCTTGCTTAAGGGGAAAGGTGAGTTGGGGTGCTGCATAAAACCAGAGATTGAAATGAGCACAGATAAATTTCCTTAAGCCAAATATGGAATAGACAAGAGCTACTCCTGGCTCAAAGAAATGGACTCAAAACCCCATATAAAACGCCTAAGAATGTACCTGACTAGTAAGTATCTTAAAACCTAGGGATTGCTATGTCTCCGAAAGAGAATCAAGCATGTGTACAGGGGCATAAACGCATCAGTGATAGGATTGGAGAGGTTCGGTGAGCAAATGAAGACCCTTTGAAGTCATATTGCATGGTACCCATTCCACGGGTTTCAACTACCCAGGTTTTAGGTATTCTTCCTTCAGCTAAAACATGCATGTGGAACCCAGAGTATGATCAACCATGTGATCGGGAGACGTGTTCAAATATGTCTCAGTTTTCCTCCCCTGGTACTCGGGTGCAACATTCCAGACGCTTTACTAACACTCTCCCCACTTGGAGAGTCAGCGCCTTTAACCTCCTGTTTGGCCCAGTTTGCAATTTCTGCGGAACATGTACAGGAATAGGGAGAACCAATGAGAGACAAATGGGAGGTGTTTGGACGGGCAAATTTAACTCTAATTTCCCATCAGGATGAGGAATTAACCAAAGGCTTAGCGTGCCGTGCCAGAACCAGATTATGGCCTGAAGCCATCCTGCGGTGTTGCGGCCAGCTCACAAGAAAGCGAGTTGAAGAAAGGAGCTCAGGGGCACTGTAATTCACAAACCTGCAGAGTTATAAATGACAGCTATCGTCCAAAAATATACTGAAGTAAGGCTGCCAAGAGGACTTGAAAGCGGGGCAGAATTGCAGGAAACCGATTTCAGGAGGTAGACTGGAATTGCATTGAAAGCATAGGAAAAGAGGCAGAACGTCCACAATGATGCACTTGGCCAAAAAGGGCGTATGCGTTTT